>NW_020664725.1:15457909-15629956 GCF_002925995.2 Terrapene triunguis | reverse complement strand
AGGGTATTTTACACCCACAGATCAGATGCATGCCCCTGCTGTTACTGTTCCCTTCAAGCCACAATCCCCTTTGTGACATCACATTAAATTGCAGCATGTCCAGTCTTCATCACCATAGTATCTGAGCACCTTATAGTCCTTAGAGCTCAGATAATAGTGTGTGTGGCCTAAGCACTCAAGTAGGACACAGCAAAGTTCATAGATCTTGATTTCATGCAAATATCCCAATGAGAGAGAAATGTAGAAAATCTGACACATGATCAGAATAGCCTCCAAGCAGAACATCTTTTTAAGCTCTACATGAGGCGTCTGAGGAGCTACAAGGGAAACACGGCGGTTTCCAAACCACAAGAGCTGAATTTATATTGCTGTCCAAGTTTGTGCCATGATGCTACTTGGCAGAGAGTCACAATACGTTCCAAGCCCAACTATTCAGAAGTACCTACAGCATGCACAGCTGCCAAACTTGAGGCAGCAAAACCTTTTCTAATCTCATCACTCTGCGGTGCATCTTCTGATCGTTTCCCACAGGCCAAAATAATTCCATTAAAATGTTTTCAAGCTTACAAAAAGTAAGTTAAATAAATGGAGAGGTATTGATGTCTCATGCACTTAACATATTATTGCACAATAAATGATTGGACTTCGTTTGTCTTGAATGCAGTATCAGTCAGGGAGCATCACCTAGAGAAGGCATAATCAGGAGCTCTCAGGTCGTCTTCCACCACGCATGTGTAACACACGGGTCTTGGCTTGCTACTCCCCGTTTATTTTAATTCTGGGCATCTCCAGAGCAAACAATGCAAAGGTGCCTTGCTCCAAAAGGTGAAAGGGCTTCATGTGTAACTCATTAAACTACCTGATGACTTGAATCTCTTTGGTTCCTTGGAGTTTCATAGGTCGGGTGTTTTTGAGCTGTGTTCCGAGCTGGCTGATGCAAATAGCTACAGAAGGGGGAAAAAAAAAGACTACCCACTATTTTCTGTTTACCTGGAGTCTAGAGAGCTGCTCAATGCTTTGGTAGAACTATGGCTGCTCTGTATGTCTTATTTGTATGTGTAGCATGCAGGTACTACAGCAGGTAGGTACTTTATGAATACACAGCCTGATCCTTTGCACTTCTGGTTCCATTGTGCAATGTTTAAGTGTCTGTGTATGTTGTGGTGGGGAGAGTCTTGCTTTGTGTTAATCTTTTGATGTGCTGCTTTTTTCCCGAAAGCTTTGCATACCACCCCACCAGAGTCTGAACTCTTCCCTGAAAGCTCTGTGCTATGATTAATGCTACAGCTTTTCTTCAGCGCAATCATCCTGCCACTTTTAAGCTGCAGTAATTTTCAATAATTTGGTGTGCTCAAAAGCAAGGTAGTGGATGGCTTACAAAAGAAAAGCCCACAAGAGCACAGTCAGGCTGCTGCGGAAGATGGGGAAAGCACAAAGACCTGTTTGGTTTTAGCCTCTTCTCAGTTTCAAGGGTTCCACTGCTAAAAGTTTGATTGAACATTAATAGCCCATTAAGAATCCAGTTGTGTACACTGCTCAGTGAAACTGCTGCCAGCCATCGCTTTTGTGAGGGGAAAAAAATAAGTTGCATGTTGGAGAGTTCATGATTTATTTATGGGCATATGTGGTTCATTCATAGCATTCCCAAATCAGAGCTTTTTCTCATTATTTTTACATTTGCCAACTTTTCTGTGCTGTGAAGGAAATGCAGTTGCTTTGCTCTTGGGCTGTTTACCTTCTGTGAATGCTGAGCACGGCTTTTGCCAAGATTTTGGATTTAGTTCCTTGAATGGCCCAGCTATTTCCCCAGCCATGTGTATTAAACTACTGCTCCCTCTAATCTTGGCAATTTCATGCTACAATATCCATCTGTTTGGAAAAAGAAACACAAACAGAAACTGTTGCTTGAAATGATCACAGATTTACTTAGTAACAACTTCAAATGGTTCTTATTTATACCTCATTACATCCTATGGCATAAAAAGGTCTGCCTGGACAACAGGAGTTCAATGTACTGAATCTGAGGTGTGTGAAAGGTATTCATGTCAACATGCAACGTGCAATATCTCACTTCAAGGTGTGAATATAATTGACGGTATTATGCATTTGCCTGACCACTGACAGTGCCGTGCACAGGACTAAATCAGTTCAGCATCCATCTTGCTTTCATTTGCAAAGGTTTAAACAGCTGAGGCCATTCTCTGTGCTCCTGGATTGCATACTGAATGTGTCTCCTTTTCATTCCATAGCCTTGCCTTTCCTTCCCTAGCACGCCAGCGGTAGAGATTGCTGTTGGACTTCCAGGCAGAACCTCTTAACTTCCAATGGGGCTGCCATTACCTCCTCAGTCATTTTCAGAAACAAACGTTAGGTTTGTCCTATCCATTTAATTGCATCCAACAGGCCATCATGGATAGGCAAACACTAGATGAGTGCAACCAATTAGTATTTATCCAAACTTTGACAATTCCACCTTCCTTCTCATCTCTCCCACCAACCTTCCTCTGCCTTTCATCTTCACCTTGCCATGCCTCACAGCAATGATTCCTTTCCTTGATCTTTTCTCTCAGGCATCTCTCCTCAGGCTCTGCAGATGACTGCTGCAATAAGGTGTACTTAGGGCTTCCGTTTTTCAGGGGTTAATAATTTCATTTTGGGGGTGTATTTTTAGCAATTTTTGAGTTTGTAGATGTCCAAAAATCAGGGGGAGGTTGGGGACTTTCTCTTTTCATATGTTCCCTAGTGGGGCTTTAACGTAGCACTGTTCCAAACACCAGCGAGAGTCTGCACTGACTAATTAATGCTTACCAGGTTAGTATACTTTAGAAACCACATGCCCAGAGTCTGCATCACTTCTCCATGTAGACAAGCTTAGATACAAGGAACCACTTTAAGTGTGGATTGAATAAACACTGGTTTTTATTTGTATTCTTTTTGTAGCAGGGTATTTTATCTATCCGTGTTTAACCTAAAACTAGAAACCCGAGGTATACTTTGGTCCCAGGTCTGCAATGCATTCTGGGGCATTGCAGATTATCAGGTCCTGAATAACGTGTCTGCAATAGGGAACATCGATTACCACAAGGCATGCCACATCCAATGGGATTTTTAAAGCTTATGAGGGGGAGAAGAGACAGTGGAGCCTGAAAGGAAGTTGCTGGAGTAGTGTATTGTTGGCCTGGAAACACAACAGTTTTTGAGACATGGGAGTTGGAGGCGGGAATCGCAACTCCTCTTGTAATTCTTTGCTCCACAGACTTGTAAAGGCTTCAAAGATTGGAAAGTGGGTAGAATTCTAGATTTTCAGTTTAATATATTTTAAGGCCAGAAGGTACCATTATGATCATCTAATCTGACCTCCTGTAGAACAAAGGCCAGGGAATTACATCCAGTGATTCTCATGGTGGATGGATGTATCCCTCCCAACTGGGCCAGTGAAACAATGTCAAACCCAATAGCCCGTGGTTTAACTCGGACTTATCTTGAAGAAAGCCATCAAATCTCCATTTAATGACTGGAGAAAATGGGGCTGAATTTACCACTTTGATAAATGAACAGTTTCAATGGCTAATTACCCTCCATGTTAACTATCTGTATCTTATTTCCAGTTTGAGATTTTTAAGCTTCAGCTTCCAGCCATGTTTGCTGCTCTAATCTTTATTTCAAAGTGGAGTAGAGAGACATTGTTGACTGTGGGGGCTCTCTTCCAACTTTATTCTCCTGGTTGGTGGGTTGGTTGGAGTTCTTTTTTTAAGTTGCTTAATGTCACCTTTTAACATTTTTTCATACTTTAGTATTACAGTATTCTTTTCTATTCTGTTCTTGGAAAATCATGCAAACATTTTAAAATAGACCTTGAATTTAATGGTCAGAGCCAGTTTCCTGATGCCAGGTTGTGAGTCCATTGCATTAGCTCTTCAAAATGGCAAGGTAAAACCTTGAAATGTTCAAATGAGGAGGAGAGAGAAGTTTGAAAAGAAGAAAATTAAGAGGGAAACTAACATGTCCCCAGTACATAAGAATGGCCAGACTGGGTCAGACCAATGATTCATCTAGCCCAGTATCCTGTCTTCTGACAGTGGTTGGCGCCAGATATCCTATCCTCCATGAACTTCTCATTTTTTTTTTTTTGAGTCTAGTTATTGTTTTGGACTTCACAATATCCCAAGGCAAATGACTGCATTGTGTGAATAAATACATCCTTTTGTTTGTTTTTAAACCTGCTGCCTACTGAAATGGAAATGGAAATGAAATGAAATGTGTGTTATGTGGGGGGGGTAAATAACACTTCCTTATTCACTTTCTCTGCACCATTCATGATTTTATAGATCTCTATCATATCCCCCCCTTAGTCATCTCTTTTCTAAGCTGAACAGTCCCAGTCTTTTTAACCTCTCCTCATATGGAAGATGTTCCATACTCCTCAGCATTTTTGTTACCCTTCTCTCTATCTTTTTCCAATTCTAATATATTTTTTGAGATAGGGTGACCAGAACTGAATGCAGTATTCAAAGTGTGGGCTTTTTTTAGTGGAATTATATTTTTTCTGCTTTATTATCTATTCCTTTTCTAATGGTTCCTAACATTGTTTGGGTTTTTTTTTTTTTTTTGGACTACTGCTGTACATTGAGCAGATGTTATCAGAGAGCTATCCATCATGACTCCAAGGATCTCTTGAGTGGTAACAGCTAATTTAGACTCCATTTTGTATGTATAGTTGGGATTTTGTTTTCCGGTGTGCATTACTTTGCATTTATCAACATTATCTGCTATTTTGTTGTCCAGTCACCTGGTTTAGTGAGATCCCTTTGTAATTCTTCACAGTAAGCCTTGGATTTAACTATCATCAGTAATTTTGTATCATCTGCAAATTCTACCACCTCATTATTCACCCCTTTTTCCAGATCAGTTATATGAAGATGTTAAACAGCACAGGTCCCAGTACAGGTCCTCGGGGGACCCCATTATTTACTTCTCTCCACTGTGAAAACGGACAGTTTATTCCTACGCTTTGTTTCCTGCCTTTTAACCAGTTACTGATCCATGAGAGAATCTTCCCTCATATCCCCCAAGGTGAGGGATCTTGTCAAAAACTTTCGGAAAGTCCAGAAACTGCAGAATTGGAATTAATTTGCAAACTTGACACCATTAAATTAGGCTTGAATAAAGACTGGGGGTGGATGGGACATTACACAAAGTAAAACCTATTTCCGCATGCTAATTTTTCCCCCTACTGTTACTCTCACCTTCTTGTCAACTGTTGGAAATGGGCCATCCTGATTATCACTACAATTTTTTTCTCCTGCTGATAATAGCCCACCTTAACTGATTACTCTAGTTATAGTTAGTATGGCAACACCCATTTTTTCATGTCCTGTGTGTGTGTGTGTGTGTATCTTCCTACTATATTTTCCACTGCATGCATCTGATGAAGTGGGGTTTAGCCCATGAAAGCTTATGCTCAAATAAATTTGTTAGTCTCTAAGGTGCCACAAATACTCCTCGTTCTTTTTACTTTAGACTGTATCACCATGATTGTTGACACCTTCCAAGAATTCTAATCCATTGGGGAGGTATGATTTCCCTTTAAAAAAGCCATCTTGACTCTTCTTCAACAAATCATGTTTATCTGTGCCCCTGATAATTTTGTTCTTTGCCTGATACTGCAGTTAGGCTTGCTAGCCTTAATTGCCAGAATCACCTCTGGAACCTTTTAAAAAAAAATCAGTGTTACATTATCTATCCTTCAGTCATCTGGTTTAAGTAATTGGTTACATACCACAGTTAGTCATTCCGCAATTCCATATTTGAGTTCCTGCAGAAGTTTTAAATGAATATCATCTGGTCCTGGTGACTTACTACTGTTGAATTTATCAATTTGTTCCAAAACCACCTCTGAGGATACCTCAGTCTGGGACAGTTCCTCAGATTTGTCATCTAAAAAGTATGACATGGGTGTGGGGATCTCAGCTACATCCTCTGCGGTGAAGACCAATGTAAAGAATTCATTTAGCTTCTCTTTAACGGCCTTGTCTTCCTTGAGTGCTCTTTGTGTGCCTGGATTGTCCAGGGGTCCCACTGACTGGCAGGTTTCCTGCTTCTGATGTAGTTAAATAAATGTTGCTGTCAATTTTTGCATCTTTAGCTAGTTGCTCTTCAAGTTCTTTGTTAGCCTGCCTAATCTTTCTTTTTGCACTTGATGTGCCAGAGTTTATGCTCCTTTCTGTTTTCCTCAGTAGGATTTGACTTCCAATATTTAAAAGATGCCTTTTTGCCTCTAACAGCCTCTTTTACTGGCTGTACTTTTTGCTTGAGCCTCTATTCGTGTTTTGAAATAGCCTCCATGCAGTTTGCAGGCATTTCATCCTTGTGACTGTTCCTTTTAATTTGTTTCTTTCTCATTTTTGTGTAGTTTCCCTTTTTGAACTTAAATGCTACTGTAGTGGGTTTCTTTGGCATTTTCCCCACTACAAGGATGTTAAATTTAATTAATTACGGTTGCTATTACCAAGCACTTCAGCTATATTCACCTCTTGGACCAGATTTAGTTCCACTTAGGACTAAATCAAAAATTGCCTCTCCCCTTGTGGGTTCCAGGACTAGCTGCTCCAAGAACCAGTAATTAAATGGGTCTAGAGACTTTTTATCTCTGCATCCCTTCCTGAGGTGACACATACTCCAGTCAATATGAGGATAGTTGAAATCCCCCATTATGATTGCATTTTCTGTCTTTATGGCCTCTCTGTTCTCCTTGAATATTTCAAAGTCACTGTCACCAGCCTGATCAGGTGGTTGGTAGTACATTCCTACTGCTATATTATTGTTCAAGCATGGGATTTCTATGCATAGAGATTCTATGGCAGGGGTTTCTCAACCTTTTTCCTTCTGATGCTCTCAACATGCTATAAAAACTCCACAGCCCACCTGTGCCACAACAGTTTTTGCACATATAAAAGCCAGGACCAGTGTTGCGGGGCAACTGCCCATGGCCCCAAACCATAGGGGGCCCCATGATACTAAGTTGCTCAGGCTTTGGCTTTAGCCCCGGGTAGTAGGGCTCGGGGCCCCAGGATTCAGCCCCATGCAGTGGGGCTTCAGCTTTCTGCCCTGGGTCCCAGAAAGTCTAATGCTGGCCTGGCTTGGCGGCGCCCCTGAAACCTGCTCGTGGCCCCCCGGGGGCCCTGGACCCCAGGTTGAGAACCACTTTCTATGATACAGTTTGATTCATTTAAGATTTTTACTATATTTGACTATTTCACATATAGTGCCACTCCCCTACCAGTACAACTTACTCTCATTCCTATGTATTTTATGCCTTGATATTAGTGTCCCATTGATTATCCTCATTCCTCCAAGTTTCTGTGGTACCTACTATAGCAATATTTTCATTTAGTACCAGGTACTCAAGTCCAGCCAACTTACTATTTAGGCTTCTAGAGAGACAAAGGTGGGTGAGGTAATGTATTTTATATTTAGATCTATGTAACATTGGTATACAAGCACTTAAATTTGTCAATATTGAATTGTCTGCCTTCATGTGATGTAATTGAATGGAACTCTTTTTTTTCGTGTGACTGTTTCTCTTCAGTTCCTACCTGTACTTAATCAACTTCTATCCCCTCCTCTTTACTGAAACATAGAGAATCCTCTTTAATAAACCCTCCACTGAGAGATACCATGTGCTCCTCTACATCTGTTGGCTGTCCTCCAGTCCTTAGTTTAGAAACTCCACTCTGACCTTTATAATTTTACATGCCAGCACTCTGGTTCCATTTTGCTTTAGGTGGAGCCCATTCTTCCTGCACTGGCTCCTCCTTTCCCAAAAGGTTCCCCAGTTCCTAATAAGCCTAAATCTCTCCTCCAAACACCCTCATCTCATCCGTGCATTGAGACCCTGTAGTTCTGCCTGTCTAACTGGCCCTGTGCATGGAACTGGAAGCATTTCAGAGAATGCTACCCTGGAAATCCTAGACTTTAATCTGTTCCCTAACAGCCTAAATTTGGTCTCTATGCCCTCTCTCCTGTCTTTCCCTATGTCACTGGTACCTACATGTATCATGACCACAGGCTCCTCCCCAGCACTGTACATAAGTCTCTCAAGAGGTCTGCAACCTTTGAACCCGGCAGGCAATTCACCATGCCGTTCTCCCAGTCATCACAAATCCGATTATATTCCTAATAATTGAATCTCCCTATTCTGCCTCTTCCTAATAACTGAGGTTCCACTCCCCTGGAGGGGTATCTCAGTGCAAGAGGACACCAGCAAGTTATCTGAAAGGACGGCCCCAACTATGGGATCATTTCGCTCCTCTCCAGCTGGGTGTTCCCTTTCCCTGAGACTTTCATTCTCCTCAACAGCACATAGGCTGTCAGAGTGGGGGTGGGACCCTCCCTACTGGATCCCAGAAAGTCTCATCTATGTATCGCTCTGTTTCCCGTAGCTCTTCCAGTTGAGTCTCAAGAGTCTGTATTTGGTTTCTGATGGCCGTGAGTTGTTTGCACCAAATGCGCGCGCACATCACCTGCCCACAAGGCAAGTAATTATACACGCTGCATTCAGTAGCCAAATGCAAAAACCGTTTTCCCTTCTATGTAACCTTATTGTTGAGTTTTTTTAATTCGAATGATCTCAGCGCATGACTAGATTTTGTTAAATTGAAGCAAATGATTCTGACTTTAAATACAAATTTACTGTTTCCTCTAGGTTTAACACTGTCAACAGTTGAATAAGTAATTTGTTACTAACTCCATGATTCTTTTTTTTTAGGTTAGTAATATAATTTTTGGAATGTTAACCAAGCGTAGTGAGGAATTACTTTAATTTAGTAAATGATTGTCATCTGTATAATGGCTTCCTTGACTTTTCTGCCAAGTTGATATTCGTAAAAGTACAGGGCTCCATCACTAGTGCTACATAAAGTAATTGTGTAATGGTGCTTTAACTTGCAGCAAGCAAAATGTGTCTTAATTTTAATGAGTTTGAGAGTTATATATAGAATATGCTGTTAAAAAATATCAGAAACACTACAACTCAAAGGCATTGATTTGAGATGACAAGTCAGTTATCAATAGAAGGTCCTGACAACAAACTAATAGGTTTTTTTGAAGATCCAATCAAATTTTCTAGGCAGTAGTTTGAGGTGTTCCACATGGGATAATATCTGTCCCATACAGTATTGATTTCACTCTCTCTCTTTCTCTCTCCTTTTGGCTTCAGCTCGCATTCCATGTTAACATTTAGGCGGACCATGAGCTGTTCTGCTTTAGCAACAGATTCTGTTCCCTTTGGCGTGCTCATTTATCTAGGTATCATTAATGCCAGATATAATGGTTTCCTGTTTTTCTTGCTTTATATCCCATTGCACATAGCTCTGGAGAGTAAAAGATATTATTAAAGAGTGCTTTGGTTTGTAATGTACATATCCAAAAAATAAAAAAGAGGCAATTCTCAGAGCAAAAGGGAACTGGTATGCCTCACAGCACCGCCGCCTTTGGTGCAAAATCAACAATAACAACAAAAACAAATCACTCAAGAAATGAAGCTAGATCATCTGATTGGGATGATGCTTCCCTGTACCATTGGGCCTGCAAGTTAGGTATTCATATTGTAAAGAGCGCCCACTCTGCATTAGCTGAGTTGTTGCAGGTAGGTTTGGGTGGAGAGAAGGGCTGAGGGAATAGGAGTGAAACAGCGTTCTTTTGGCGGGTGGCTGGCTCTAGAGAAGGCAGGCGCTGCTGTATTAGGGCACTGTCTGCGTTAAAAGTTTGTTGGATCTTTAGACAATGACGCCTCCGTTCCCTTGGATATGCTTTGATATTGCAGTGGTGTTCTTTGTTGTACAGTAGCGTCTAGGAGTGCTAGTCATGTTCCTGTCCCAAAGAGCTTACGGGGCTGCTGAAGCTGGAATCCTATGTCCTGGTCTGGTGTCCACAATTCAAGTAGGATGTTGATAAATTGGAGAGAGTTCAGAGAAGAGCCACAAGAATGTTTAAAGGATTAGAAAACCTGCCTATTTAGCTTAACAAAGAGACGATTAAGGGGTGACTTTATTTCAACCTGTAAGTAGGTACATGGGGAGCAAATATTTAATAATGAGATCTTCAGTCTAGCAGAGAGAGAACACAATCCAATGGCTGGAAGTTGAAGCTAGACAAATTCAGACTCTTAAATAAGGTGTACATTTTTAATGGTGAGAGTGAAAGTAATTAACCATGGGGACAATTTCCCAAGGGTTGTGGTGGATTCTCCATCACAGGCAATTTTTAAATCAAGATTGGCTGTTTTTTCTAAAAGATCTGCTCTAGGAATTACTTTGGGGAAGTTCCCTGGTCTGTGCTACACAGGAGGTCAGACTAAAAGATCGCAGTGGTCCCTTTTGGCCTTGGAATCTGACTCAACCAATGGGTTGAGGAGCAGGGGGCTGAGAGCCAATGTACTACTGGTAGTATTGAGATTACCGTAGCACTTAGAGGTCCCTTCAGGCCGGGGCTCCATTGTGCCAGGTGCTGTACGGACAGATAGTAAAAGACAGTTCCTGCCTCCAAGAGCTTAGTCTTAAAGACAGGACACTACAGGTGGATGAACCAAATGCAGTGTTGGGGGGAACAGGGTAGCAGGAACACAAGCATGTTTTACCTAGAACAGCTGTGTGTGCAAATTTTAGCTGTAATAAACCAATCAGTGGCACTGATATTTACTTTCTACCTGCCTAGGCATCATCAAGTGGCAATGTTCTTTAAACATCTCAACATAAGTGAGTCCTAAGAAAGTATTTAAAGATTTGAGGGTGAAAACTATTCCTCGCTCTGCCGTTGACTTACTGTGTGACCTCTGTGTGAATGCACAGTTCCTTAACTAGCGCTGTTCTCAGTTGACCCCATCTGTAAAATACTTTCCAGGGGAGCTGTGAGTCTAAATAACTGTAAAGTGCTCTGAGAATACTTGCAGGGAAGGTGCTGTGGAAGTGAAGTAGTGCTAAAATGACCTATGATAAATAAAACAAGAACAACATCCTTAGGAAATCCTGTCTTTGAGTGGTTTCAAGTGGACACTGAATATTTTGCAGAGTCCTAATTTGCCTTGTCTATCCCCATATATTTCAGTAAGATTTCTTATTGAACCCCAGCCTTTGTGGAAGAGGTGTCTGCACAGCAAGTGTCCATGTGTGCTGTTGGTTCTCAAAAACGTATTCCTGTGTCTCCCAATACGTCATGACCATTGAGGAGTAGTTTGCTCAGCAGGTTCAGATGAGGTCTCTGCTAACTGAATGTTACCCCAGTGCTGAGGACTTGGATTGCAAATTCTTCACATTGCCCTACTGGTTGTTCACCATTAATTTGAAGATGAGCCCAATGACTTCTTCCTAGTTTTACTGCTAATGAGATTTTCCTAGACCCTTCCTGTGAGAAACTGTATTGGCATTTGGTTGTAGATCAGCCAGGGTCAGTAGCATGTTATCTGTGTGAAGAAGAATTTGCAATTGTCATACTTGTTAGTGGTCACCAGCTGAGCCGGTGAGAGAAAAGAAGCAAGCAGGAGACATCTATCTAGGGCCTCTTTGCAGCAGAATGGAAAGTAAGAAAGTTCTGTTGGCAACCAGTGAAGCAGATGGTTGTGAACATAGCAAGTATACAATATTTATAGTATACCAATTGAAATGAGCTTTATTTGAGACTACGAGCCCAGGCAGAGCAGTTCAGCCCTGTGCATCGAACAAGATTGTAATTGTGGTAGTTCCAATTTACTAACCATTTGCAAAAGATTACTTACCTTGCACATATTATCCTCTCCTAATCTTTCTTTAATGAACACTACTTTATCTGGATGTATAATTTCAGCAAAGGGAAAAAACAATTTCCAGCCTCGAAGGCAAAGCTTTAGCTAATATTTTAACATCTGAATTACTGCAAGAGAGAAAATACTCTATAGCTAATAAAAGTTTAAAGGAGCCTCGGCCTGTTTTAAAGGGTAGAAGTGGAGAGACATTTCCTATTATAAGTCAAAGGCTTGCCTTGGATAATTTCTTCTTATGGTTTAAACAAATTGAAGCATCACTAAGGACTGTCCATCTGCTTCCTCTTTTCCAAAGTGGCTGATTTTTATTGCTCTTTGCTCCTCTGATAAGAGGGACCTAAATTTTCAAAACTGATTGGTGATTTTGGAAGCCTTCATTGTTGGTGCCCAGCCTGAGGCACCTTTTAAATGCACCAAATTTTCAGAGGGAGGTTTTTCGGCACTTTCTGAAAAATCAAACCCTGTTAAGGTTTCTCGCGTTGGGAGCCAAAATCATGAGTCATTTTCGAAAATTTAGGCAAGGTGACTCCTTAACTGTGATTGGCTTTGTCAGAATAGAGCTGTTTGAGTCTCTTTAAAACTTCAACTAAATTGGGGGTGTGGGCAGACAAGAATTTGACTAATTATAGAGCTGGCCAATTTTTAATTTCAATGTTTTTAATTGGTATTTTTGAAGCTAAGTGACTTTTCCGTCCCCCGTCCCCGCTTATGCCAGCTTGAATCAGAAATTTGTGGTCACGAGTGTGTGACTTACAGCTCAAAATTTATTTGAACAACTCTCCCACTCAACAATTCACACCTACATGCTGGCTCATTGTGTACTAAGCTCCTCTTGAAAAGATAATGACTTCTCAGAGGCAGCTGCAAGCAAGTAACTTGAATCCAGTACTTGGAGTCTACAGAACTTATGTTTCCTGTCTGTTCTGCTGACTCAGCGCATGACCTTAAGTTCTCTTTCCCTCTGTTAACCCATCTGTCAAATAGGACTAATGGTGGCTTTTATCCATCATTGAAACGTGTGATGCAATCTTGGGCACAAAGCTTGATAGAAGGCCAAAGTGGTATTCATCCTCTAAACAAGCATTAGTGATACTTAGATACCAAGCCACTCGTGGCATGACATGAAAAATGTGAAATGGTAATTACATGATTGATATCCGTATTCAAACCCAGAGGACATCTTCCATTGTAACTATTATTTTGGTTCTATTAAGGGTAATGACCTAGTAATCTTCAGGGACATAACATTACTCTGGGAAAAAAAGACCTACACATCACTACAGACAGCTCAATAAACACCTCTGCTCCAATATGCAGCAGCAGTCAAAAAAGGCGAACAAAATGCTAGGATCTATAAAGAATGGGATAGTAAACAACTGAAAGTATAACAGCACTATTTTATAAATCAATGGCTCACCCTCACATGTGTTCAGTTCTGGTCACCCAATCTCAAAAGAAAAGAAAAAAAGAAGGTGAAGGAGTCCACAGATGGTCAAGGACAATGTTTTGAGGTCAGGAGAGACTTCTGTGTGCATAGAGATTGAGATTTTTTTTTTTGTAGGGAGAAGACAAACAGGATGGGGGGGGAACAATTATCAAACTATTGAGCATATACGGATGAGGAAATTTGGGGCACCTATTTTTTTACACATTCTTATAACAGAAGAACAAGGGGATGTCCAGTCATGATGAAAGGCAATATTTTTAAAACAAATAAGAGGAGATACTGCTTAAAATAATACATATTGAACCTGTGGAACTCTGTGCCTCCATATATCATGAAAGTCCAGAGCCTAATGGGATTCAGGCAGAATTAGGCTTTTATATGGATAATGAGTATACCCATCGTTCTGTTATAAAGGATGTGGCAAATACTTGGGAAGGGGGAGAAATTTTCCTATTTCAGTTAAAAACTATCTGATGGAGCTAGGGAAAATCTTCTTCTATGGACAGATTTTCTAATTGTACACTAGAAGTTTCTTGCATCATCCTCCAAAGCAGCTGGGGTTGACCAGTCTGGCTGAGAGGCTACTGGACTCTGTGGAGCCCCGATGTGATTCAGTCTGGCAATTCCTATTAATTCTCACATGTGCTATTACCCAATAAACCTCCAGGGTGTGGTGGCCATGTGGATGTCGGTATATTTACCTATGGCTGGACACTAAAGCCAGACAGATTCAAAATAAAAATAAGGCACAAACTTTTAAGAGTGAGAGTGATTGATCATTGGGACAATCTGTTTCCCATCTCTTGATGTCTTCAGATCAAGCCTGCATGCCTTTCTGGAAGAGACACTTTAATAGTGATGAAGTGCCATGGCCTTTGCTGGATTCGATGATCTGGTAGCTCCTTCTGGCCTAAAGAATCTATGAACTTATGAAAGCCTGATGGACGTTGTCATGCTTGAGTTATGGGGTCAAGTTGCCCACCTCTGTTTGTGTACTAATGACAACCTCCAGGGTGGTTGGCTCTGCTGAGGCCCTATTGTTGTGCCAGCAAATGGGATCCTTGGAATTACTATACAATGTTCTAGTCATTTAATGGTGACTGGACTGTCCTGTGGTCAGGGTTCTGGGTGCCGGGTTCTCTTCCTCACTCTACCACAGGCTTTTGCTATGACTGCTGGCAATGTATTTCATGTCTGATCTCTCAGATTCCCGATCTGTAAAATAGGGGATAATGCTCCCCTATATTGCAGGAGATGTGAGGTTTAATGCATGGTTCATAAAATGCTTTGTGATCTTCAGACAGAAGGTGCTATGGAAGTGCAAACTGCTTCAAAATATCTACGGCTCTGAGTGGGAAAGAGAGCATGACTGTTAATGCAGGTAAAACTGCTCACAAAGGCATGTGAAGAGGAGCGTACTCCTACATTTGAATAGTAAATTTCAGAGTGATTTGGATGATGGCTAAATTCAAATTGTGGATTAGTCTAGATGCCTAATCAAGCATGCAGAAGGTTAAACATAACAGGTGCAAGAGAACTTTAAGTATTCCTAAATTGGCATGAGATATGGCACTGTTAAAATGGTATGCCTGTTTAGAAGTTGCATGGAAAATTTACTGCACTGTTTGTTCATTCCTAGCCAGAGCCATGAAATGGGATTTAGAAACTGCAGTAGAGAAGTAAAACAAGGTAAAGTCTATGAACTAAAAACCTGGTGAGCTTGATGGTCCAGCCATAATTCAGTATTTGGCTAAATGGCTGATTTAAAAGAAGCTTTGGCGTTTGCTTTTCAGATTGTAGAACTGCTGAAGCCATGGGGAAAGTCTTCAATCACGCTTTAAAAACATTGGCCCAAATCCTGCCTTCAGGTCTACACCTGCCACCCCATTAAACAAAGTTAATGGGGTTCCATGTGTGTGTAATTGAGGGCAGGATGCCGCCCTTTGTTAGCAAAGAGGACAAGCATTGCTTCCCTTATGAGCTGAAGACTGACATGACCCCCGGGTCAATCTTTGTAAAGTGCTTTGAGATTCTCTGCTGAAAGGAGAGACACAAGGACAAAGTACTGCACACCCTGCTGCTCTCTCTGAGCACGAGTGACTACAGGCCCCCGGCTAACTGCAGACGTTTCTTGCTGGACTTTGGTCCTAGTACAAAGTAAATGTAACAGAAATTAAAGCTGTGCAGACCAAATAGAGGGCTGCGGATATCATCCCCAGCTTCTCTCCAAGCTTGTCTCTGTTACTGCTGGCTGCTGTTGAGGCAGCCGTGTTCATATTGATCAACTGTCTCCTGTTTTGGAGGGGAGGGGTAAGCATCTCTGCAGCCTAATTGATTATGGCACAGGCTCCTCCATACGGTAATATAGTTTCCTCGGGCTCAGGAGAAATTCCATTCGGTTTTCAACCACGGAGCACCGATAGCCTAACTCCAGCCTATTGACAACTTGCTTGCGCTGCACTGGTATCGGATTCAGCATTAACCCTCTCATGACTGACTGACATCAGTGCCCAAGGCTGATTGCACAGAGAGAGAAAAGACCCAGGCTCCGAGGCGCTAATTGCTGCCCATGTACCGTACAACCAGGTGTTGAACTGGTCTCCGTCACCACAGCTGCCCTGCCGTCGATTGACACCAGCTGAGGGATCTGCCTGCATGGGTGCTGGCTGGTAACTGAAGGAAAGATTAGCACCATATAATATAACACCTCTGAAATGAAGGTGTCTCATGGAGAAGCTGTAAGACCAGTAGCATCACCTGCTCTACTTCCATTGCATCTGTTTGTACTGCCACTGTGACCACAGGCTGGGCAGGGAGGTTAAATACATTGGAAATCTGCTTTATATTAAATTTGTTTTGAATGTTCCTCGTTGAGGTTGGCTGGATGGGGAGAGTGCTGGACACTGTCATGCTTTCTGTGGCCGTTCTCATGTTCTGATGCTGAAGACTATCTAGAACTGCCCACTGATAACTGTTCCGAGGCCCAAACTCATTTCAGGTAGAGTCTGCTGAATGATGGCGACAACTTTTCTGGTCACTATCAATCCACGTGGGATTTGAACATCATCCTGGAGTGAAAGACCCTGTGTCCTACCAATCCCTTGCACTTCGTTAGCTTTTGAAATGGTTGTGAAAGCACTTCGCTCACAAGCGCTGATCTGGATTAAGCCTCGTCTACAAAAAGGGAGTGATTTAGTAGCTAGCAAATGTTCCTGCCCTGTTGTGTTCCAGAGAAGGTCAGTCTTAGCAGGTATTGTAATGATCTTCTCACAGCTTTTCAGTGTTAAATGCTCTAAACAAAGCTTGCCCAGGCGGAGTTCTGGAGAATAAATCTGAACTCTCTCTACTACTCTGAGCCCTTTACTTCGTGTCTGGTTCTTTCCAAGGACAATGGAAAACAAGCGACCATCTTCTGAAAACTAAAGGCTACACCTAGCTCCCGCATGGCTGAGCAGATTACCCTGCAGCCCCTGCTCCTCTTTCTAAAATGGTGATTCTATTAGACCTCTTGCATGGCTTTTCTAGAACCTCTCTTCTGGCCCACGAGCCCAACCAACCAGGAGCATCCTGCTGCCAGGACAGTCTCCCAGCTATAACAATTCTGTTAATTCAAAGCTGCGATGCTTCACTTGCTTAACGTCTGCTCCTTACTAAGCCCTACCTCGCTCTCCTTCCACCTTTACCCGTTTCACTCTCATTTAATTGCCTTTCAGAGCTGTTTGCCAGGGCACAGTCAGACTGATTGAATCCAGTGCTTTGTTCCTGAGGTCTTGTCAGACAGTCTCTCTCTCTCTCTTATATATATATATATATGTATAGACACTGACTGCAAAGGGCTTCCATCTGTTTTCCCTGTCAGATAAGGCCTACCTAAGTTAATATCAGTTTTAACCCACACGTTTCTGCCTGCCTGCTTCATAACCTCTATTCTGCTGCACCAGTTTCTGATCCAGCCCTGTAGGATGAGAGCTGCTCTGATGAAATAACACCTTTAATATTGATAGAATGGATACAGGGGAGATACAATTCAGCAATTCCACTACTGGTAATGGAAGACAAAGTTATACAGGCAAGAGCTGGAAAGAGCCAGCAGGTCTGCATGCCTGGGTTTGTTTTTGGGTGCCTTTGGCAGAAAGGAAGTGTGCAGTTAGTGGTTAAGCAGAGGACTCTACTGGGGTGTGACCATGGGCAAGTCCCTACATCCCTGATACAGCATAGCACTTAATCACATGCATAGCTTTAAACGTGAGAGTCGTTGACTTCACTGGGACTATTCATGTCCTTAAGTGCTTTTCTGGATCAGGGTCAGAATCTATCTCTCTCTGCTTCCATTTTCCTGCCTGTAAAATAGGGGCAATCCTTGCCTGCCCCAGAAGAGAAGAGCATTGTGAGGCTTGGCTAATGTTCAAAAAGTGCTTTGAGATGGAAGGTGCGAGAGGAAGGTAAAGGATTTTTTACTTTAGCTTGTAACTAGAGCCTTAAAAGTTACCTTGGGATCAGTATTTTCTTGTTTCCTCCACTTTGTGATTAGGGATTGAACCCAAATTTAAACACCCCTCAAGACTCAGAAGACGGTGGGACGTGAACTTCGCAGCTTCCCCCGTCTGTGCGGGGCAGCAGAATCTGCCTGAGGTCCGATGTGCAGCCTGGAAGAACTAGCTTCATGACAGCCTGTAATTGCCTCAGTGGAAATGCTGGTTATCTCAGACTGGCTCACTTGAGGACATGCTGTAAGTCCCATCTGTTCAGGTCTGGCCTTTCTCATCTCATTTGGGGGCCACTTATTCTCTGTGCACCATCTGCTCAACGTCCTTTCGGACGAGTTGGGAACAGATCCCCTTTCTCGGCTGACCCCTCTGCATGGAAGGGAAATGGGATTTCCCTCTGCCAGGTTCCTTGGTTCCCTGAGGCCAAGTGTTTGGCCTGGTCGTTTATAACTGATTAATGACTTGTACTTCAGCTTTATACCCCAGTACACAGATGCCCTGGGCAAGTGCACTATCCGCTGATTTCCCCTGCAGCCCATTTCCCCTTTGTTCACGGATGCCAAGGCTGCGTCCTTTTCCTGAGAGCCCTTGCTGCAACTGGCAGCCCAAGCAGTGTTTGGAGTCCTCTCACCTGCACTAGAGCAGTCGGATCAGGCGCACATGCAACGAGCAATCGGGAGACATGAAGGCTGCCAGGAATAAAAGGAATATTTGATCACACATTTCCCCCCGCCCTCCTGCTCACGCTCTCTCTCTCTCTCTCTCTCTCTCTCTCTCTCTCTCTCTCTGTGTACTCAACTCTCCGCTGTCCCTGGGGGCTGGCACCTCACTGGCTGTGAGTGCTGCAACCTTTCTCTCATCTGCATGGAGACAACATGCTTGGCAGCAGCTACTCAATAGGGCAGCTGCACAAGAATATAAATGAGCTAGAGAAGGCGACCTAGTGTCTCCACATCTATTTCCTTACCCCTTTGCGCCTCTGCATGTCCCCACCTTCATCTCCTTCCTCTCCACTGCTCCCTGTTTCCTGCTGTCTGGTTCTCACTCCAGCTCCTTCCCCTTTCTGTGTTCCCAAGCATGCCTGTTCCGTAAGAGATCTGGCAGGCGAGGCAGCACGTTGTGGGGGGATTGTAACCTGCCACAGGGTTCTTCACAAACAGGAGTCGGAAGGCAGTCTCTCACCAGTGCTGAGAGGCACTAATCTCCCTGCAATAGCTGCTCGGAGTCTCCTCCTTTGAATGCTCCCCCCCTGCCATGGGGTCAGTGCTGGAGCTTTGGCGTCTGGTTTTCTTGTCGTGTGGTCATTTACGCCTATGCAATGTGAGCTTGAAGTCGGGTGAAATGCTGCCACTCGGATTTGCCCGTGCTTTGCACCCACTCTGCCCGGGGTAAATGACTACGCAAGGTGCAGGGCAGCAGGGAATCAGAGCTCTGACCTTCCTATTGTTTCCCCTCTATGTTAATCGTCCATTCTTTATGGTACAGCATCCTAATCACTGGACTGAACTGAACTGCACAGGACTGGACCTTACCGGGAACCTAACAATGGCTGGAAGAGAACGTTACTGAGCAACAAGGGCCACTTTCTTTATTTCCTTCCTCAAATGCATCACAATCCCTCTCTGTGCTGAGTGTGATGCTTCTGCACCTCTCTGTCTGTAGGGCAAGAGACCAGGACCAGAGATTTTACCCAGTTTGTGCATGGCAATGCAGAGCACTAACCTCTAGGCAATCCTGTTCATTCTCAGCAGAGGTTCTAGGGACTGACTGACAGGGTGATGAAGACCCAACTTCCATCATTAAAATCGGCCCTCTCCATAGGAGGGAGGAGATGTGGGTTAGGACTGTACGGGCTGGTGTGGGAGTGGAAGTTTACACTGCCGATGCCATGCATGTCCTGGAAATAAACGGGATTCTGTGCTGTCCACCCCACACATCTTTCACTAGCACTAATCTCATTTTGAGGACAGGGAGATCTTGGCTGCATCTTTTGAGTGTATACAAAACATGTTTTCTGGGCACGATACAATCCTGCCAGTCCTGAGTGTGACTCATTCCCAAACATGGGGGGATGGAGGTGATCTGTGCCTGTCATGGATTGAAATTCCTGCCTGCACCCCCTTGTTTAGAGAGCTGTTTGGCTAAAGCATCTCATCTGCAAGCCCCTGGAGCTTTCTTTCCCCCTACTGCTCCCTGGCCATAATCAGCCTGATAATGTCTGGATAATTTTCACTCTGCTCGGTAATGCTGCTGTAGAAGGGAACAGGGAGAATGGCAGTGTTTTTCTCTGAAAAGGTGGACATGGTCATGATTGCAAATGAAAAATTAAGGCCTCGTGTCTTGCATTCATTCCCACTTGATTACACACCAGTACGTAAACAAATCTTCACCCTGTTGCCTGAAGGGTGCCAATGATCTACCTTTTCTTTCGCTCGCCCCCCTTTAGCAAATCTATAATGCATTTAATCTTCGCCAGCCGCTCTGCTTGGTGTTTAAATGTCTAATTTGCTGCCAAGTGCAGCTCCAATTCTCTCTGTGCTGCAGTTTAACTCTCTGGCTTGTGTTTGCCCAAGCAGTTGTCTGCTTGAATGGATTGAATCAAATGCATCTGATCCTTCGGCGAAAGAGAGAGAAATTAACTGATGAGCAGAGACTTTTCAGTATAATTCTCTAAGTAAACTTCCAGAGTCTCCCCAAATTTCTCCTTGTGCCTTGTTTTCAAGCAGGTCTTTCAGAATGATTTGAGATGGTCCATGAAATGAGATGATACAGATGCTAAAAAAAAGTTACTAGTTCACCTGCTTCCATGTGGAACTGGCCAGCAAACAATCACTAGTATGTGACTGCGCGCATGGCTCCTGGGCAGTGGCCCCAGCACCAGAATAAAACTTCATGTGAATCATGAAAGACCCAAAATCTGCAATAGGGATTAAACTATTGGATTCCTCTTGTGGGTGTCTGTGAACCTGGAGACTCCTGCCTCTCAATCTATGCCACAATGACGCCAGGGCGGCTTGACCTTGCTTTAAAAGCATTGCAGGGGGGGAGGAACTCTTCCCAAACACGACACAGCCCTGCGCACGTGAGAGGGCAAACATGACAGATGTTTGTCAAATTGGTTAATGCACCGTGGAAGGTGCCCAGATACTACTGTGATTGGTGCGGCATAGAAAAAAACGAGGTAGAACAGAACCACTTTGAACTGAAATGAATAGTGTAAGAACTGGAGCAGATATTGGGCTTATAGGCAGTTGAACTGAGCAGCGATTGGGAATGTTACCAATCCACTAAGGGAAGTACAATCTGATCATGAGCACTCTTAAGTTCTAATTCCAGATCTCCACCTTTAACCTTGGCCAAATCATTGACCTCAGTTTCCCTATCACTGACATGGACATATTACTCCCTACTTGCCTTACACTCAGAAGAGGGCAGGGGGAGTTGATTGATTGTGTATAGAACCGTTTTTATCTGCAAAATGTTGAGCTGTTATATTGACAAGGCCAAAGACAATTAGACTCTCAGTACATCATATGAGAAATACTTGACTCTTTCCAGCTGTAGCTGCTTCCAGACCACCATCCCAAATGGCCACACGACTCTCATTCTGCCACTAGGAAATGCATATGCATGGAACAAATGGATATCCGGGCCAAGCAGGACAGCCACAAAGAATGACTGAATAACACTACCCCAAGTACTAAGAATACCGTCTCATTTGGATGCACAGATGAGTTACGTAGGCAGCTCCTATTAGTCCTGGGGGGAGACAGTGAAACAATCAATACACATCAAAATGAGAGACTAGTCCTGTGCAAATTAGAAGGGGGAGGGATTTGGCTGGAGAAATTTGCTTCTCTCTCCTGACATGCACTATTGTGCTGTTTAAATGCCTTCATCCGAAAGCATCATAAAATGCTTTTGCTGTAGCAATGCCCATGACAAGGCTCCCATTCCAGAGCTGAGGCTCCCCCAGCTATCGCACCGCCCGCCTACTCTTCCTTTCCCCCTTCCCAAACACCAGCTGCCCAGATGCCCCGGTAAGGGATGCCACGTAACAATCTACACTGAAGCAAAGGAAACCTCCCAGGTGCCTAATGGACCAGCGGCTTGGTGCCACTGAAAATGGTGATGCTTTAGATGCACCCTACATGAATAGGTGTGTAGAGCCATCCACAGAAGGTAGGGAAGGGGTTAAAGTCACACCTGCAGGCTCTGAGTGCGGAGGTCTGCAAGGAAGCGGGGTGGGGGCCAGCTAAGAGGCATACTGCTTGGACAGCCAGGCGTTGAACCTGGCAGTGCGGGTCAGGGGAGGAAGAATCAGTGGGAGTTGGGCTGGAACGGGTGGGGGTGTTGGTTCCTCATCGACTCTTGGCTGGAATGAGCTGCAGTCCAGGCTTCTGCTTTGCACTCTGGCTGCAGGAAGCCCTGCTGCATGTATGGGTTTTGGAGAGACAGAGCACTCACCCTATGAACCGCTGCTGTCGAATGAGGCCTCCCCAGCCAGGTGTTTGAGCCCCACCAAGGGGAGCAGGAATCCTTTTCCTGCTCCAGCCCTAGGGCATTTACCCAAGCCCCCAGGTTCTGCACTATGCCCCTGAGTCTGTCGGTGGAAGGGGGATCTGGGTGAAGCGTGGCCTGGCATTGCCCTGCTCTGTGGCTGGGACAGAAGCTCTGTACTGCGTGCACGATCAACCCCGTTTACTCCTGAGGAATTAGACTGGCTGGGTAAAATAACAGCGCTTGGGCCACGTGCAACTTCCTAAACCCTGTCTCCTCTGGTTCTCTTCCTGCGGGCTGGGGAGCTGTAACCAGGTTGCCTGGAAAGCTAGTTGGTCCCCAAAGAGCCAAGCACGGTGGCCCTGCAGGTTTCCCCCATGCTGCTTAGTTTCCCCCTCTCCTAGCCAGCTGTGGTCACGTCTCCGTTTGCAGCTGCATTGACTCAATGCAAAGCCACACTCTGAGCAGGGAAGTATGGGCTAGACGAGGGGTACTACTGCCCCCTTAAGTCTCTAGCAATATGCAGGGAGTTGAGCAGCGCTGTGCAGTAACAGGGCTTCCGTTTGCTGGGCTGAAAATACGTCGGAAAGCCAAGGGGACCTAAATAAAACCAATTCACAGAACCAGGACATAGGGGGACAAATTAAATCTCTGGAATGGTCTGACAAGCACAGAATCCAACAACTGGGTCACTTAGGTGCTTTAGCAAACAGTTACACAGTAATATGGAGGGAAATGAAGAGCTGGGAATGGGAATCATTGCGGACACTCAATTCTTTACTTTATTCAACAGAAAACTTCTTATATTTTTATTACCAAGGTCGGCAGCTCTCCCTCCTGGGAGTGTCAGGGCTGGAAACGTACTGCACGAATGATGTCAGTCAAAAGTCCATGAGGTTTGAAGGTCTTGTTATTAGCTAGCAACACAAAGGTAAATACATTTCATTCCTGTCCATTGCAGCCTGTTCGCACAGTTTATAAATTACGACTATTAAGACACAGCGTCTGGCTGCTGACAAGGCTGCTCAGCGCTGGAGGTTGTCACCTCCTTCCGCTCTATGGGAGCCACTGGCTGCTTCCTTGAAACAGTTTTAGCTCTGTGCCTGTCACCGCAAAGTGTAAGGGCCTGCTTCAGCCGGGATACGGCTGTTCAGCACCAATGCCAGAGGGCGACTCAAGAAGTCCCTTGGATTTCTTAATTCTGTTCTGCTGGTGAGATGGTGTAATGCAGGTGTCTGTTCTCGTTCTCTTTCTCTCTCTCTCTCTCACACACATGCACACATGACATTGGGAATGTAGGGTGGGATTTTCAACAGTATTGGACTAATTCTGCTCTGACTGAAGCCAATTGGGAATTTTACCATTGACCTCAAAAGGAACAAAATCGAGCCAGTGCTGAGCACTTCTGAAAATTGCACCCAAAATGTACAACCTTTGATTTCCAATACAGAGATCTCCTCTATTGGGGGTTAAAAGTGAATCTTTTAGGTGTCAGGTCTTCTCTCTTCTCTGTAGCCTTCCGAAGAGAGAAGTCTTCTCATTCTTTCTTCCTCATACAGTTGGTCAAAATATGTTGTTTGTGGGGGTTTTCCTTCTCCTGTGGAAAATTTCAATTTTTTTTGATGGAAATTAGAAACCTGAAAAATGTTGGCTGAAAACTGAGAAGTAAAAATTGTTTTCAGGTGTTTGGTTTTTCAATGAAAAACCAACATTTTCTGCAGAAGGCAGATACTTCTCACACAAAAAAAAACCATTTTGTTGAAAACCAACTGTCCATTTTGGTGGAAAATTTTCAACCAGCCCTTCTCAATCTAATCTTTACAACACTATAATGTGATATGTGCCAAGACAGCTGTTTGATCTAGTGCAAACCTCAGCTTCTCAGCCCATGTGTGCAAGTTTCTCTGACTGGTTCAGTTCACTTCTAAATAAGTCAGAACATAAGTTAGAGAAACAATTACATCAGCTTTCCAGGACAGAGACTGTCCCTTCACTATGTTTGTACAGTGCCTTGCACATTGAGGCCCTGAACCTGATTAACCGCTATCACAATGCATAGGATTGATAGCATTAGGGACTTGGGGGGGATATAGCTGTAGGAATTGCAGGCTGACTCCCTGTTTAGGTGGTGCATTTTTGCTCATGCACATTTCCATTGGAGGGCAACTATCTTCTTGTTATAAAACCTGAGCACTGAGAAACAAAAGGTCCTCACTCGCTTACTGTAAGAGCCAGTTGTAAACAGAGGCATCAAACTTCATTGCATTTGTTGGTGAAACCCACAGCAGACAGCACTGAGTAATGATCTCTCTGGTGCAGCAGCTGGATGGGCAAAAAAAACTAGCATCGCTGACTTCGGCATAATAGCAGTGCTCTCCTTTAGCTTCTCACTCATTCTTCTTCGATTTCTCAGAGGCCTATTTGGGATGAGCTTGTGAGACCTAGTCTGCTCAGAGCAAAACCTATTTGTATCATCAAACTCACCATAAAACTTATAAGACATCTATTTTTTTTTTCTTTGTGCTTCTATTTCTACTTGGGTCTAAGGTTTTTCCTTCCACTAGCTTTTATCTATTCATTTGAAATGACTCTTACAATATTTAATCTTTACCAGAAACTGTAAGCCTTGTATTTATTTTATGGGTCAGTTGTTCATCCTTTTTCCTTGATCCTGCTAGCTGGAGCTGGATAGCCTCAAAAAACGCTGCTTGTTTCTGCCCGTCAACATTTGTCCAAATGACAGGCAAACAAATCAGAGCTCTGAAGGCTAATAGTAGGAAGATAAATCTGGCAGAGAGTAAATGGCTGCATGAAAGGGCCATCGGAAATTTCCATCCCTTGCTACAGTTTCCGAAGAGGACAAGAAGATTACAATCTATGGTGCTGGTCAGGCTGTAGCGTTCCCTGATTTGCATAACCATGTTTGTCACAGGAAGAGATTAGGGTATTGAAGAGGCTTGGATTCCAAAACTCTCTATGGATGAGATATAGCCACTGCTTCCGCCAGTGTGACTACAGGTGCTAATGTTGTGCCAATATTTTAAAAGGGTAAACGGGATGACCCAGGTAATTATCGGCCTGTCAGTCTGACATCGATCCCAGGGAAGATAATGGAGCTGCTGGTATGGGACTTGATTTTTAAAGAATTAAAGAGGGATAATATAATTAATACTAATCAACATGAATTTATGGAAAATAGATCATGTCAAACCAACTTGGTATCTTTCTTTGATGAGATGACAACTTTGGTTGAGAGAGGCAACAGTGTTGATGTAATGTACTTAGACTTCTGTAAGATGTTTGACCACACAACGTTTTAATAATAATAATGATAAAAAAAAAAAAAAACCCCCAAAATGTCAAATTACCATGGCACACATTCAAGGCTGGCTAACTGATAGTCTCAAAATGTAATTATAAACAGGAAGTCATTGAGTGGGTGTGTTTCTAGTGGGGTCCCACACATTTTCATCAATGACCTGGAAGAAAATATAAAATCATCACTGATAGTTTGCAGATGGCACAAAAATTGGGGGAGTAGTAAATAATGAAGATTAATACAGAGTGCTCTGCATCACTCAGTAAAATGGGTGAAAGCTAACTATGCATTTTAATATGGCTAAATGTAAATGTATACATCTGGGAACAAAGAATGTAGGTCATACATACAGGATGGGGGCCTCTATCCTGGGAAGCAGTGACTCTGAAAAACACTTGGGGAGAGAGGTTCAGAGAAGAGCCATGAGAATAATTAAAGGATTAGAAAACATGCCTTAGAGAGAGAGAGACTCAAGGCGCTCAATCTATTTAGCTTAACAAAGAGAAGGTTAAGGGTGACTTGATCACAGTCTATAAGTACCTACATGGGGAATAAGTATTTTAATAATGGGCTCTTCAGTCCGGCAGGGAAAGGTAAAACATGATCCACTGGCTGGAAGCTGAAGCTAGACAAATTCAGACTGGAAATAAGGAGTACATTTTTAACAGTGAGAGTAATTAACCATTGGAACTATTACCAAGGGCTGTGGTGGATTCTCCATCATTGACCATTTTAAAATCAAAATGGGATGTTTTTCTAAAAGCTCTGCTCTAGGAATTATTGTGGGGCAGGTCTCTGGCCTGTTATACAGGAGATCAGACTAGATGATCACAATGGTCCCTTCTGGCCTTGGAATTTATGGATCTGGGACTCTTGGCTGACGGGACCTCTTAAAACTTTGCTGGTTTGAAAGGATGTCTAAGGAGGTGGATTCTTTTAGACACAACTCTGCAGAAAAGCAAGGGTGATTTTTCTTTTTTCCTCCTCCTCCTTTCCCCCCTCCCCACCCCACTTTCTCTCTTTCCAAAGTCAGGAAAATCAGTCAAAACATTTATCAGAAATCTGTATAAACTGGCTAAGCGCTGCAAAGAACTAATCTGTGCACAGCTAATAAGAATGAACAAAGTCACCATAGACTTGCTATGGGCATTTTTGATAAGGATTTGTCAGAAGAATTGCAGGTGAAATCTAAACTGCCTGTGGAGAGTGTGATAGAAATGTCACCTTAAAATCGGTAGAACCTTGGAGAGCCATGCTGGAGCCTGGAAACTGAAGGGCAGGACTCACCAGCAAGGTCACGGCCAACCCCAAAATGTAGTTGTCCATTGGGGAGAGATCGCAGGAGCTGGGTGCTGGTTAGAGGGGCAGGTCTAAAAAGTGCAGCATGGCTTGTCCTGGACAGAGTTTAGAGGGATGATGAAAGAGGACAAAGGGAAGGTGTGGGCCAGGTGTGTACAAAAGGGAGATGCCCTGAAAAACCATTGCTGGCTTGTATAGGCTGTTCAATGCCTGGGTTAGGGAGGAGTCCCCCAAATGATGGATGGCATTGCACATCTGGCTGCATGTGTTGATAGGAAGGAGAGAACTCCCTACATTGTACTCAGGTGTTGGTCACTGTCAGAGGCAGGATCCCAGACTTCATTACTTTATCCATCAGCTTGGCAATTCCTGTGAAATACATTAAGGGAAGGGTGTGAAGAGACCACAGTAGACACTTGTGGTGATCTGCTAAATTCTGTTCATTTTCATCTTCCTCCTGCTGGCTCCCACCCCATTTATCTGTTCCGTCCACCGGTTGTGCCCGGTCTGAAGCCTGCGATGTGAGCTCACCAGGGCGGGGACTGTCATCCCTGTAAGATGCTTATACAGCACCTATCTCAATGGGGGCCTGATTCTTCATGGAGATTCCTAGGTGCTGCTATAACAGATAATGACCATAGAGAGCAACCCCTGTGGGGGGGGACAGGTCTTTGAAATGTCCTTTGGTCTTTGGGTAAAGTCTCCACAGTATAACACAGAGTATGGGACAATGGATAGGTCAGGTGGGACTTGGGTTCTGTTCCCAGCCTTTTCTGCTGAGTCCTTGGAAAAGTCATTTGACCTCAGCTTCCTGTGAAGGGTCATACCAGTCCCACACTGGGCTAGAAAGGGTTGTGAGAACCTGTGGGCTCAGTCAGCCTTCCCCTGCTACACCTGCAGTAGGTTTAAAGCCTGGAGAGGAGGAATTAAAAGGGCTGAACCCAGCTCAGGTGGGGACTGACCAGAACAGAGACTAGATCGCTGGCTCTGGGTCGGGGAGAGAGGCCTGTCTGGAGCCAGGGAGTAGCAGTGGCCTGAGGGCAGACCTCACCTCCCTGAAGGAAGCTAGGCCTGCACTTGGGAGCCTAAGGAGGTCGAGAAGGAAAGCAGAAGGAAATGAGTCTGCCCAGGGCTCTCCGTGCTGGTGAGGGGCCTGCAGGGAGCAGGAAGGTTCCCGGCGAGTCAGGGACTGCCAGGCCAGGGGAGCAGAGAGAGTTCTCCTGCCGCAGAACCCACTGGGTGGCAGAAAGTGCTAAGAAGCTCCGCAGGGAATCTGTGGAAGAGGCTTAGAGGGCGATGCCAATACACAGTGAGCCTGGGAACCAGCTGTGGCAAAGGCCGAAGACAAGGAGAAGGGGGAGGTGACCCAGCAAGGCAGCAAGGGGTCTGTATAGTCAGGCCTTGACTACTGTTCCAGGGTCCCTGGACCAGAGCCCAGTGCAGAGGGAGCACCTAGGTTCCCTTAGCTACCCACCAAGGAAGGTGGTTAGGAAAACCCCCTGACAAGCGGTAAGGACTATGGAAACCTCCCTGATACCGTGGTGAGGACTAGTGAGTCTGCAGTTGGACCAAAGGCCCAGTGTGAGGTTGATGGATCATTGTTTGTCAGATTATTGATTGACTCCCTAAGGGAAGGGGCTACCTGACCTGGCTGGAGGGCTGAGCTGGAAGAGGAAGCAGACCTGTGCAGGGTTGGAGCGGTGGCGGTGCACGAGGAGGTGAGCCTGCTACACCAATCCCACCAACCTGGGGGCACGCCATCCGTCGAGTCACACTTGTATGCTTTGCCATCTAAAAAAATGGGATAAGGATTCTTACCTACAGTTGTAGAGTATTTTGGGAATCTACGAATAGAAATTGCTGCGGTGTCTGAGTGCTGTGCTGCTGTTTATCACTGTGCTCGCTTACCCAGGTTTGGTGAGGGAGGGAAATGATTTGCATCTTACTGCGAGCACCGAGTGCGCAGCCTGGAGTCTGGCTTGCAGCTATCCAGGGGGTCGTGTGCTGTGTTTCATGCTATGGAGGCTGAGGGGAGCTGGGACCCTGAAACGCAGCAGTCATTGGAGCAAAGAGGGAGTCATGTCTTGTAATAGGTATTTATTTTGGCTTCGCAGTAAACGAAACATTGGCACTGAGATAGTGTTGTACGCTCTCCAGCTTGGGTCTTTATGGTGGAGTTTATCGTAGGTCTGGTGTATTTTTATGGTGTCTCTTAAAAGCAGCCACATTTCCATTTCTCTCTTGAAATACATATCGTTAAACCTACCTGCCAATTCCCTCCCTGTGACGCTCATTGGGACTGTGAGGAAGCTTTTGAAAATCACTGTTGGCTCTGGAGTTGCATTTGAGCGGAGACACCACAGCCTCGCTCCACCCCTGCGGCTGGTGCATTGGCAGGAAACACAAATCGCCTGATTAATTGGCATTAGAATTGGGCTCTTTGGGTTTAAAACCAGTGTTTTTAAGTACCTCCCGCCATGGGATCGCAACACAATGGAAAGTCATGAGAGGGGGCCAGCATTACCCCTTCTTTAAAATGTACATCATTGCTACAGGCTTTGTATGTGTTGGAGCTGCTAACAGGGCATGTATAGCCTTGATGGCTCCTCCTTCCAGTATTACCAGCTGGGGCGTCATGTACCAAACCCCAGGGACGGACCCATTTCTTCTTAATTGTTTTAATTTTCCAGTGCAAACACCCACCCTACCTACAGCACTCGTTCATTATTGTGCCATTGACACTTGCCAGTGATGCCAGCTGAGTCCTTCAGTTCATTTCCTGCCGTTTGTTCACCCATGCATGCTGCCCCCCATAATTGGGATAGCTCAGTGGTTTGAGCATTGGCCTGCTAAACCCAGGGTTGTGAGTTCAATCCTTGAGGGGGCCACTTAGGGATCCGGGGCAAAATCAGTACTTGGTCCTGCTAGTGAAGGCAGGGGGCTGGACTCGATGACCTATCAAGGTCCCTTCCAGTTCTAGGAGATAGGATATCTCCATTAATTATTATAATTATTTATAATCTGCTGCGTTATTCTCTTTCAAATCCCTCCTTGAAATTCTGCCCATGATGCCTCCAAATCACATGGCAATGGCAAGGCAATGCTTATAATGTCCCCTGTATTTATCAAGCTAATCGGGATGATTTTGCTATTTACATTGTCCCACTGTCATTATTTGTCTCACCACTCACTCAGAGAGTGAGGTCTTTGGGGCAGAGACTGTCTTTATTCTCTGTGTGTGTGCAGAGTCTATCACTGTGGGCTCTGATTCCTGATCAGGACTTCTAGGTGCAGTACAAATAATGTTGAAGAGAAACTGACTCATTCAAAAAAAAAGTGTTTAAAATAGGGGGAGAAAACTGAGAGAGGTTCCTTTGTCATCTTCCCATTGGTAAATCAAAGTAATCAGCCCCGATGATTCTCTCTTGGGTGCTGTTGGGAGGTTCAGGACATAGGTAACCCATTTATCCCAAGTTGCCCCATTCCAGAACTAAGTGTGGATTTCTCTAGTGAGCACATGGTGATGCACATCCAGGAGAAATGAATTACAGGGAAGGTGACTGCAGTAAGCAGTGCAGAAGAGACAACCGAGTGGGTTTCTGGAGAAATGTAACTGAGGAGAGATGGTGAAAAGATGATAGGTTAAAAAGGAGGCTGTTACACTGGACTGTTTACCCATTTCCTGTTCTTAACATTTAGTTAGAGCAGGACACTAAGAGTGAGGAGAGTCGGGTTCTAGCCCAGACTCTCCTCCCTTGACCAGCTGTGTGATGAGCTTGTGGAAGTCACTTAACTTCTCTGTGCCTCATTTTCTCCATCCGCAAAATGGAGCTGCTACTTCCCCACTTTCAGGTGCTCTAAATTAGCCTGTGGGGCTCATTGCAACAAGATAATATCAAGGCAGGAGTTTTTTTTTTAGATGGATAAGACATTTGTATGGATGATGATAGCATCCAGAGCTGTAGTCATGAGGATTTAGAAAGAGTTTTGGAAGGGATGTAACCTCTCAGTCTTCAGGGCATAATCCAACCTTTGATTATTAGGGGTCAGGAAGAAACTTCCTCTGAGGGCAGTTTCTCTCATAACTACCCTTTTCTGAAGCTGGTGCTGGCTCCTGTGACTGAAGCAAGACTAGATAGACCACTGTTCTAAACCAGGAAGGCAATTCCTATATTACTAAGGAAATGTAAAGCATTTTAACTACCCTCCTCACAATATTATGCTCAGCCGCTCAGAATTCTCTAGATTAATTCAGGTGCTTTCCAGTTCTCACATTTCTTTTCCCTGGATAAAATGCATGGCACTCTTACAGTCCCCACTGTAGTGGGGCTAAAGCTTCAAACGCTGACTAGTACAGGGCTCCCCCTTCCTTCCTTCCACTGGGAAAGTTTGGTTCCAAATGTTTCACACAGTGTTGCTTGTAAGTAAGACTACCCCAATCATCAGCCTTGGGGAAAATCTCTGTGAGATTTTATATTTAACTTAAAATGTAAATAACCCAACTGGCAGCCTATTTGAACTAGCTAAAGACCCCATTATTCTGGAGGAGAAATCTCCTGCTCCCCTATCAGTTAATCTTTGACCACAGGAGGCTGCTCACATATTGATGAGAAGATTGGTGGCTTGTAAAACAGCATAAAAGAAAAAAATTAATGGAGCAGTCAGATAGTGGTAGGAGTAACATAACACGGCTGCAGAGAGCCTGCGACTTTGTGGTCTCCGTGCTAACTCTGCATTGGTCTGCTCCTCTTGTGGAGGACAGAAAATGCCATATCCCTGCTATCTAGCTATGCGTAGTAGGGTTTTTATGCTGTTACATGATTATCCAAAGATTAATGCAATCCTGCAATTCTTAAACAGCCTCTTGTCTGGGTGTAAATGTTGCTTAACATTAGCTCAATGCAGTGCTTGCCCCGCTCAGGTAGGAGGGATAACTGCAGCTTTTCTATGTCCCTTGAAAGTATTTAATTCCTTCCTCTGACACTCTTGCGGTGTTTGGTCTCTCATGAATATCACAGCTTTATTTCCAAGGCCTTAGGGAAAGCAGTGCACAGGGTTAGTGTTAGGGCACGGCATTCCATGCTCTATGCAGGCCCCGGAGTGCAGCAAGCAATGAGCTAAGTGACTCTCTCATGGGCTGACCCTTGGTTTCCTCTGTTCCTGCTACAGGTACTGGAGTCCAGGCCACCTGGGTTCTAACCCCTACTCCGCTTCTTACAGTGGAGTAACTAACTTCCTTCTGCTTCAATTTCCCATCTGTGAAATGGGGAGAATACTCTCTCAGCCACATAAAGTGCCATGAGACCCTAGGCTGATCTTAGGGCCCATTGCTGCTGCTACGCTCTGTCCATCTGGAAGTCAAATGCCACCCCTTACGAACAGCCCAGTTCTGAAAAAGGAGATAAATGACACTGCCTGTTCTACCTCACCAAGAGCTTAGACTCTGCTCACAGCGCGTTCTGCTTTTCATTGTAAAGTGACCTCTAGGTACACGTCTGTGTTGTTTTGCATTAGGCCATTTCTCTGCGCCTCTTTTCTTCCTGCTTTCTTCTGTTCCTTTCACTTCAGATGGTTGAAACCCCCTTGGGGATGGTAGGATGCTAACTATCCCCTTTAGCTGTGGCTAATCAGAGCAGGCTTTCCAGCTGACCCACCTGGAAGACAAGCCAGACCTCTCAGAAAAATGGCATTTAGAAAAGATTCTGGGAGGGGACATAGAGCAGGGTGTTAATTGGCTGGTCTGGATTGCTTCTAGAACTGACAGGACTGATATCATTGGCCGGCAGCCAGGCATAGTGAGAGTCGTGCTGTGCAAGCTCCTACGCTCATCCCTGCCCTAGCGCACTGGTTGTGACTGGCAGCACCTCGTGCCATGCCAGCCCCACCCCTGTGAAGGCACCTTCACCCTGCACCACTCCCAGCTACCCAAGCTCTGAGCCGCTGCATAGCTTTGCCAACGCACCCTTCTTGTTATAGCCCTCCTGTGACCTGGCCCATTCACACAATGTCCCCTTGCTCCTCTACGAATGAAGCGGTCTTGAGTGGTGGCTGCCAGATTCTCTGTGATATGAACAGTTCCTCTCCAGGGGAGTTGAGCTGCCCAAATTAATTTCACTTGTGTCCTAAACCCCTCGCTCCCAAACGCCGCCAAAAGCAGAGCCTGAGCTGGCCTTGCACACTTCATTTTCTGTCTAAATGAATCTTGCCGATACGGTGCGAGTCTGAGTAACATTGCAAGTGTTGTCTGGAGAGAACTAGCCTAGATACATCATTGAGACAACAGTTAAAACCTCATTTAAGTGAACACAAAGAGAGGGCTCTTGGGTAGTCAGAGAATTAATTAATCTCATTCCTGTGCAGACTTTTAATTAATATAAGTGTATGGTCTTTTTTAAAAAAGTGTCTTAAAAAAACCCATGAGCCATTGTGCAAGTTTGCCGGGCAGAGGACGGAGAGTAGTGAAATTAAAGTGTGTGTGTGAGAGGGCTATTCTGAAACAGCACAGAATGATTTTCTTCTGTCCTCTTATCTCCATCAGCTGTGTTGTCATGTGGTTTGGTGCCTGATGCCCTATGCCAAGTTTAAAAGAATGAGCCAGGCATTCCATTCCTGGAAAAAAAACCTTCCCTGAGAGATGGAGGGAGAAATGAGGAGAACCAGTGGTTTCAGAGGAATCTGCCCTGTCTGCAGTGTCCTAAAGGATATGGGAGAAAGACAGGTACTTCCCTATGCCGTTCTCTAAACTCTTGGGATGAAATCCTGGCCCCACTGAAGTCAATGGCAAAGCTCCCATTGACTGCATGGGGCTCACATTTCACCCTTATTCTTTGGATCTTGGGAATGAAACACCTGCCCAAGTATGATGGAGAAGGAACATCTCCTGATACCCTGATGGTGACTTAAGGGGCCAGGCTATGTAAAACAGCAGGGCAGTCACTGCCTAGGAAGCTCTGGAAGGGGCTCTGCCAGGCTGGGGAGGAGAGCTCCCCAGCGGCCCAGAGAGAACATACTGGCTGCACTGTTGAGCCCGCTGATCCTATTACATCATGCTAGGATGGGCCAGCCACCTTGCCAGGCATTCCAAGGATGTCCTAATGGTCCATTGACATGTCAGTGGCTGACGTCATAGCAGCTGCAATGGAGGGCCAGGAGGAACAAGGTTAGGGAGAGATTTTGAAAGGGTGGTCGAGCATCCCAGCGCCCACTGAATTTCAATGGGTTTGGGGAGCTGTGAGGCCACCTCGGAAATCCCATCCTAGATGTCCAACTCACCCTCTTATCCATAAGAGGAACATTGGTGGTAAAAGTGGTGGGAATCCTGAGTCAGATTCTGCTGCTGTGACACTGACCTGCCTCACAGGCAGGCAGTGATACTTTAACGTCTCCAAAGGGCTTCGAAAACCCTCTGCCAAAGGGCTCTGGATAAGTGCAAAATGTTGTAGCCACTTAAGGTATGTCTGCACCACCAACCTGCTGAAGAGCGGTTTGGATCCACTTGACTGCGCTACCAGGGAAGTGAGAACTGTACCTATGTGTATTTCTGAGCTTGACTGACTGAAGAAGTAGTGAGATTCCCTGGCTCCTAGAAACCCAACACCAGCAGGTGATATAAGGGCATAATTAAATGTTTATGAAGTATTGGTTTTCTATAGACATTGGAAATTCAGTAAAATATCACTCAGGATTCCCTCTGTTAAAATATGAAAGCCGATAAATAAGGAATGGGAATGCATTTATTAAATTAAACAAACCCACAACACTATGCCTTTGGGGGAAATAACCCTTATCAAACAAAGCAGTTATTTTTTCAACTTCAGTATTAAAGAGAAGAAAAAAGAGATTGCAGAGATAGTGCTCTGATGGGCTGACTACAGAGTTGTCTGTGTTTCTCCAGGGATTAAATGTGTCCTAATGTGCAAACCCATCTGGAAACAGCTGGACAAAATACTGGTGTCCTTGTTAAAGACTCTGGAATTCCATGGTATGTCTGCAGGGGAGGTCAAATACTATAGAGCTGCATGCTTCGACATTCCCCTTTCACTTGTGCAAACCCTTTTATCTGGGTAGCTCCGGTGATTGAGGAATTCCTTGGATGCCTTTTGGTTTTATTTGTTGGTGGCTGGCAGTGCCGTGACCCTCTTATTACTATTATGCACCTGCATTCAGGATGCGTGTGAAAGAAGTTTTCAGCTTTCTTTGCCCATACGTGTGCTGTGGTGACATGTGGTGTGTGAAGCTATCCACTGCCACATTGTAGAGAAGTTGCCTGGTCTCAGAATGGCTTTCAGCATTGATTTCCCTTCCCCTTCTCTTTTGAAGTTTCTAAGAACGTAAGAATGGTCATACTGAGTCAGACCGATGCTCCATCTAGGCCAGTATCCTGTCTTCTTGACAGTGGCCAATGCCAGATGCTTCAGAGGGAATGAACAGAACAGGCAAATATTGAATGATCCATCTCCTGTCATCCAGTCCCAGTTTCTGACAGTCAGACATTTAGAGACACCCAGAGCATGGGGTTGTATCCCTGACCATCTTGACTAATAGCCATTGATGGATCTATCCTTCATGAATTTATCTAATTCTTTTTTGACTTTTGACTTTCACAGCATCCCCTGGCAACGAGTTTCACAGGTTGACTGTGCGTTGTGTGAAGAAGTTACTTCCTTCGGTTTGTTCTCAACCAGCTGCCTATTAATTTCATTGGGTGACCTCTGGTTCTTGGGTTATGTGAAGGGGTAAATAACACTTCCCTATGCACTTTCTCCTCACCATTCATGATTTTATAGATGTCTATCATATCTTCCCCCTTAGTCATCTCTTTTCTAAACTGAACAGTGTTTTTTAATTCCCCCTCATATGGAAGTTGTTCCATACCCCTAATCATTTTTCTTGCCTTCTCTGTACTTTTTCCAATTCTGATATATCTTTTTTGAGACCAGGCGACCAGAAGGGCACATGTATTCAAGGTGTAGGTGTACCATGGATTTGTATAGTGGCAATATTTTCTTATTATCTATCCCTTGCCTAATGGTTCCTAACATTGTTAGCTTTTTTGAATGCTGCTGTACATTGTGCAGATGTTTTCAGAGAATTATCCACAATGACTCCAAGATCTTTCTTGACTGGTAACAGCTAACTTAAACTCCATCATTTTATATGTATAGTTGGGATTATGTATCCCAATGTGCATTACTTTGCTTTTATCAACATTGAATTTCATCTGCCATTTTGTTGCCGTCTCACCCAGTTTTGTGAGGTCCCTTCGTGACTCTGTGCAGTCAGCTTTGGATTAACTATTTTGAGTAATTTTGTATCATCTACAAACTTTGACACCTCACTATTTACCCCCTTTTCCAGATCATTTATGAATATGTTGAACAGCACAGGTCCCAGTACAGATATTTGGGGGACCCCACAATTTTCCTCTCTTTCCACTGTGAAAACTTGACCATTTATTCCTAGCCTTTGTTTTCCTATCTTGTAACAAGTAACTGATCCATGAGAGGACCTTCCCTCTTATCCCACAGTATTCTGACAGTAACCATTTCTCCTCCTCATCAAAATAAAACCAAGGAATCCAAATAAATGAAACTCTGCTGTTGATGTCAAACAGGAAAACTGGAGGCTCAGCATCTGTATCACAGAAAGAGTATGTATTCCCAAGTGATGGGGAGGGGTTCTCTGTGGGGACACCGAGGTGTGTTTTGCATATGTGTGCTCACTTCTGGCTGGGTGAAATGCAATTCCAGGCTATAGGAGGCAATGAGATCTGGATATGTTCATTATTATGTCCACAGGGCAATGAATTAATCTATTATATGGATGGACTCTGTACTGGGGCCAGAATCTCTGCAATGAGATGCGTTCAACTGAGCTCCAGTTGAGCAATTGGACCTGGTTGAGGTTTTCCAATGGCAAATTCTCAAAGATCAACCACATGGGAAGAAACTCCAAGGTCTGCTTATTAAAGTCTCATTTGCAATTTACAGGAGGCCTTCTTTCTTTGCATTGGAAATCTCCAGCCTGCTTAACAATGGGATGTGGTTCCCAAGTTTAACCCCTTGTTAGTCCCTAGTTGGCGTGCAGTGTTGTTGTAGCTATGTAGGTCCCAGGATATGAGAGAGACAAGGTAGGTGAGTAATACCTCTTATTGGACAAATTTATGCTGGTGGAAGGTACAAGCTTTTGCGCTTCAGTGAGCTCTTCAGGTCTGGGGAAGGAACCCAGAGTGCGTGAGCTAAATACAAGAAAGGATAGATTGTTAAGCATAAAGGGTTAACACATGTTGTGGGGAACCACTTAAAATGAAGTGGGGCAATTACAGGGTTAGCAAGCAGTGGGATGTCCTACCAATGGTTGTAATGAGCCAATAAACCAGTATGTCTGCTGAGCCCATGGTTTTTAGTGTCTAGCCAAGTTCCAGGCTCATCTTGTGGAGGAGTTGTGCAGGTTTCCTGGGAAAGGTCAGATATGGAGTGGCCACTTTGTGAAAAGTGTTCGCCCATGGGCGACCATTGCGCTGTGTGAGTTCATTGGAGAGCACTGTGATTGTTTGTTTGGTTTCACCCACATAGTTGTTGGCTCATTAGTCTCATAGAAGCCAACTGGTTAAAACACTCCAACTGTGCCAACTCTTCCCCTTTCAACACCAAACTGCACCCTTTTGGACCTGGCAGAGCTCACCAGAGACTAAAGCCCTGTGAAACCCTCACTGCCCCCATAGGAAGTTGCAGCAGCCGTTGTGACTGTTTTGCTAAAGCTCTCTGGAAAGTCGCCTAGTCCCGCTGGCTTGTTTAAGATGCAGGTGCATGACCAGCTACATTTGTATGGAGCAGCGCGGTGCTGCATTCCCCACGGGTGGCTCACAGGGAAAGGCCTTTGCTCGCTTCTTCCAAACAGGGCCCTGACTTTGGGGCAGATTATCAACTCCGCTTAAAGCTGCTTCTCACGTCTCAATAACAAGCCATACCATTCACAAATTCAAGGCAGGCTAGCGAAGGCTCCAGCCCAGCCCTGCCTGGCGCCTAAGGACTACGATGGAAAACTTATTTTTTAAGAGAGTAGAAAGAAGTTTGGCAAGAGCCTGAGCAAATCAAACCCTGGAGTATGCCCATGTGTCTGCAGTGCAGCGCTGGCTTGTTTTGACATCTTGTGAAGGCTCCTTGTTCTCCTCCTCTGTTGTTTTAGCTTTGTGTGGTGTACATCGGGGCTGTTTGTAGATGCTTTGTGATGAGCTGCACGGGTCAGAGCTTTCTGTTAATGAAAGAGGTTTGCTGGCTGCCGGAAAGCGTGATTGGAGAAACCGGGCAGGCAGGCAAGCAGGCAGTGCTGTTCTGTCACTTTGGGATGTACGAGATCAGTCCTCAGCAGCATCAAGATCATGTCTGGCTGTTATAAACCGCCTTTTTGCTCTCTAGATACTGGTCCAACCAGAGGCTGATAAGTTATACCGTGAACCTGGCGTATTATACTCCTATGGCCAAAAAAAATAAAATAAAAATCGTTTGCACTTGTAACATAGATGCAGCCCATGTCAAGATGAACTGTTTCTCATCATGCATCTGCCCCTCTGGGGGCCATTGCTATTTTTTGTGGTGTGCTGGTCGCATGGGAAAGGCATTCTCCACCCATGCAGCCATTCGGGGACCATGCCAAATAATGACTTCAGGTTTCTACAGCATCATGTTCTTAAAAGGTTCTAGCTGCCGAATGAGATGCATAGAGTCCCATTTTCCCCTCTCACTTTCTCCCCCACTTGCTTTGTCTACCCCTCCTCCCTGTGGTTTCTCATCTTAGTAGCTTGCCCCAACTGGTTTGCAAAACCTATTTAACATCAGAAAAACCTCTGTCAACCATGGAGAGCTGACAAAATCGTGGACGATCCGGCAACAGCAGCTGTAAGTGCTGACTGTATTTTCACAGCTCAAATTATATTCTGTTGCAGTCGAGTCTGAGAGCACGAAGCAAAACAGTAACAAAGATGGAGGGAGATAAGTTTAATAATAAATGTGTAAGATCTTGGGCAAGGTGTGTGGTGCTTTCTGGCTACTGCCAGAACACCCGGATCTTCCCTTGCCATGGGACCTGCATGCCTCCCACTTGGGCAACTTGTACTTGGCCATGTTTTGCTGGATCTTTTTTGAACTGTTACGGGGGAAGAAAGAAGCTGATTTTTGCTGGAAACCAGTCTCGCTACTATGGATCAGAACTGTTCTACTGCACCAGTATTGGCCAAACCCAACCTCTCTGAGTGCTTTGTACAAAGCAGATGCTGTAGTTTTAACACTTAAATATCATGCTAGGTTCAGAAAATCAGTTTAATTTTCCTAAGAACACCACTTCAATTTATAGATAAATGGGACCAAAGTGGGCCATGTTGTTGTTGTATCAGGAGGACAAGCTTGATCAGTTTTCTATCTTTTTTTATTATTATTATTCTGAAATTTCATTGCTCCAGAGAGCATGGGAATCCTGTATTTCAAAGTGAGGAAGCCAATCATGAATTAAATGCTTTTGGCCTAGAAGAAGTGGACTTTAAGGAGTAAAAGTCTCACCTTTATGCATTGGTTTAACATAGTGTAACCCACACACCTTCTAGATGTGGTGTTCTGTCCCATCTAGTGGCACTGAGACCACTTAGAGAGCAATTAATGAGTCTGTGCTACAGCCTTAGCTAACAGCCAGTTGGCTTTTAGCTCATGCGAGAGAGGCTCATGCACTAAACTCTAGAGGTCCCCCAGTTTGATCCTGTCTGCCAACGACCGGGGTCTGTCAGCCTCCTAAATAACACCTCCTAAAACTCTATGAACAGTTCCTTCTGCTAAGCCTATGTTCTGATGTGCTGGCCTAGAACTAGATTTCTCTTTCTGATCATAATGGAGCATTAGAGCGGGGTGAACAGCATTATTGAGCTAGCCGTTTGATGAATGTAGGCTTTTTGTTGACGAAGCCTTCCTAATTTCTGCAAGCAAGTTTGTTGTGCTAAGTACCTGCCAAATAGTTCAGACAAATAATTTTCAGGGAGCTGTTCACTACGGCTGTTTGCTATTCATAATTTGTGTTCTGCGATCGGTCACATTTTATTCCTTCTTCTTGACTGGATGACTGAAACACATTACCAAGAGAATGGAGAATAGCAAATAATACACTTGGGATTTACACATATTTTCATGTGTTTCAATGATTGTCTGATTCTGTGCTCATTATAATGGGAGTGGTACAAGAATGTGAATAAAGTAGAATGGAATATTTGCAAACACATTCACAAATCTGTTTTTATTCCATTATTTGACTAGCTCTTGGGGGCATCACATGGCTAAGAGGATCACATTTTAAAAATAAAAAACTGGGATGTTGGGGTGGTGACATTGAAGATTGTGAAATACTCATATAAAACTGCCCTTTTTCAAAATGTAGGATGGTCTTGCTTCCTTCAGCTTCTGATTCAACACTGAAATGGGCATATTTCGTAGAGCAGAGGATTTTTTCCCCCCAGTAACTTGATATCTGAAGCAGTTTTATGGAATGATGAAAAAGTGTCATTATTAACTTTAAGCAAAAGATGAGCTCTTAAAGTGTCTGCGCTCATTCAACTTTGGTCTCCACTCGAGACCACGTTCGTTGCACGGGACTGTTTTGTTCCTGGTAAGCACAGAGCACATTCGACTCAGTGCCACAACACATCTTAAACATAGTAATTATTTTTTTTACAAAACTGTTTTGATTAACATTTAAAACCTGGGACATTTCTGGTGCCCTGAAAAATTCCTGAAGACTGGAACATCACATCAAACACTGAGGTTGTCTCAGTAAAATAGGACTTATGTGGTTACTTGATGCATTACTTATCTACCTAATGACATATAAAGGCTCAACTGCCGTGCACCGTAGGCAGGTTTTCTTAATATAGTCATCTATATGGTTTAGATGACCTCTTCATTGTTATAGGAATGACTGAGCTTTATGGCGAGGGAGGAAGCTGCAGGACCCCTCGCATGGGTGGGTGAGAAGGGAGAATAGAGAACAAGAATAATCCACTCCCAGGATTCATTCACTTTGGACTCAGGGGAAGCTTCTCCCTGCTGTCCACTTTGAACTGGGTGCAAGCAGCCATCAGTCTAGGTATCCCCCAGCACTCCGAGTTATGCTATGTGTGCTTGCAATGGCAGATGGACAATCCTTATTGAGGCAGTAAACTGACGTATGCAGGCTTATGCGTGAGCATGAAAGCAGGGATTGAAACATCAAGGGAGGCGATGGGAAGGAGGCAAACTGGTGTAACGGCCCCTTCTATCTTCCTGCCTCCCATCTGCTGCACATAGGGTTTGTCTATGTGGTGACTTGCTGCCTAGCAATGTCCCGTGCAGACGGTGAAATGTCCCATGTCCCAGCACAATGAAAGTGCAACTTAATGTGCTACTGTTTGAAAGCATAGTTGTTAAGCTGCACTCTGAGACTTTAGCTGCACTGTAGCAGTGACCCTGTATGACGTTACTTCATGGCAAGCTGATGCGCTGTAGAGTCACGCCCTGGTTGGCCGTGTAGTAACTCTCCATGTAGACATAACCTTAACTTCTGCCACTGGCAAACCAAGAAGATCTTTATTGCGAAAATCCCTATCTTTTACTTTATTACTATTTGTGTTACAATAGTGTCTGGAGTTCAGCTGAGATCATGGCCCTAGTGTGCTAGATGCTGAATAGACCCAGAGTCTAAGCAGACAGGACAGATACAGGGTGGGAGCAGGGGGAAGGGATAAAATATACAAAGAGATTGAACAGTGGTGGTTTGCAAATGCTATGTTAGTTCCATGAATTTTGTTTGTTTGTTTGGGGTCTTTTTGGTTATTGGTTTTTGCTTTTTAATTAACAAACATTAAACTTAAACATTTCAACTTTCCTGAGGAATAAAAGTGTTGGTTTATTATCCTGTCATGTTTTGGCGAAAGGCGGGAATGTGGGTCTCTGCGGCCACCCCTCAAAATGACAGGATGTTAATGAATTGAGAAATTGCTGTGGGATACACATGGGACCAGGCTGCCCTGATCACATCTCCATTAGCGTTCCCCTCCTGGAGTTCACTGTGATTAACATCACCACGATAAACAGGAAATGAAAGAATAATAATTGCCCATCTATTTGAAAATGTTACTGGCGTTGCCATAGCGATTGCACCTTTTGATAAGCAGCAGAGTATGGGCCCTGCAGAGAACTTCAGTGAGTGATTTAGCTGCTTCCAGGTTGCCTTTATTAGTTAGTTATTCATTAACCATTTGTTGATCTTTTAGCTGTAGTTGGAATGCCCTTTCTGGCTTGGCCGAGCTCAGAGGTGGTACGAAGGGGGCGTTAACCATTTCTGCGCGGGAAAGTAAGCATTTGGGACCTGTTCTTCCTCTGTCCACAGAAAAACATCTTAAATGGGGGGAGCATCTCTTGATGTGAACTTTTCCTTGTGACCTACAGCAAATTCTCAATGCAAATGAAAAATGACTAACTTCTCATTGCAGCTTGAAGACCGTCAAAAACTCTACTTGGATTGCACACTGCAGTCAGACTGACCCACCTGGGAAGTGTAAGTTACCTGGGTTCTTGCACCCTGGCGGGATTCACCTGGAAGAAGCCCAGGTAGTGGTGTACTACTTTTTTTTGTTTTTAGCTCTGGTGGAGCCCAACAGCTTTCTCTTCCCTTTCACACCCACCCTGGCAGATGGGTGAGGTAAGCCGGTGGATAGACTGTATGTCTTCCCAGCCCAGTCCCTCTTTCTTCAGGGGTTTGTTTTACTCCTTCAAAATAAAACACAAGTGCCACCTATCAGTCATGTCCTTTCCCCTGACTTGGGGACTTCTGCAGGCACTTCAACTCTGAGCTACTTGTCAGCTTCCATGAGGACCAGGGGATTTTCCAGCTATCATCAGATCCTTCATCTGGCAGCCTCAGCTGGGAGGTAGTTGATTACTCACAGGTAGGACTGGGCCCAACTCCCTTAAAGGGCCAGCCACCCTGTGGCAGAAGATGACAGATTTTCCACTGCCAGACCCTTCACCAGGGTCTACAGTGGTGGAAAACACCATGGACCCTGGCTGGATTTTGCCCAGTAGCAATACAGCCCATCTGCCTCAGAGATGGTTGTAGCTACAAAGCAGTCATCGATCCTACACGCATTATAGAAACTTGGTTGCCCCTACAGGTGAACCGCTCATTACAGTGTGGGTACTGTCCAGTGCTTGGGGTGCTAATGGACTCTAGAGCTAGGCTAATCAACCTAGACCACATGGCATTAAAGCGGGCAGGACTGAATGCCTGCAGATAATGGTGCTGGAATATGGAGCCTTTCACCTCTAGGTGACGTGGTCCACAGAGGGATCTGCTCCAGAAAGGCCAAACGAATGCCAGGCAGAAGTGAGCTGTTCTGTCTACGCTTTCAGCACGCTGCTCACTGGCCAAGTATGTTGGTGTGTCACCAAGGAGGCCCAGGACAGAATGAGACTTAGTGCCCTGCTTGCTCTGGAGGGGGACCCACCCAGAGGAAAGACCTGCTCTCCATTGGCATGGGGGAAGCCTGCCCTGCCACTGCCCTGGGCATAAATCGATGACTTCAGTCTCCAGAAACAAGGCTCTAACCAAGCCATTTCTGTTGCTAGAAGTGCCTGCAACTCATCACAAAAGCACTGATGCAAGCTTTGGGCCTTACCCTTCATTTTCCCCATGACCATACAAATACTTAGTATGCGCCCCCGTGGCCCGTAGCTACCATGTAATTGTCCTTTCTTTCGGTGTAACAATAATGCGGTGTGATGTGTCTCTGCCCTCTGCTGTCTGCAATGCCACCGTAAAACCTGCTCAGGTGTGTGAGAGCGTATCACTTTCCGGTGGCTGCAGCTTATGGAGTGGAAAAAGCTCCAGGGAAGCGGGACAGCAAGACCATGGGGAAAGGTGTGAGTGCAAGGGGAGAGGTACAGGAGATAGAGGAGGAAGGAAGGAAGAGAATTGTGGGGGGGGGGCAAGGAGCAACCCTGAAGTGAGACTGTGATTTTAAGGAGCAAGGTGCTAGCACTGGGATTAGGAACACCTTGGTTCCATTCCCAACTCTGGTCACTTGCTGGGTGACCTTGGGCAAGACCCTTCCCCACCCTGTGCCTCTGTCTTCTCTTTGCCCGTCTTGTCTGTTTAGACTGTAAACGTCTTTGGAGCAGGAGTTCTCGGTCACTGTGCCTGTACAGCGCCTAGCACAATTGGGCCCTGATTTTAGTTGCGGCCTCTTGGCGCTACTGTAACAGCCGGTGAGTGTTTCCCAGGTGCCAGCCATGTGGTCTGTGTCATATCCATTGAAGCCAAACCCTCCTTTTTGGCTACTGAATTTGTAACAGGGTAGTGTAGACGCGATAAATTCGATCCCTGATCGTTCTCCCGTCGACTGCTGAACTCCAGCTCCGTGAGAGGCGGAAGCAAAGTCGACGGGGGAGCGGCGGCCGTCGATCCCGCGCTGCAAGGACATGAAGTAAGTAATTCTAAGTCGATCTAAGATACGTCGACTTCAGCTACGCTATTCTCGTAGCTGAAGTTGCGTATCTTAGATCGATCCCCCGCCCCCCCCAGTGTAGACCAGGCCTCAGACTCCTGCATGTCCCTGTGGCTGGAGGTTGCTAACGCGCTAGGTTTGTAGGTGATTGTAGCACTCCGATATTATTCGAAATTGGCAGCCCGTCTTAAGCTAGATCTGGGGCTCCCCTGCTGTGATTTTTCCCAAACCAGTTTCATCACGCTGTGCTGAACATGTTCCCCAACAGCACTACAGCTGCCTTCAGCTGCCAGTTAAAAATAAACCCACCCTGATTTGTTAGAGAAGGCAGCTCAAGTGTCAGATTTCAGGTACTCCAGTCCCTGACACCTCCTAGTTATATAACAGCTTCAAATTCTCACTCTGGACTCTGGAGGAGGAACTTTTAACAAGTCTCTCACTTTCACAAGGCGCTTTTATTAGACAGTTGGGTGAAAAGCTCCAACTTGTTACACAGATGCCATGCTGTATATGTGGTTAGTGATTCGAGAGGGAAAGGGAATGGAGTCATTTTTAATATGCCAGCATCACTTTCTTTGAAGCACATTCACTGGAAGAAATTCACCTTGTATAAAGGAGGCTGAAGTAGCAGAAAAACTCTGAGGTCAAAAGAATAAAATACTGTACTTTTTAGGCTTTTGTGGTTTGTTTCTCCCACCCCATGCCCCTGTTTCCAAGTCAATCTAATCAAATGTGGATTTGTTACAATCACTGCTCACGCTAACCTTCACCTGGAGGGTATTAATATGCACAGCACTTGTTAAGTGTTTGTTTAATTTTTATTTATGGAAACTAGAATCTGCTAACTAGCCAAGCTGGATGTGAGAACATGTGTGAAGGCTGCACTAGAATTGGAAGCCAAAATGAGAGATGAGTTTCCGTACCGGTCTTTAGCATAGGATGCGTCTAGCTTTGGCTGATCAAGACTTCATTTTTATGTCCCTCTCATTTCACAAGAGCCAGGGGGTCGCTCGTTGAAATTAACAGATGGTAAATTGAGAAAAAAAAGGAATGAAAATCTCTCTCCGTGCAACACGAAGACACCCTGCAGAATTCACAGCTCGTGTCCCGTCAAACTCTGCAGCTGGTTTTGAAAATGGATAGAGAGAGTTTCATAATCTCTTTAAACATTTGAGTTGTGGAGGTAGTGAGATCTTAGTTTGTGTTATTACGGTGTGGGCTAGAGAGGTCCAACCCACGATCAGAGCAGTCTTTGCATAGAAGAATGTACAGTCTCAATAGACGAGACAAACCAAGGGTGAGGGATTGCTGGTATCATCCTTGTTTTACAGATGGGGAATCGGGGCAAAGAGGGATTAAGTGACTTGCTCAAAGTCACGTCGAGTGTATGGCAGCTGGGACATGAAACCAAATGTGTTGATTCCCAGGAGACTTTCTCTCCTATTGCAGGACGCAAACTGGTCATTGTAGGGGTCGGAAGGACACTTTTTTAAAATCTTGAGATACACTTGCACAATTGGTCCGGAGAATTAAGTAGCATCAGCTACCGGCTGCTGCCAGGGGCAGAAAACCAGACGTAATAGAGCAGTAGCACTGTCAAGCCAGATCCTCGGGTGGTGGACATGAAAAGGGAAAAGCAAACTGCCAACAGAGGCACTGGTTTAAGGGACGAGGCACCCGTCAGCGCCCATTTCTACCGGTTGAGGATGTGACCCTAATGCTTCACATGTGACGCTGACAGTTTGTTACACCTGAAGGTGGGAAATATAGTTATTCCTGTTTCAGAAATAGTGAACTGAAGCACAGGGGAAGGAAGGGAAGCCAGATAGTCACTTTAAGATCTAGGCTCTCAACTCAAGAGTGTTGGCTCCCATTCCTGTACTCTGACCACGGGGCACAAAATATTTTTCCCAGATACAGTCTGACTTCAGGGCTTTCTGGTACTGCTGGAACTCAGTCAATACCCAGAACCAGCCGCAGGAGGCTCAGAAGTAACTGTTTGAATGAGAGAGGCTTTATTTCCAGATAGAGTTCGCACTTGGTCTCTGATAAAAAACACTTCTCATCCTGTGAACCTCCAGAACCTAGTGCTTGGCATTTTAGAAATACCTTGAAGTCATTTTTCTTTTCTAAAGTATTTTGAGATCTCAGCTGTTCCATTATAAGGAGCTTCTGCAGAACCTCTCAGCCAAGAGGCAGGCTCTGATTTTAAGTAATGGTGTCTTGGCTTTAAGAATGGCTCTTGGATTTCTAGGTACCAGTGAGAGGTGGCCTCCACCTGTCCCCTCTCTGGCAGTGTTTTTCATTCTGTGCCCAAAGGGCTGGTAGGCAAATGCTAACCACTCTTTTCCCCCCTACCACTCCAACCCAGTCAGCATCCATGGCTAGGTTCAGCAATGTGCTTCTCACACAGCACCATGATGGGGCTTTGCTCCATGTGCTGACTCCAGGGGGAGCATTGCTGACTCCCTGCAGCAGTGGATTAATGACAGACCCAAGGTTCTCTGCCTGTCTGTGCAGTCAGGAGATGGGCTGCAGATTGGAAGCACTCGACCTGAGTGGTGGAACTAAATGACTGACACTCATCCACTGCCGCTGCAGCCCCTTGGCTGATAAGAGCCATGTTGCTAAGTTACATAAGCCCCTTAAACACAGTATTTAAAGTGCTTGCATTAAGGGCAGCACAGGAAAATCTCAACAGAGTGGTGTGCCCAGTGGTAGCTCTATGCCATATCTCCCCCTTTCTGCTTCCTATGGGGGATTACACATGGCTAATTTATCCAGCATTTCTTTGCTCCGTTCACAGACAGGTGCAGGTGAAGTTCAGATTTCCCCCTCCTCCCCTCATCTCTCCTCTTGCTTTTGTTTGCTCCCAGGGAGACACGCATGCAGGATTAGCTGCTACAGCAGCAGAATAGATAAAGTACCTGCTAAATGCAGCATCTCCTTGCACAGAGAGATGAACCCATTTTACAGCAGTTGCGGTGAAGCCTTTTTCCTTGTGGGTTGGGGAAGGGAAGGAGTGTTCATCTTAAATCCTCAGCTAGCAAAGGGAAACTCTGAACAGGAGACTCTGTAGAAGTACCGTGTCGTTCTCAGCTGCTCAGAGCACAATGCATGCACAATGCACTAAGCTGTACGGTCTCCCTGCTTTTGCTTCTACCAGCATAGTTCTCCCACAAGCTCCCCGTGAGAATCTGCAGATTCGAGGACCTGATTTAGCTGAAAGTGCTCAGTTCCTAGAAATGTAGGTTTTCAGTTATGCAAAGAATTTGGCCTATGTCCGATAGCAAGATTTTGGTAGTTCCTTCCCCCACACCATTTTCCATGGCAGGTCTCAACCTGGGAACAGATTGTGGTGCCTCGTGTTTTCAAAGAGGCAGTGGGTCTAGTGGATGGGGCACTGGACTGGGAGTCAGGAGATTTGGTTTCTATTTTGGGTGTGCCACTGACCTGTTCTGTGACCGTGGGCCAATCACATCAGCTCTCTGTGCTTCTGTTCCCCTTCCACCCTCTTGGCTTGTCTACATCATGCAGCTTTTAGAGACAAGGCTGTGTTGGCACAGCATTGTCACTGAAAGTTAGTGTGTGTAAATGCAAAACTTCCAGCCCCGCGAGCGGCGTTAGTTTTGTTGGCAGGAGAATGCTCCTGCCAACAAAGTCACGTTCACACTGCCACTTGCGTCAGCAAAACTTTTGTCTTTCACGGGGGGGCTTTTTTAAGTACCCATGAAAGACAAAAGTTTTGTCGACAACTTCTCAGTGTAGACATACCCTTTGTCTTGTTTAGACTGAAGGCTCATTGAGGAATGGAATGTCTTTTACTATATGTTTGTACAATACCCAGAACAATGAGGCCTGATCTCATTTGGGGTGTGTAGGTGCTACACTACACCATAAATGATGATAAATTTGTCCCAGGTGACAATGTGCCATTTTCTCTATGGAAAAAGCATCTCCAGTTTTGGGGCACTTGTGAAAAAGTCAAGATGAAACCAAATAAAATGTGATTTCTATCCCCGTTGTGCAACGGTTTTACCAGTCCTGCTCCTCCTCCTGCATACCAATTGGGCCGAAGTACTTGGCCTGCTAAGTGGTCCTGCCAAACCAATCCAAAGCTGCAGCAGAGCAGGGTGAGATGATTGCAGAGACAAGGTGCAACTCTCACCTGCTTTGGCAGCGTCAAACACAGGTTGGGTTTGGCGTTAGTCTTGCTAACCTTTGGAATGAGGTGATGCCTGTTTTCATGTGCCCTCTGGGTCCAGTTTTTGTTTTTTGCCTTGAAAAGAGGCAATTGCGCAGCTTGGAATGGTTTTGATGCAAAACCAGGGGAAGCTCAGCTTTTCTTTGAGTTCATTCCATTTGGAAACCAAGGGAAACTTGAGGGGAAGCTGAAATTTCCTCCCACCCCCAAAGTCAAAGCCAAGGATAATTTTTCCCTAAACCTACTGCAAAGCACCATGGCTGAGTGTTTCACAGCTGCCTCTGTGGTGGAACTGAGAAGAGAGGCGCAGGGGGAGATTGAACGGCTGCAGTATCAGAGAGAAGCAAGACTGCTAGACAAATAATAATAAAAATCTGCTTTCTAAAGTGGCGTTTACACTGATCTCTCCGCGGGGCTGGAGAGTTGGCAACCAGAGCACATTGTTAAATAGAAAAGCTTGACCCCTAGCCCTGGATTACTGTTTAATGATCTGAACCTTGTGTGCCATTCTTCTAATCTATCGAAGATGTGCTCGCAGCTCGCTTGGGGGTGATAACATTGTGCTCCTGTGAAGGAGAGAGGCTTTTTGTAATGGGGGATTTTCCTGCAAATGGTTTTATTTTTAGAATTGGCATTTGGGAAGGGGAAAAGGGCAGTATATATTTTTAGCGGGATGTATATGCAGATAAGATAATTGATGCAATTGTTCCAGGGCAGCATTGTTCTCCCGTTTAGGTGAGTTGGCAAGCCAATGAATCGTTTCCATCATAGGGACAAAGCGGGGGAGATGCTTTTGCAATGGGCATAGAGTATATTCTAACAAAGCCTTTCCAAGGACTTTACGCTGCGGGGCAAAGCTATGTTTGGACCAGAATCCTCGGAGGTCTCCATGTGCTGGGATGTTGTATACATCACATCTATACTGATGACAACACAGCCCCTGTGGCCATTTCTGTGACAAGAGCCCATTGAGATCAAATGGGCTGCATCTGTTACTACCACTGTGCTTTCCAAGTTTCCTTGCGGCTGTAACTCCGGTGGATGTGGAGGTGACATGGAACACTGCCTGTCGCCTTACTGCTGTCAGAGAGCAGCACAAACTGGGGGCTCCTTGGGATACACAGGCGAATGGGCCTGATGGAGCGAGTCACCCAGGCAGTGCAGGACAAGGCTGGAGGGAGAGATGCATTATTACTATGCCAGTCTTCTGCCATTCGGCTTCCCCCCCGCCCCAAGCCCACTTGTTGTCACAAGAATGCCTGGAATGAAAAACAACTATTTGTACATGTTATTGATTACCTGGCTCTTTTGCAAGAAAACTCCGGTAACCTTTCCATGAAGGCTGCAGTAACAGGCTCCGTGGACTTTCCAGCCACTGTCGGAGCTGCTTAATATTTGACAGCAGAAATACCAAATCATCTCGAATCGCATTTGCGGACAGCATATCTAATCAGGTTCTTTCGTAATATTTCCCCCCTTACTTTCTTTTCAAATGGGAGGGAAAGAGAGACCGAGCTAGACAAGGAGATAGGAGAAAGACACACAATGAGAAATGGGGAGCTGAAGAGATGGAACAAAGGCAGGAGTGAGAACAAATGGATATAGAGCGGGGGAATAGCATAGCTAACCTTTATATAATGAGGCAGTCAGGGGGAATCTTCCAGGGGATATGGGGGACTGATGAATTCTATGCTTCCCTTGAATACTAGTACACCTCTACCCCGATATAACGCTGTCCTCGGGAGCCAACTTGCTTTGATCCACCGGAGTGCGCAGCCCCGCCCCCCCGAGCGCTGCTTTACCGCGTTATATCCGAATTCGTGTTATATCGGATCACAATATATCAGGGTAGAGGTGTATTCTTAATAGTGATTGCATAATATTTTCTATTTCCATACGTACCCTTCACCCCAAAGCACTTGACAAGTCTTGTCGGTTCCAGTTGTACATGGGTGTATTTTTCCCAGGGGTGCCCCTAGCTGCACCTGTTTGTCTGAGGGCATAACTAGATGCAGTATGGATCCAACACCACTGCAATGCAGCTGCTGCTGGGGAGAAGGAGGAAAGTAGACTATACAATAGGGATGGGAGAGGAGGGGTTTTGGCTGAGGAGGCAAACCCCATCTCTAGCCAACAGTGACTGAGATAATGTCCACGTTTAGTAGACTGGCCTTCAGTGATTAGTCTCAGCTGAAAGTGATGCCTAGAGGATTTGAGAATATTCAAGAGGATAAATTGACTAAGCTTCACACAACAGTGAGGTGGGTATCTGTAAGTATCATTCTGGCCATTTGAAGATGGGGTTCTGTGGCACAGAGAGGGGGGTAAATGTCTCCTGGCAAGTCAGTGTCCAAGATGGGATTAAAACTCTAGTCTCCTCATTCATGTTCCTGTTCTCTGCGTCTAAGGGCTAGGCCATGTTGCCTCCTTCCTTGAGTATTACTTGGGCTTGCAACGTGCTTTCAGGTCCTCAGAAGGATGATGATTTATATAGTAACTAATGTATTGGACACATGCAGATGATGCAAAAGCAGTCTGTGTATGGTGTAGGTGACCCTTTTGAAATAAATTCACTTTGGCTATGTGTGGCGCTTTGAACATTGGACTGATCCACTTTAGTCAGGAACCAAATTTCACTCCTATCTGCTCTGTTGGTGTGCTCATCCAATGAGGGGTTGAACGCAATGCCATGTCACTTATTCAGCCAGTTCCCACTGAGCAGCACCGTTGGCATTTACAACATTCAAGACCAATTCATGCAGAGTTTAAAAAAAAAACTTGAAGACGTTGGTCAAATCCATTTGAATAACCAAATAAACTAGAGGAACCTTCAATACGCTCAGGGTTATTCCATGTACAGGAAAAGATGCTAACACCATCAGATAATTGTTTGCTGCAAATTATCCTCAGCTTCATTTATTAGCAGTCTTTTTATTGATGAAAAGCTCTGTGGCCCCATTAATTAAATCCAAGAAATGCAATCTTAAAGGCTGCCGCAAGGCTTCTCTCCCAGCATTTCTCATGTAAAGGTACTAATCTGAACTAAAATGGACTTCCAGTCCTTGCTGTGTTTGTCTCGGGTCTCTAAATAATAATTCATCCATTGACCACTCATTTGTAGACGTTATCGAAGGTTATTGAACCGAGTGCTTTTACACTAACCTTGATGAGATTCTTCAGCCAATCTAATCTTGAAATTGATTATAAAGTCAATATTTCCTAGCATTTTATTTTGATCTCCTTGGAACAGTCAGTGGGTGGTGTATGTGTCTGGTGCATTTGCTTTTTCTAATATCCAGTAACTTTATCCTCACACAAGTAGGATTGATGTTAACCCCAGTGATAGCAGGCTCTTGATACAAATCTTCAAAGCTGTCTCCTGGATACCCTTAACGTATTCATAACATTGGTATTTATGTATTTGTCTCCAAAAAAGCTCATAACCTTGGGGAAAAAAAACATTTGGGGGGGGCAAGGGCTGTAGTGATTAAAGAAAGCTCTGTTCATTTGAGCAACATTAAATACAACTGACATAATGACGGCTGAGAGATCTGATAGAATATAGAAAAGGCTGCAAATAAAAGGCTTGTATTTTTCCCTGATGTAACATAATGGTCACATTTTTCTTTCACAATGGTTTTTCTGAGATAAAGAACAAATTATACTGATTTGATTGCTACTTAGAAATACTTAAAATTGAAAAAGACAGCAGGTGGGCATGGTTAGGAAGGATGGTTATTTTAGCATAACAGATGCATGCATAAAACATTGCAGAGCCAATTTTTTAATCGCGAGACCAAAAAGATTCCAGACTCTTTCCTTGTGAGCTGGGGAAGGAATTGGGTGGGGAAGGGCAGGGGCACGAGTGCTGACCCGTAGAAACAGAGGCAACTGGAGGTTTCTTTGCGAATGGTGTTTTCTGCCAATGTTTGTTGGAGTACCAGCCTTTCTGTGCTGTTTGCAGATAAAGCAGAATGAAGTGCTTCCTGGCTACCGAGCTCTACGGGGTTGCACTGTCTAGGAGAAGCTAAAAGTGGGGAATGAATAGGAATGAGGAGTCAAATACAATGTTAGGAGGCATTTTTGGAACAGGGAAGTTTATACATCTGGGGAACGGCCTCCCAAAGGATGTAAGGAAGCTGAGAGATCTAAAATTAGACATGGAAAAGCCATGGTGAACATGTTATAGGGAACAATTCTGCTCTGGTCCCGTGAATGGGGTGGGGCAGTGGGGACCCACTTCCCATTATGCAATGGATGGCGCACTATTAACTAGTCATTTCTCAGCATTTTACAGGGCGTATTTTGTGTCTCTGTCCTTACTCTTTATTCTCCCACTCTTAAGTGCCTCAGTCAAACTTGCCAGCATCACAACCATGCCATGTCTCTCAGGCATATTCTCATGTCCTGGAGATACCTCCTCGGTGTATGTGAAACAGCCAGCAGCCTCCACCTCTATCACAAGGTATGTCCCAACTAAGGGAGCATGTCTCTGCAGCTCGCCTGGGTTCTGTCCCATCGTGACTGGCTATCTCCCCTGGAGAATGTGGAAGCCCGTTCTGAGGCAGACCCACTCTACAATGTCCCGATGTGCTAGCTCTGTAAATAATACCGCCTCTCTGTGTTCCTCCCAATGTAACAGCTCATGCCTCAAGATGCAGCAGGCGGGGCTTTGAAGGCCATGAGCTAATTGCCCCAGGTACACACACATACACCCCGTAGCCCTGAGGCCAGTCGTCATACTGTCTGCACTCTGCACTAAACTGGATAGTGCCCACCATGGCTAATCTGCTACTAGTCTCTTACATTGATAGTGACATTGGGGTCTTTGCTCTGTGACTGGTTCCATGGCTGAGTGAGAAGTTGAGTTTTTTTTTTAAATCAGTTTATAGTTTATTTAACAGACTTGTTTGTTTCAGTACACTAACAGCTATTTACCCTGCCTACGTCCCCTCAGAGCCAGCTTCTCTCCGCTCCAATGTGGATTTAGTGGGAGCAGAATCTTCGGGGTGGGGCGGAGGATGGGAGGAGGCGGGAAAGTTCTCTGCCTTAATCCTGAATCCACTCAAATGACGGATTGAAAATCCAACTCTAATGTTCCTGGGTTTGCGTTCTGCCTGCCGGGGGGGGTTAGTGGTTTGCTTTTCCTCTCGCCTACTGTGTAACCGAATTGGCTTCAGTGGAGTTAGTCCTGATTTAGGCTTAGATAGGGAGAAGGAGGAGCAAAGACAGTGAGAGCGAGAGAGATTCGGACAGGAAAAAATACACATTTATCCCTCCGTCTCACCCCCTCGCTCCCTTTCTTTTCGTTCATCATTTTTGTTCCTCTTCTCAGTGCTCCCTCCAATTTGGCAACATCTTTTTGGCAATGGGGTTCCCAGACGTGAACCCCAACACTGACCAGCTGCGGGGGTGTTGGGGACATACAGAATTCCTGCCTGAATTTCTAGGTGAGCCTGTGCCGGGCAGCTTCCGTTATTTAGGTAGCCTCTCCCTCACAAAATGAAGGATCACGTTTAGACCCGCTAAGCAGAGTGCTGAGAAACCAGGTTGCTGGCTCTCCAACGGCGCCAAGGCCTCCCATGCCCACCTGCAGCATTTCATCCAGATGTGAAAGGGTGGCAGGATTCAAGTGCGTATCCAGAACTGAAATAATTTCACCTATCAATCCTCGTTTATCTAGGAATCTGAAACAAGGAGTTCTCTGCGTGTGTATTCCATTTGTCACATAACAGACTATTTGTTAGGGCTTTGCCTAGGTAAAATTGAATTGTGTTGAATGAAAACTCGCTCTACCACTCAATGGCTGCTAAGGCTTTTCTTTCTTTCTTTTTCTTTTTAATGATAGGCTGACACAGTGTGTCTAAATAAATGAGACACTGCAACAAGCTTCCCATTATACAGCTGGGGAAAGGAAACCGCCCAACCAGCTTTGCTTCCCAAAGCTAATCAGACCTTTTTACAAACTCTTTTAAGGGCCGTATGCAAAGGTGGCAGCAAGGTTGGTCTCATGTTTAAAGCACTGGAGTGGGGTGTGAGGGGCCTGGATTCAGTTTCCAACTCTGCCACAAACTTCTTGAAAGATCTTGGGCATGTGATTTAGGGGAACATTTTCAAAAGCGACTTAGGAGCCTTCGCCTCATAGAAAGTCAATCGTTTTCTCCAAAGTGCTGAGTCACATTTGAAAATGGGATTTAGGATCCTAAATCCTTTACGTGCTTTTGATAATCTGACTCTCAATCTCCCTGTGCCTCAGTTCCCCATCTGTAAAATGGGGATAAATCATATTATCCAACCTACTTCACAAACGGGTGGTGAAGATAAATCCATTAATGTTCTTGAGATGTGGTACAGTTATAGGGGCCATAGAAGTGCCTAGATAAGTCATAATGTGTTCATAGCCTGGAGAGATGTGGGGTTGTATGGGCGCTTTCCTGTTTCTTGTAATAATACTCCCAAGAAAAAGAAAAGTAAAGATATTTACAGCATATTAAAGCTGATCATCCAGAGAGTAAGTTTATTCAGCAATGACAGAAGGAGAATGTATTTTAATCTCCCAAGGGAAGTTCTGGAAACTCACCTGGATATTCTCAGCTAGAAAGGACAAAACATTAACAAGTGTCCCGAAGGAAGCAACCATGAAGGACTGGGAATGTGGGACTACTGTGGTCCTAATAGGAATTATATTATGGCTTATTTGTTTAGCAACAACAATGTCCTTGGTTCTGTACAAAACAGAATGTAGCCCATATCTTGCAATTGGATCTTCATGGATGTACTCTTATGCCAGCATAGAGCGCTGTTGAAGTCAGTGTCTACTCTCATGGATCAACTTGCAGGATCAGGGTCGGAGAGAGCAGGTGAAGAGGAGGCAGCCAAGAACAGAGTCCTCCTAGACTCCAGCAGCGAGGGGGTGGGGAGAAGACAGCACAGAAGAACCGTGCCTGGATAAGCAGACACATGGGCTAAAAATGCTCTTTGAAGAGAATGCTCTGTAATTTTTAATTATTTATACAATTAAAACAAAAATCACTTGTTTACTGAGAATTACCCAATGCTAATAAATGTGCGCCGGAAAATACTTAGTAAGCCTTAATTTACTTAATAGAACACTATATATAAAGTAAATGCATCGCTTAGTAAATCAATTAATTAGTACTTAATTACTGGTAATTACTATCAGTTACTGAGCATTACTATAAATTACTTACAGAATGGACTGCCCTGTTTGCCACTATAAACCATTTCAATGACTTATTTATAGTAACTTGCCACCCCCCTGCTCACCCATTTATGTGCTGTTTGACAGGAGAAACCCTTTCCCCCTGGTCTGTCTCTGCACCCACCCATGCTGACCATGCCACCTGCGGCCCCAGAATCTGAGACCCAAAGCAATGGAACATCATGGAGGCTGCATGCGCATGATTGATCTTGAGGGCAGGTTAAAACATAAGCAACTGAGTGGGGTCTGACAAAGCCAAGACTAAACAGAGCAGGGATTATATCTCCCGGCTTATGCCTTGTTTCCCCGCCCCCACCCACCTTTGGGTGCACAGGACCTGAATGGTGCGCTCCCCATGCGGAGATGGAGACAGAGCCCCTGATAAAGTGGGGTGATGAATTTCACTCGTGCACGCGAAGAACTGTGTGAACTGCCTAGGTAAATGACTTCTAAGTATGGTGCCCACTGGAGGAGTGACTGCAGCCCAGGAAGAGGTGTCCTGCACGGAAAGAGGAGGAGACAGGTCAATAATGCTCTGAAACTGCTGCTGGTGTAACAAACATAATCGTGTCACTGTTACCTTGTCGTTGCCTCTGTTGGTTTGTTTTCTCACCTGTTTTCTCTTTCATATGCTATATAATGCCCCCAGTTTGGCTTATCAGTAAAGTTGGAACCCAGGACTTACAGCACTAAAAAATATGAACTTCTCCTACTTGAGCTGAAGGCATGACTCCTCGAGCAATCAGCTGTAATAGGCTGTTATCCTCTTATGTGGACCAGCCACTTGAGCGTGGGAACGACCCAGTCACAGCACGGTGAGCTCTTTGGGGCAGGGCCACTTGTGATGTACATCACCTAGCATAATAGGGCTTGATCCAGACTGGAGCCTCTAGGAGCTAACATAATGCGAATAACAGCAGCAGCATTGGGAGTCGATAAAGAATCTCTAATGGCTGGAATCTTGTCCTACTTCACTTGTCACAGAGAAGCCTGGGGACCTTTTAGCTCAAAAGGTTGCTTTTTCTTAAGTCCCTGCCCCCATTAAAAATGGTAACTGCTGCTCAGACATATAAACTCTCCTGTTTTCTGCCCTGACCCCTCCTTCTCCCTCACTTTTTTTCAGACAAGTCCCAGCAGTGTTTGTAAAATATCTGATTTTGACATCAGGTGCAGCTGAGCCTAGGGTGGAGCTAGCTCTGGGGAGAGGAAGGAGTTTGTTCAAGCTAGCAGCTGAGACAAGGAGCTCTGGTGACGGCAGAGTAGAGCTGGTCAAAATATTTTTGGCAAAAGGGATTTTTTTGGTCAAAACTGAGGTTTGGTCAAAAACAAATGTTTTGCAACATCAATTTTTGATGAAAATATTCTGCTTTTTATTGAAAACTAGGTGTTTGGTTTAAAAACTTTTTGATTAAAACTGGAAGTTTTGGGTTTAAATATTAAAACTTGTGGGTTTTTTTAATGAAAACCCCAACATTTTTTGCTGAATGTGTTTTGATGAAAATGAATTTTTTTTCATTGAAGCTTTTTGTCATGGTGAGGGAGGAGAAGCATTTTTTGGGGAGGTCTGGTAGAGAAAGAGGGAAAATTATTTCCAGTGTGTGTTTGCTATAGGGTCATTCTGCTTATGTTTTGCGTTTGTGGATTGAAGACACACACACAGACTATGGACAAAGGCTGTGGTGGAGTTCGGTTAATTTGTTTTCTTCCACCTATATAAGAATATGCTACAGACAAATCTGAAACCCTAGTGGGGGTCTTTTATTTTCACTGGGTCTCCTGTGAAGTCCCAGGCCCATGGACCTGGCTTTGCTTGGTAAGGGTTTAGAACCGAGGTACAGACTGGTCCAGGCTGGGCTGGGTTCCCTCAGCATACAGCAACTGGAAAATTCTTCCCTTGTTTACCTTCAAAGATGCCAGGCTTAGGGAGCCTAGCAGAGACAACAACCTTCAAAAATCAAGGCCAGTTTTTTCCAAAACGGTTGCAGCTGCTGGGATCTCCTCATTGCTTCCATTCCATGGCAAACAGAGAGAGAGAGAGCATGCACCCCATCCCAGAAAAGTGTAAGGTGAGAGCACTCACCCAGTGTGATAGCTGGAGTGAGACTCCAGGAGAGCTCCCGTTCTGTGTCAATCGCCTGCCATTGGAACCCCTAAACTCAGCCCAGGTGCCAGCTCTGAGCTTTGGGAGTTTGCACAGCTGGGCTGCATTGCTCTAGTCCCCCTCTCCCATTCTGCAAGTTCCAGGGGAGGGATTTAAATGTGTTGGCTACATTTTGTGTCTGCAGGTTCTTTCCAACTTGTAAATAGCCGCGTGGGCACTGATAGATGCCTCATGCTGAGCCAAGACTGCAGGGTCTCATGCAGCTCAGATTCCTGCTTGGAAAATGTGGGTCAGTTTGAGGGGATGAAGCAAATGGTCAGAGCAGAAAACTCGGACTATGGGCTCCTAGCATCTGCCACTGACTCACTGAGAGACCTGGAACAAATTACCTCTCCTGCTCTGTTTCCCCATTTCCCCAGGTGTAACATATGGACATTGACCGCTCCCCTCCAGAGGGTCGTTAAGCCCTTTGCACTTTTAGAGCTCCAAGGATTGCAAAGTATTGTTGATAAATTGTAGTCAGTTGTGCGACCACACTTTGGTTCATTATGAAATATATTCAAGAGACCAAATAACCAATGTCTGTCAGGTTTATTAATAGGGCTCAGGAAAAAGGTTCTATATGATACCAGTCTCTGAAGAGCCATCCTGTGCAGCGATGTTAATCACCCTACGCAGGTGAGCTCTCAAAGTTACACTTTTCAGCTGGCATTTATATGATGATTTTACAAGTTACAACTCTACACATTACTAAAATCCAACCCATTTGTTCCAGTTCCCTTATTGTTCTGTTCCTTCCTTATCTTTGTTTTGGATACTAGCATTCCAGGTACTGGTCCGTGAAGGTACCGCCGTAGCTTGTCCTAAGAAACCAAACGAATGCCTCTTGATTTTGACACGTTTCCTATCTGCTTATGCCAAATCTTACTTCAGCAAATGCAAGGAGTTATGGGATACTGAGCATAAGTGAGCAGGATTATGGTTTAGGCTATATCGCTGTTACAATATTTGTGTTTAATGTTATTGGTGCTTAATGCATACTAATGTATGGATGGTGCTGATGGTACATATTGTTAATGATATATATTTATATGCTAGCCAGCATATATTTGTGAACAGTACTGATGCTTCACATGTTGGATCAAGCATGTTTACTCAGTCTCCAGGGTATCTGCCTCACAGTGCAGGGCTTCTGAAACTAAAGCCTCTCCTCACAGAAGCTCAAAATAGAAGCTGGATGCTTCCAGTGCACGCTAAAGGAATCAGGACAAGTTTCCACTTGCTGCAAATCACTGAGTGATGTCGGGGGGAGGGGAGGCAGCACAGTAGAACTAAATAACCACATTTGGAACCAAAAAATGTGAGTAGCTAGTTTCAAATAACAAGCGACAGCTGATTTTGCCCTTTACTCCAAAAGGCAGCTCCTGCTATCAAGGGACGGCCATGCTCCAAAGGTGTTGCCAAGGAACCGAGAACAGGCGTGTGGGGGGGCCTTGTTTGTGCTGCAGAAGCATTTCTGGGATTTGCCTGACTATTTTGGGATAGGATAACGCTGTCAAAGCCTTGCTCACATGGTGTACCACCAGCCCCAGCACAGCTGTGTTTTGCTTAATTCAAGTGCAGTGCTGGGGAGGAACCTCTCCGGTTTGCAATCAAATGAAACAGCTATGCTTAGGGTAAACAGGTTTCTTAGCTGTTTGCGACTGTCGCCCTCTGGAAGCCTGGAAAAGGACGACTGCTGCTAGTGACAGCTAGCGAGAACTCTCATTACATTAGCACAAGTGGTGTAGCTCACCGGTGCTTTTTAATACTCTGGAGGGCACGTGTAGAGTTTGCAATGTTAAACAGAGTGGGATAAAACCTGCCATTAATTCAGGCTGCTTTGACTGGGCAGAGATCACATGGCCCAGTTTCTGTTCCGTGGCTGGCTGAGCATTATCTTTAGAATTCGTTTTCTAGCACAACTACTCCTCATTCCAGATGGGTGTAGTGTGAGCATTCTGCACTATTCACTTTGCAGGCCACTTCTGTCAATGCTCCAGCCAGTACATCTGTTTGCTGGGATAGTCACAGGAAGTGCCCCTTTTGGATTCAGAGTAAACAAACTCATTTAAAAATTCTGAGGAAGGTTAGTGGCAATATTATTTCCAGTATCTGCCTAGCTGTGGGGCCAAACGGATTCCTCTACTCTGCTTTAGAGCTCCCAGTATGAACCCAGTCAAGTGCTGGTGAGGGAACACTATGGAACATGTGGTGGTCTTTCCTTGTCTCTGCTTGTCAGGTTGTTTCAAAGAGACTTATGATGGGCTCTGCCCTTTGGAGCATTATTATTATTTTATTACTTTATTCCAGTCTCAGACTTTTCTCAGTGCTGTGGAAAAGGGGGGGATTAGATCACAAAAACAAGCAGGTTGCAGAGTACTCAGCATGGACAAGGAGGCAGGGAACAAGACAGCAAATGAAAATCCCTGTGCTTTCTGGAGTAAGTTGTGATAACTATATATAGACAGTGGCCTCCTTGACCATCACTTTGGTCTCTGGCCTCCAGCAGTCGTCTTTCTCTGGCAGAGTCCCACAACTCACTCTCTTCAGAGTTGGGCTTTAGGCTGCAGAATCCTGCAATTTACTGTGATGATCTCAGCAGTTCTGGTTTCGATTCAGCTCCTGCAGTCCTGCGCTCTCAGCAGCAATGACAAGGTTAATCCGTGACCAGTCAGCTCCCATAAAATAAAGTACTGTTTATTGAGAACAAAAGCATTACAGAGAAAATGTATCTTATAGGCATGCCTAGCTCATTAGGTATCACCCATCTTCCACATGGAGACCCTGGCAATTTTCAAAATTCTTCAGGCCCTTCCCGTGGGATTTGTGTGTCTCTGTCACAGTTTCATGTCAGTTTATGGATGGACTGAGAGTGACCTCCTTATGGCAGGATGGTACTTTATCCACTTTTCAGTTGTTAGTTTGCCAGTCACCTTAAACCAGGTCAAACCAGTCTATGATCTTTCCCCAAGAGGTGAAACGTCCACAGATTTGTTACCTTCATTTGGGAATTACCTCTGTGTGATTTTTAGTTCCTACTGGAAATGCTGTTTTTAGTTCACCGATTGAGGCAGGGATACAATCACTAGCCAGCCCATAAAGATACACCTCTACCTCGATATAATGCTATCCTCGGGAGCCAAAAAATCTTACAGCATTATAGGTGAAACCGTGTTATATTGAACTTTCTTTGATCCACCGGAGTGCGCAGCCCTCTCTCCCCCCCCCCCCCCCCCGCGGCTCTGCTTTACCGCGTTATATCCGAATTCGTGTTATATCAGGTCGCGTTATATTGAGGTAGCAGTGTACATGCAACATTTATAAAGTTGTTACAATAGCCTTTGACTGTTCCATGTGTCCCTCACATCTGTCACATCTCGATTTATGAGTCTTTGAATAGTCCATGTTTCCAAAGCATTGTGTCTGTCACAATTACATGCATGTATGATCTGTTCCTGCCACAGACCTATTAAGCATGTGAGTTGTGTGTGACAGGCAGTAGAAGAGTTTGCGCATGCAACTCTCACACTTCCAAGGGCACTAAGAGAGAAAATAAACCAGATAAAAGTGCAGATGGATACAATTAAAATACTTCCCGGGCAGGAAGCAGAGATCTGGTGGACAAAAGAGCAAAGGTAAATGTTAGAGATCTGTGTTAAAAAGAAGAGTGGCCTGCTAAGAAGCTAACATGTTTCACAGCTTTCTGCTGTACTATCAGCACTTGAGTGTGGTGACAAACCCCTGACATGAGCAGAAGGAGCTAATTTTAGTGTGTCTCACTCTCTCTTTTTAAAAACCCTGCCTGTCCTGCTGCATTCACTGGGGCATCCTATGAAAGTATGGATTTGTCTGGCTTTTTGTGTTTAATCCTGAATCTGTCAGGCCTTGTTAAATTTGATGGGGCCTGAAAGGTCTGGTGTTAAGCAAATACACGGTGACCAGAGCCTATGATGAGAATCAAACTGAAGCCTAATCCTAAGGTAATGGCTTTTGCTGTAAGCCTGCAAGGCCCCAGGATGAATAAAGACGGCAGAGCTGTGTGTACGTGTGGACAGGAGCTTTGAACAATGCCACACTACTGCTCACCTTTACCTTGGGACAGTTTTAGAGGGCAGACTTTCAGTGGCTTTATTAGTGTGTGAGCCGGTCAGCCCACCCCCTTCCTCCCCCAAGGAGGATGGTGAACCCCAGCAGCGACTTTTGTCACTTCCTCTCACATCATCGGCCTCTGTCTTGTTTAGAAAGTAGGGGAAACAAGCCAAGCAAATGGACCTAGGTACCTGGGAAGGAAGCAATTGCTGCCTCTGACAGGGCCATGGGACCATTCTGGACTGGCTTGGTGGGAGGTAGGAAGCTCATTTAATGTCATCCTCATACCTAAGCAAGGAGGGAGGATGGGAGCGGGGTTTAAACCCTTTCTAAAATAAAGGTGCTGGAGCTGGCCCCTGTAGCGGCGGGGAAAGATGGAGAAATCCCCTGCAGACTGCTAGCAGGGAAAAAAGATACTGCCACAGAATGTCGTCACTGGAAACTCGGGAAGCCAGGTGAGGCCTGGGGAGTGGGGAAGTCTAGTACCCAGAGCGTTACATCCCCTAGGGGAGAACTAGGTTCTGTTCAGAGCTGATGCAAAGAGCTGCTATTTACACAGAGTCCTCCTGTAACAGGCTTTACCCTGCAGTGCTCCCTAGACCACTAGGGAAAGTTGAGGGCTTTGACAGGATGGAGCTGCCAGTAGCTAGGCAGAATCGGAGGGTTGATGAGACCCTTCCATTCCCCCGAACATGTTTCTCAAGGCTGGAGCTGCAAGCTGTCTCTCAGGCTTTTCATTTGTGTGCCCATGTATGCTTCTATCCAACAACGGGCCCCAAATTACCCAGCGTGCCTCAGATACAAATTGAACCTCGCATCAGCCCTGTGGAGGAGGAGGCAGGTATCTCTGTTGTACAGAGAGAAATGGAGGCAAAGAGGTTATCTGCCTTGCCCAAAGAGAAGTTAGTGTCAAAGCTGGGATTAGAGCTGGCTCCCAGCCCTGGGCTCGGGCACATAATGGGCCTCCTGTCGGTGTATGACCATATTGTAATATGCTTCATCTCTACCCCACCCCTTACTTTTCTCTCTCCTCTGAGCTGTGAGCTGCCTCCTTTGGGAGGGACACTCTGTACTTTGGAATCTAGATGGACCACGTCCGCCCAGCACAGAACGTAAACTCTCTCCCCCCTTTCATCAAATCTTCCCAAACAACATAAGAAGAAGCTGTTGTTCTTGCTGTGGCTGCTTCCCAGGGGAAGGCTGCTGTGAAGAGCGCTATGGTATCTGATTAAACATTCATGCAAAAGGTATAAACACTTTGCAAAGAGATGCTTAAGCAATCAGAAGCTCCAGGAGGTGGGTTACTGCATGATAACCACACACCCTGGGGCTAAGCGACATTAAAGGTTGCCTTGTGCCTTCAGCACCCTGTATGTGCACCTTTACATCACTAAAATCCTTCCCTAGGGGTCCCACTACAGCCATGGGGTAGCCCAGTTTGGTCTTTATTTTTCCTTTGGTTTTGTGGGTTTGGGGTTTTTTTGAGACTTGCTTTTCTTCCCCCCTATATCAAACAAAACGTTACAAGATGCAAGTTGTACAAAATAAATCAGAAATCCCTTTCAGGCCTTCCTAGCCTGATGCAGAATGGCTTAACTCGTAGCAGTGGGAGAGATACACTAGAGTCTAACAACAATGCTGCTCAGGCAAGCATGATCCCTTCCGATCCAACGTGAAGTGATGTGAGGGGCACGACCTTTCCCGGAGCCTTAGGGGCTGAGGGAGGAGAGACTCAAAACGCTGTATCTTTCCTGTGTCAAGTACAAAGGTGTACAGCTGGCTTCATTAAATCCATGTGAGTTCTTATTTATTTTTGGAGATAGGCTTCTGAACCCTTGTGCCTTGGTTTTGGCAGCTTTCTTGGTATGGGACTGTTATAAGAATGGAAACCAACAAATTCTGAAGCGTGTGTATGAAGGAATGATGCTACACAGCTGGCAATCACACAGGCACCTAAAGCTTGGGTAGCACAACAAGATTATTCAGTTTGTGTCCGTCACTGACACACAACCTCCAGATCACCTTATGTACCTTGTCAGAAATTGATCCAGGTGACTTTTGAACTGCAAGGAAGCCCTGTCCCTATGAGATTTGCCATGATCATGATGGTGATTCTTAACCTTGGGTTCAAACAACCTTGGATGTTTAGAAAATGAACCCGTGCCTTTATCTGAATCTAACATACAGTATCTCTCTTTATAATGGGTTGAGCCAGATCCCCAGTACTGAACTTAGAGGTACTCATATGCAAGACTCCTGATGTGAATGTTGTGACTTGACAATCTCTGTTGGCTTCATTAGTGCAAGGTTATAAAGAGATGTGGTGGTGGTGTTGTTAATATTGTATTGTGCTAACGCCTCAAGGTCCCAATCTGAGATCAAGGCTACACACACACGGCACCCAAAAGAGTACAATCTAAAACAGAGGCAACATTGCAAATATAATTTCCCGCAAGAAACACCTTCTCCCATATAGTATGTAATTTGAGAACATCATAACGATTCTATATGAGTAATATGAGTCCTTCCCAGGACTGTGTACTCTAGGTCAGGCCTGACAGGAGATCTATGTTGGGAAACGAGGCAGCACTCGCTGTATTTTGTCAGTCTGGGATTTAGAGTGCAAGATGGAACCACTGGGTCTGTCTATCTGTCTAGCCGCCTCAGTAAAGAATCACCATGTATATCTAGTCTTTAACATAAGGAACAGTACATGGCGGTGGGGAAATATAATCTTTACTCACTGGGTCATATTTTAATCTTTTTATACTTCTACCTTCCAGCTCTAGCCCGCCAGCCTATGACAGTAGTTTTTAATTACGCTAATATTACTGGACATGTAATTGAAATTCCAATATTAAATATTAAAACTGAAAAGCAATGAGCCTTGAAGGAAGCAGTAAAATGATGACCGCAGTGCTCCACCTTGTTTTTGCTGCCAGGGGCAGGAGGAGGTGGTGCTTCCAAGAAAATTCATCCTTTGGTTTCATTCCTGACTCTTCTAAACCAACGATCCTGGATTTTTGCCCTTTCTGGATGCTGATTCCGAGGAGACAAAAAAGAAACATTTCATTCCCTTTTCAATTGTGCTGGCCCCTTTCTAGCAGGTGTGAGGGTCACAGTTCAGCATATCACTTTGACCTTCAAACTGCTGGACACTGGAGAGTTTGAGGAAGGGAGACACTGTCAAAAATACAAGCTCTGTTTATTTTAAAAACCCAACCAAACAGAAAACATGGTGCCTCCAATCCTTCAAACTGAAATAACTGTATAAACATGCAATTTGCTTCACACCACTGTTCCCATTTACTTTTGGCACATCACCCACCTTCGACAGTCGAACTAGACTGGTCAGTTTAGTCAGACACCTCCTTGTTCTCCTCCACATCTATCCTTAAAACTCTCCTGGGGCGTGATGTCTACAAAACACTTAGCAGCTAGGCAGCTGATGTGTCAATACCACTGCCCGTCATGCTGTCTAACATGCTCATTATTTCCTTGTGTGTCCTTCCCTATCTGTTCGCCAGTATGCACCTGTTGCCTTTTCTCTTCTATTTAGGGTGTAAGCTCTTGAGGGAAGAGGCTGTCTTTTTGTTCCAGGCCTATGTGGCACCGAGCACAGTGGGGTCCTCGACTATGACTGGGGCTCTTATATGCTATGGAAATACAAATAATAATAATAATACAGTCAGTTTGGGGCTCTCATGAAGCTAGCCCACGGCTGCAAAGTTTGGGTTTAAAAAGAAAATTGTGAATACTCATCCAATTCACTCCTGATCCTGAGTTACCATTTGAAATTGATGTATATCTCCTGTAACCCTTTCTCTTTGTATTAGATTCTCTCTCGTCTTTAACCTAAAATATGGGCCTAAATTACTTAACTATGGCTGGGATTTTCAAAGGAAGTCAAGGGATGTATTGCCTTTGAATGGCAGTTGGCTGCCTAATTCCCTTAGACTGAGGTTATCAAAGGAGCCTACTTCTTTCTACTTCATTTTGGATGCAGTCCTGAGTATTAGAACTGTATAATAGGGTAGCCCTCGGCAGGGGACAAAGACAATAACGTTATTGGTCCTACAAACTTCAAAACAATGTTACTTATGCCTACGTGCCAGTAGATACCTTCTTTATATTAACTATATGCATATACTCACACATATACAGCTATAAGTCTTGTATATAGCACTCCTGTAACACCGAGCAGCCCCATCTCTCCAGCTCCTTGCACAAGTGTGCCTTACTTTAACTTGTTACTGTAGGCAGGGGCACACCTTCTTTTCTATCACTGGCTCATTCTTCCTCAGTGTTACTAACCCAAAGAGCTCAAAGATGAGTCAGATCCCCAAAGTCACGGGATTATACAAAATAAATATTGGGTTCTTTTCATTTGCCTTCTGGTATTGGAACATATAGGAGTAACATTTTCCAGCTTTTTTCTGCTACTATGAGGGTTACAAACTTTCTTTTGAGAAATGAAAATGGAGACTCTCTGGTGGGAACATAAATGCAGCAGCTGGGGCTTTAAGGAAAATAGAGAATTATCACACGAGTTGCCAACTCCGCTTCCTGCAAATGCAGGAAACGTGGGCTGTCGGTGCTAATGCTTTCTGACTCGGAGTCGAGCTGGATGGAAAACCGTTTTGAGTTTGAAATTCTTGAGTTTGAAATTTTTTCCTCTCCCAAATTGGGATACGAAGTCCCAAATCTCAAATTTTCACAAACAGAAAAACGTGAATAAATATTAAGTGCACATCAATGGAAATATTTCACTTCAATCATTTCAAAATGTTTCTTATTTAATGTTTATTTTTTAAAAAATGTAAACTACATTTTTTGAAATGGAAAGATGTTTCAAACCAAAAATCAAAACTTTTTTTTTTGAAAATGTAGAAACAGGAGATTTTGACATTGTTTAAAAAAAAATAGAATTTTTTAAAACAAATAATTCATGGAAACAGAGACATTTCTGAAGGAAATTTTGGATTTGACAAATTGGCATTTTCTGATAGGAATTTTTTCCCCATAACCATTTTTTTTACTGGAGCTATTTCTGCGCCCACCACATTGGGGCATTGTATTTTACAAATGCAGATCAGCTGGCTACATCTGTGTGTGAGACTTCTATTACAGCTTTACTAATTATTTACAATGAACCACTTAGTCTGCTAATGATGGTGCTCTAATTAAGCAGGCGATTATGTGTGTCAAGTGGCAGGAACAGGGGCCTACAACTGACCTTATAGTTAAATTCTGACACTGGATATGGAGCATTTTGAAAAATCTGAAAGGAACAGGAGCAGGCAAGAATCTGGAATCTTGCCTTGCTTCACAGATGCTGATAAAGGAGCCTAATTCATAAATGAGAGCCGAAATGAAGATGTATCCTTTCCCGTCGTCAGATAAAATAGTTTTCTTTGTAAATTAAAGTAATTCATTGTGCATCTCCAGACAAATATGCACTCATGCACTTTTATTAATATGGGCTTTGCTTTTAATTTGCTTTTTCTACAGCTAATTACCTGTCAGATAAAGAATTATCTACTGTTCTGTGTGCATTGAATAGCTGGTTGTGTGGTAAGCAAAGGGGAGGGGAAATGCAGCTGTTTTAGGAAGGGTCTGATTGCCATGTCTGAATGATGGGTAATTCTGAGCACAGGCTCTTTGTGCAGTGCTGTGTTAGGTCTCTTTGGGCAACAAACCCTTTCCCAAGCCACTTTGGTGTCATTGCTTTGCATCACAGTAGGTCAAGAGTAGACCTGATGCTATTCAACATTTTCATCAGTGATCTGGAAGGATGACAGTGGGTTGGAATGGATCGTAGGGTACCCAGGGTCACAGTCATCTGGGTGATTCTACTCACATGTATCTTGCCAGAAATTGTAGTGAGTAGGACGGTGCTCAAACAGGCATGGCCCCTGCCAAGTTATAGAAAAGTAACTGGCCCAAACACAGTAGCGACACTGTTAAAAATGGACAGGCTGGATTCCCTGTTATCGTGCAGTTTGCATTGTAATTTACAGCTTTGTGAATGCAACCTTATTAGAATGGAAACGTGCATGGGTGTAAGTGGTGACACAGGGTGCAGGACGGGTGTTTTGGAGCATTGCTGTAGGATATTCTAGCATTTCCTGAAAGGGAGGCTTGAACGGTGAACATTAAAGTTGCCATAAAAATCCCAAATTTCACAGAAGACCGTTTGTGAGGCAAAATTGTTGTACGTAATGAACTGTGGTTGTAGGCTGGGATAACTCTGACTATAGCGATGGGTCACACACATGAAAGATGCATGTAGGGGGCCTGTAATTAAGACACCAAAGGGACCATGAAGCCCAGAGAAGCCAGCTAATTTCGTATACATGAAATTATTTTATATAGACCTTATTGTAAAAGGGAGAACTAGACACTATCCTGAACTCTCCTCCCATGGGAACAATTGGAGTGCTCAGATCCACCAGTCGATTAGATCCATGGCCCTGATTTAGGTTGCAGAGAGTTTAGGAAGCCTAGCTGCACTGATTACGGCAGTATGCTTGGTGTACTGTACAAGAAAAGGTATTATCTTTACAAGCGGGGGCTGTATCTTACCAGCCATCAGTAATTCCCTGATTCCGGATAAAATTATTAATCTCCCAGACATTTTGAGGAAAAGAACATTGCGGGGAGGGGAAGGGGAGAGCCAGACCATAGGCTTAGAATACAACAGGCCCCAGTGCTAGTAAAGCTACGCCTATCTCCTACACTCATCTTTGTGATGAATGGCATTCATATTGCAGCCACATTTAATACCATATCAGTTCCTCATGCTGACAAAACCCTCTGCACAGTGCAGATAGAGCTAATTTAACACGTTGTATGGTGCTCACGTAGGCCTCCTCCCAAAACACCTATGGGGGAGTGAGTTTGAGGGGGAACTCAAATTTCAGAGAGGGTGGGATTTTGCAAAACACATGCCCTGGGGGAAGGAAAAAAGATGAGGAATGAACATTGGTGGGATTGAAGGGCTGGTAGGATTGTTAATGGGGTTTAGAGCCTCTTTCTGCTGGCTTGCTGGCTCAGCTCCAGCCTGTGTAGCTGGTGACTAAGAATTAAGACCATTTGGCAGCCATTTTGGAGGCCTGTGTGGCGTGAGTTTGGTGGGTCTAGGGTTGCCAACCCTCCAGGAATTAAAGATTAATCTTTAATTAAAGATTGTGTCATGTGATGAAATCTCCAGGAATACATCCAACCAAAACTGGCAACCCTAGTTGGGTCTCAGTCCAGCCCTTGGCATAAACACATCCACAACACAAAAGCCACCACAAATGGTACCAACTGCCCTCCTTGTGGGCCATCTCACCAGAGAGCCCTGACCTCGGAATGCAAAATGGAGTCCAAAAGCCTGACACTCCCTTCAGCTCTGAAGCAGGTTGGAGAGATGCAACGCGGAAGGAAAGCCATGCTGCGGCTGTCTACAATGGTGCCTGTTCCACGGAGGGAAGCCTTCATGCCCTAGGGCTGCCAGAATGGCTACTTTCGCAAGCACTGATATTCACACAGAATTTAAAAAATAAATACAAAACCCACACAAAGCGGCACCGCCTGCAGTCGAAATGCAACACAAGTGGAGTACTTGCATTTATTTTCTCACACTTTATATTAGTTTATCACAGGTTAATAAATGATGAATAGAGGTTATGAGAATGGTACTGTTGTGGAAAAATGACCACGCGTTGTGTTTGGATCAGAATCGCCTGAGGCCTTTTTATTTTCATGCATGCATGGGGGGGTACCAGTGAACTAGCAATCCCCCTGATTACAGAATTTTGCACAGCTTATATAGCATAAAACCACAATTATGTAATGCATACTTTCTTATCAGCTTTATTGCCATATTTGGAATACACTCTCCATAAAAGGAATATAGCTTAGCAAGCTTTCCTTTTTTTTCACAGTCTGCCTTATTGCGGTTTCTAAGCTTTCCTGTTTTTCACAGTCTATCCTACTGCGATTTCCAGACTTCCCCAAAACCGTTAATGCAGCATTATGAATCATAGGCCTTATAATTATAGATAGTTCTGCTTTTATACTTTTCCTCTATTCTGCCTCTAAAAACCTTTCACCTACAATAGACTTAACTAATTTCAGGTCTGAACCAAAGTTCAGTCCCGAGCCAACTAAAGGTTAGGCCCTAGCAAACTTTTTCCTCCACAGTACGGACATGAGTGGTGTGCGATAGGACCCAGCTCCTCAGACAGATTTAGAAACCTAACTCCCGTTGACTTCAGTGGCAGTTTGGTGCTTAAATGCCTTGAGGATCTGGGCTTAGATGACTGTAAGTATATCAGTTACTGGTGATTATAAGCAATCGATTGATCTGTTACACTATAATCTGTTAACCATTTATTAAATCATCTAGTCGTCATTTATTAATTTATAAAGGGAGTCAATATAAATTGAGACAATTTTCTCTCTCAAAATCCCTGATGTTGCCTCGGTCCTAGGAGGGGCTCCGTGGAGAAAAGGGGAACTGAATGATTTCCCTTTACAAAGCAAAGCGAAGAAGTAAACTTCCTGTGTGACCCTAGAAAACAAAGTTTAGAGAAAGCACCAAACAGAAACCATGGAAATCCTCCAGCCCTAGAAGGAGGCTTTCTTTCCCTGGAAGGCTCTCAGTGTTTTCCCCAAGAATTGAAATTGGGGGGTGTTAATACAGGGGTCAGACCGCTGAGGAGTCAGACCGTTAGAGCAAAGGGGTGCAGTATGGCACCATTGTAAAAACTGAAAAATGTTTCACGACCATTTTATTAGATTTAACTCATGTTTAAATCATCACATAAATTTAAAGTTGGCTACACAAGCCTACTATGAAGCACTATATCTACATCCTTCTTGGTTTCTTGTTGTAATTTTGCACAACTATGTTAATGAACTTCTCAAATACAGTGCATTAATTTTTGGTGGCTTCTCCTGTGTCCAGTACTTCCAGTCCTTCATGATATGCTCATGATCATGCAGAAGGTGACTTTTTTCAGAACACAAAGTTCTATTCAATGAGGGAAAAGAATGCTCAACTGTAGCTGTTGTGACTGGGACTAGAAAGAGATGAAAGAAGTAGGAATTCATCCCAGGAAATATAGCACAAAAATTGGGTCAAACCACTAGCGATGATGAAGAAAAAGTTGAAGTCAAATCTTCATTCGTTCATTGTATGATATTCCACTCTGTGTTCAAATTCTCTATTCTGTCCTGATCACATGGCAGCCGCATTGCAGGTAGTGCCTCGCTCTACTCATCTGTCAGTGTTTTATAAGACAGGCATCTGTAAAAGCTACATAGAGGTTGATAGAATCCAAAAGTTGCTGTTGTAGAGATGTAAGAATCAAGTCCGTGTTCTTTACTTTTTCAGCTGGCTTAACAAACACTTCTTGTCCTCTTCATTTAAGGAGTAAATATAAGTACCCTAATTAGTCAACTTCTAAACTGAAGTCTTTGCTTCTTGCAGTATGTTTTCAATAGATATCTCTCTGATCCAAGTGTAGCTTCCAGTGCTGGACAGAGATCTACTACTGTTGTAGCAGATCCCTGGATGGCCTTGTTTAATGACCTAAGTGGTTTCAACGGTAGACTTACACTGTTGCACTGTATGCTTCTAACCAGTCAGTTGAGTTTCTTGCAGAAAGATAGTGAGTATTTGCTGGTCTTGGTCAGAACCAGTGTCCAACTTCAGGATTAACAAATGATAATGCACTTAACATTAGCCTCCAGTTTGTAGTGTGTGGTATCTCTTGCTTAAAGAGAAAGTATGGTGTGACAGCCATGTTTGTTTGAATAAACTGTGTTGTGTCTCCAGCCTTTTTAACAGCCTCATTAAGTACTTCTAAAATTGGCTTTGACAATGCCTGGCTTATAAGGCTTTCTTTGTCGATGCAGTCCAGAGGATTGGTGTTTTGCAGCCTTTTCACATAGTTTGTCAGCATTAACTTTGCTGATCAGTTTGGCAAACCAACCTGCTCCACTTTTACTATATAAATCCAGGGTATGCTCATATCTTGAATATTGTGTGCAGTTCTGGTTGCCCCATCTCAAAAAAGATATAGTTGGAAAAGGTACAGAGAAGGGCAACTAAAATGATTAGGGGTATGGAACAGCTTCCATATGAGGAGAGATTAAAAAGACTGGGACTTTTCAGATTGGAAAAGAGAGGACCAAGTTGGGATGTGATAGAGGTCTATAAAATCTTGACTGATGTGGAGAAAGTGAATAAACTCCTTCACATAACACAAGAACTAGGGGTCACTCAATGAAATTAATAGGAAGCAGGTTTAAAACAAACAAAACGAAGTATTTCTTCACACAACACACAGTCAATCTGTGGAACTTTTTGCTAGGGGATATTGTGAAGGCCAAGCCTATAACAGGGTTCAAAAAAAGAGCTAGATAAGTTCATGGAGGATATATCCATCAGTGGCTATTAGCCAGGATGGGCAGGGATGCAACACCATGCTCTGAGAGCCTCTGCTTGCCAGAAGTTGGGAGTGGATGACGAGGGATGGATCACTCAATAATTGCCCTGTTCTGTTAATTCCCTTTGAAGCACCTGGCATTGGCCACTGTCAGAAGACAGGATACTGGGCTAGATGGACCATTGGTCTGACCCAATATGGCTGTTCTTATGTAAAAAATTAATTATAATAAAAATATTTAGTACAGAAACTCCCCAAGATGATAACCTCTCAAGATAGCAACAATGTGAGATAATGACCTTGGCATATAATGCGTTTTAAAAAATTTTGGTCTACTAGAAAATGTATATTTATATACTTTTCTCAGTCACAAATCTAGCATTCTGGAGTAAAGTCACTAAAACGTAGTCCAACAAACAAATGTTCCTTTAATGTGCACCTCCCTTCTCCCTTTACTGCACCCCATTCATAGTTGCTGGCCTTGGTCGGTGAAGACCTGGAGTTCAGAGGTGCTTTCACATGAGTTCTTCTCCCCGCGTGCGGGGGAGAAGGCACCTTGCTCGGTCCTCCAGCTGCTCGCTGCTCACTCTGCCCGCTGTTGCTTGTCTTGCTGGGCCGTGCCACCATTCACTCCACCACTCCATTGCTAATGCCCTTGTGCCGTCACCTTCTGCTGCCACTGCTACTGTGACCCCTGCGAGTCAGTCTCTTGAGGTTCCACCCAGCACTCCGTGATTTCATCTCTCAGTGGGGGAACCTCACAGCGAGTGCAGGCTGGGCTGTCTTTTCCACAGAAAAGCTGTCCTGCAGCAGGTCTAAGCACTTAGACCTGATTATTAATGATTTCAGTTCTAGTGACCAATTAACAAAACAAAAAAGACTCCCTCTGGAGCCTAATAAGCTTTATCTTTAAATAGGGGAGAGGCACAAGTCAAATAGTGCCCATGACTCTTAGGCACAGCCCACACCACCAAGCAAAACCCCTATCCACTTGGATCTGCCATCCAAACCCCTTGCTTAGTGAGTGCACTTCAGTTGAGGGTGACCAGTGCTTAATTTGTAATGAAAGAGGTGCCAGGGCTCAAGCGAGTTTTTTACTTTCATAACTGATGTGGCAAGCCCGTGGCTATGAACTGCCGAGCCTGGAGGTGCCGGGGCTCAGCCCTGGCAAAAATTAAGCATCGAGGGCGACCCCCCTTAGTCAGGACAGGCTAAGAACAGTTCTGCTGCCCTTTACTCAGACAATAAGGATAACAACGTTTCATGACCCCCACATTCAATACTAAAAGGATTTGTAACTCAACCCCAGCCAAAAATGATCACTTGGGCAACACAGTTCTGTCTGCTAGATATCTAGGCAGAGTAGGTGAGTTCATGTAAATACAGTCTGGTCCTGAAGCCTTCCCTCCACCCCCCGGCTCATCACTAGCTGTCAGGGGAGAGCTCATTCTCACCTTGCTTACAAATCATAATTTGAAATTATTAGGTTGGCCAACATTGCCAAAATGAATGTGCCAACATTGTCAGAAAAAACAACAGCTGTGTGAAGAAGCTATTCTTTGTTCATACTTTTCAAACCTATTATTCTTTTTCAGGTACAAGTATTTTATCATACACTGTATATGCTTTTAAAGTGTGCATTAATGTTTCAATTTCAATTCAAATTTCCAGCCAATGACTAAATTGCCAACTCATGGTGATTTAACTAGTTGACCAATGAGGCGGGGAGTGTTGGGGAAATTCGGGTGAGGGGGGGTATAGGGAAATCTCTGCTATAATTACAGGTTTGAGAGGCATTACACATAGTGCTGCTAATAGAGCCACCTGCAAGAGGAAGTTTAAAAGACCAAGTAATTGAGCCAGAGTGACACACCAATTCAGTCTCCTTGATTATGTAGTAACCATTCCTGCTAAAGGCAGCTCTCAGGATAAGAGTGCATCTCTGTGCTCTGTGGCAGACACACAAATTGGCTGCAGACTTGTCATGCAACCATGCACTGGTGTCTTATGCTAATGAGATGAAGTAAGTACTTTTATTGGTACCTGGGTAACTCTTTGGAGCCCATGATAACTATAATGGATGGCTGTAAACTCTACAGAGAGCTAACATGCCAACACACCAATAACCCTATCCAGTGCCAAGTCCTCCTGGTATGTGATACTGCAGGTGAAAGTGTATGATGCCGGGGCCTGGCCAAAAGCCCTTTGGAGACAATGGCAAGTCTCCCATTGGCTTCACTGGGTCTTGGATCAGGTATTTGATGACAATACCAGCAGTCTAGGCCTTTGATGGTGCACATCAGGTCACCGGGAAATGACATGAGTTCCCAGTGCTATTTCTAAAAGTGGACCTAGTGCAACACTCTCTTTAGTTGCTCTGTCAACTTGTACTTCTTCCTGGTTTTTGCTTGGATTCTATCGATTGAGCCATTGCAAATAAATGGCTCTTAGCTGAGCTCTTGTATAGTTTGTTCATGGAAACGGCTTAGAACCCTATCTCCAAGGACTAAAAAAAGACTTGTGCTGTTTTCAGTAGAATAATGTAATTCCTCATATTTTATTAACAATAATAACCACAAGGCTCTAACCATTAATACATCCACATCGAGGGTTTTTTCCCCTGACTTTCCAATTATTTTAGCTTCTTGTTCAGCCCTGACAGAAACTACATTTTAGCACAGTTAGTTTGTTCAGTACAGAACAAGCCTCCCAGTGCATCAAACACTAGTACAGACACAATAAAGAACACACAAGCATTATTCTAAATGGCCATATCCTCCCATGAAACTATACAAGCTTGGCAGTGGTTTTGATTAGCTACTTGCATTTTACCACAATTCTCCGAGCCCAGATAAATCCTGAGCACCCAGCTTTGGTCGTATTAAAAATTATAGAAAATATTCAAGAGATTTACTCTCCATAAAAATTGTGCTGCTGTTATGCCAAGTTGTTGTATTCTTCTGTCTTTTCCTTGAATGGGTGATAAAACTGATTGACTCTGTAGCTTCAGATGACTTCACAGAATATTAGGTGGGGTGGTATTGATTTTTTCCCACCTTTTCTGCACAGAAGACACCTGATGACTTTAAGTTACGAACTTTGAGTTAAATTATGAACCTTTTAGCTTTGCATTAGAAGAAGGATCTGAAACCTGATTTGCTACATCAAACCACATTAGTTGTGTTGTTATTTTCTAAAAACACATTTCAGAGAAATAACTCCAATCTGTGTCGCATTTTATAGAGCAAAATAATTGAATGGCGGCTGTTTGTAATTTTAGCAATCTCTTAACCTTAATCATATTTAATGGCTTTTCTCTTCAGGCTAACAGGAGCAAAAAAAATATATTTCAGATCCATTATATAACGGCACTACAGTAATGCACTCCAGTCTCTGGCAGGCACTGTAAATTCCTGCTTTCTGAATTGTTGGTTCAGGACAATCATTCAGCAGGGAATTACTTTCCCATCTATGAAATAAATGAGATGTTAAACTAGTTTTCTGCTTCCTGTGGTACAAATGTGGCAGTGTGCAAACCCATGGAAGGCAAAAACAAGTGCCTAGCTCCCATTATGTCAATAGAAAAAGTTGAAAGGAACCCAGCGTGAGTCGATCAATGAAAATATCAGGGCTAAATAAATAAATAAATTGGACAAAAAGGAGCCAGGCTTGCAAATGGGTGCTTCAAAGGATGAGCTCGGAGGTGGCACCCAGTGTAATGCCCGTGCTTTGGTATCAGACAAAAAGGAGCGAGCACAAAGCCATTGAGCCACCAAAGTTGACTTCTCACTGCTTGCACCCCAAGATCACGCAGGGCATCAGCTTCTGTCTCTACGGCAGCAGGATTGGCCTGTATCTTCTGCTGACCATCTGGCCCTGTTGGTCATAGGAGTTGTAGTGGGGCAACTGCCCCACTCCCTGGGAATTTAGGCTGCAGCGGGCCAGTGTGCCTGCGCAGATGGCAGCCAATAAAAGAAGGGCTTATTGGGAGCCAATCAGAGCCCAGATTGGAGGCAGCCAATCAGGGCCAGGCTCAGCCCTATAAAAAGGCTGCTCAGGAAGGGAGCAGTCAGTCTGTCCCAGACCTTCATAGGGGGAAGGTCTGTCTCCAGAGGTGGGAGACTAGCACCTGGGACAGTGCAGTGCAGTACTGGGCAGGCCCAGGGGAGCAGAAGGGAACTCCAGCCCGGTGTCTGCCAGGCTGCAGGCCCTGAGGGGAAGGGCCTAGCTGGTGTGAGGGGCTGAAGGGGAGGTAGCCCAGGGACATAGACAGATGGAGGGAGAGAAAGAGGACAGGATGGCTGCCGCTAGAGGGTCCCTGGGTTGGGACCCAGAGTAGTGAGCGGTCCTGGGTCTCCCCTTGCCTTACATCCGGCCGATGGGAGCGGCTGTCTTGGGCTGCACCAACCCCCTGCCAAGAGGGGTGTGACTTTGGGGGTGCAGTTGCCCACATTTGCTGGGGTGCAAAGAGACAGCTGATTGATTTACCCCCCCCCGGAAGGGGGTGTGGATGGACTGAGGGGTACTGCCAGAGGGCAGTGGTCCGGAAGAGGGCGATGTGGGCTCAGACGCCAACCAAGGGCGGGACACCGCCGGAAGAGGGTGCTCCACTGGACTGAGCTAATTCCCAGAGATGACCAGCAGGAGGCGCTGCAGTGGTGAGTCCCAACCTTGTCACAGGGGTCTTACAACTACTAGTGTCCATGTGTGTTGAACCCAAAACTCTGAGCACGTTTAGATAATCCCATGGTGAAAACACCCAGGTCATGTCCATGCTAGGGACTACACTGTTGCTACCAGCAGTGAAGCTGTACTGGTGCTGAATCCTCCTTTTCCTAGTGTAGACAGCCCTCCGCAGTCTTGGGTAAATCTCAGAACTGCTCTTCCTCCGCTGTAAGATGGAGACAATGATACTTTGGAAACCCACCCTTCATGAGTTAGGCAAAGAGCCTGAGCCCAGAATGAAGTCAGTGGGGCTCTGTGTGGATACAGTGGAGCAGAGACCCAAATGTTTGTAAGGCTCTTAGATGCTGCTCTGGCTAAATGCTAGGCCTTATTTTTTATTATTTTTTTATTTTAAAATTTGAAGCTGGTGTTTTGAGCTTTGAAAGCCAGACACAGATTCAGCGCTGAAGGCCAAGGCTTGATCTACACACACGCATTAGGCAGGCATAACTCCATCCGTCAAGGATACGGAAAAACCCACACCCCTGACTGACAGCGGTCCCAACAAGAGACCCATTGTTGACACAGCCGCAAACAGGGGCTTCTGTTGATGTAGCCAATGTTGTTCAGGGAGGAGTCGTTCCTACACCAAAAGAAAAGCTCCTTCTGTCGATATTGGCTGTCTCTACACTGGAGGCTATGCTGGCATAGGCTCTGCAGTGCAGATATTGCCTAAGGCTCTGATTCAGGAAAGCCTCTCTGTTCAAGAAGTGCTTAAACACAAGCTTAACGCTAAGTCAATGGGACTTAAATACTTGTCTAACATTAAGCATGTGCTCAAATCTTTTCCTGAAAGATGGAGCTGCCGGGCAAAGAAAAGGTGAGACAGGTTTGAAGTGTGAAGTTGAGTGCCAAACTGGAATCCAAACTTTCCCAGCATGGCTGGGTTTGGGTCTGGGCGGATGTATCGGACAGATCTCTATATAGCGGGTTCAGCATATCTTGGAGATGTAGGTGCTTGAGCTGTTTTTCTGAGATTGCCTCTCTCCTCTGTGTTTTAGTGGTGATATATCATATTGGGTTGATGGAGGGAAATTTTTGTTTGTTTGCCTGGTTTCCAGATAGCTGGCAGAGTTTGAAGCATTTCTGCATCGTTACTAATTAGAATTACAATTGCCTTTGGAATTGAAATGTGTTTCATGGATGAATTTACAGAACTTCTTACCGAGGTGTGATTATTGCCCAGTTGTTGTGAGACCGTTCCATCCCAAGATGGCATATGGAGCAGCCAGCGTGTCTGCAAATTATGAAATCACAAGTGTTTGAAAATAACTGGCTCCCATGGGCAACGGTGATTTGTGGAATTGGCCAGGTGGCTATAAATAGCCGGAGTTTTATATCTGTGTAAGTTGTGCATGGCTGTGGAAAGTAGAGTAGAGAATGGATTTTTTGAATGAGACGTTCGCTGCTGGATCCAAGTGGACCACTGCACTCCACCTAGGAGAGGTGGATTCAAACTGATTCAGCACACAAATCACAGGAGTTTGTTGGTCTCACCTGTTGTCTCATGAATTTCTGACTGCTACTCAATTTAGCCAGCTGGTGCACTGTTAGCCATCCCTCCTTGGAATGTGGACTATTGATAAGGGTGGAGAGATCAACACTAAGGAGACAGTGTTGGGAAGAACAGAGGATGGTGGTCAGGTTTGAGATGCACTGGCAAAACCTCAAGGGGCACGCTTGCACAAAGGCCACTTGAGGTATGTGTCAGCAACCACGGGTCTCGAATCCTAGTCCACGGGGTTCTTAGGAGTTAGTTAGTAAGTTTTGACTTGCTACCCAGCAACTTGCTAACAGTCACCAGAACTAGAAGCTCAACTCCAACAGAGGACAACAGTCCTAGGATCTGATTGGTGGAACTCTGGTGGTCCATATTGGTTCCCTGCTTCTAGTTAAACCAAGCACAGGAAGAGGAAGTTGTTCATGCAACAGTTTCCCTTACTTAGGACTGCTTCCCTTGTGCTACCTGCTCCTACGGCCTGCCTCTGGTTTCCTGACCCTGCCTGCCTCCTGACTCTCAGTTTGCCTTCTGGCCTGTCTTGGACTCTGATCTCCTGGTATGTGACCCAGCATGGCTCTTGACTAATTTTTTTTTATTGAAATGATTCCCCCACCCACAGAAAAACACCACACCCAGCCAACCAACCTGGCTTTTCATCAAAACAGATGGAGGGAAAGCGGTTCACTGAAAAACTGAAACCCCAATTTTTCCCATGGTTTTTGGTGACTGAAACCCCATATTTTTTCCAGCTTTTGACAATTAAACACCCAAAAATTTCAACCAGAAACTAAAAATTCATTTAGGGGCAGATATTTTTCAGTTTTTGGTTGCTGAAAACTGTAATGTTTGATTTGGGGGTTCGTTCACCTGTTTTTTGATTGGGGGGGGAAAAAAAGAACATTTGAAGAGAAAAATTAAAGAATTTTGTTTTTATCTACTTCTTTTATAAGAACAAAACACATTTCCTGACCCTCTGTGTCCCCACACACACCCTTCCTTCCTTCCCTGGGGCAGATTGCTAATAAGAGGCATGGAAGGAAAGCGTCAGCAGTCCCAAGAGGATGGGTGGACTTTACACTTGTACCCTGCCTAGAGGAGAATTTCTGAAACAGCTGAGAACAGGATCTTCTGAGCACAACCAAGCTGTGGACATGTTTCTTCTGAGGTTACTGCAGCCCGTTATAGATGTGTGGCTGCCCATTGCCTGGAAGTCCATTGTCAGAGCCAATGCGAGGATGGAATAAGGAATTTAACGGCATGGCTCCTATCTGTGGACCATATTCCGCCACTTTAGGTCACGTTGAATAGTACTCTACTCCTTGAGCACTCCCACTAAAATCCAGGAGGGAATAAGGTACTACTCAGTATGAGTAAGGATGTTTGGTCTGGCCCATGAGAGTTCTGTGGCTAAATTCCCACTTGCTGCATTGAAACACTCGTCCATGGTGCTAATGTAAAACGCGTTAGCATCATTAAAATTATCTGGATCCCAGGGTAGCAAATACAAAGGCAAGAGGGTGATTAATTGTATGTGTGGGTGTACAGGATCTCCTCTCTTCATACCTTTCCCTGGGAAAAATATTTCCCACTGATTTTTTTTTTTTTATAAAGCTATGATGGAAATAATTGTGTTCCAGTGGACTATACGTGACAATATACATTTATATTTAAGAGATGGCAAAGCAGAGAGGGAGTGAAAGCTATTCCTCTGAATTTCCTGGCTTCTTTCAGTTTGTCGGCATATTAATGCTGCTTTAACACAGTCTTTTATATTCCATTTCTACAGAGATTTTTTTTTTAAATGATGACATTAAAAGGGAAATAATGTCCCAGCTACCCCACCCCCACCCCTCAAGCCTTGCCTCTCATCACAGAGAGCTGCTAAGGGGTTCTTTGATATAATATACAGTAATGGCTCCTGAATCAATCCATACCACAAAGTCAATAAGCAGATCTGACACAATACATCATATTCAGCTGTGGCGTGGAGCTCTGACGAGGACAATAAAGATGCAATCTAGGGAATGGAATCCATAGGAAGAAATAAAATAAGTGGGAGAAGTTACAGCTCCTCTTTAGGGGGCTGATTTATTTTATATGCCATTTACTTGGGAGTTTAAACTTATTGAAAGAGGGGAAAATGTGTGAATTCAGTGTTTGTGGATGGTGGGAGATTGTCATGGGCATTGGGAACTGATTTGCATTTGCACTAAGAAACCTTTGCAGTGCTCTGGCGTGTGGCCTCAGAGGCCTCTTTGATTTGCTAAAAATGGTGTAAGGGAGCCATTGTGCAAATGAGAATCAGGCCCTGGGTGTCCTCTCTCTCCATCCACAGTCTGAGGCAGAAGGTGTGCAGGCTTCCTCCATCTCAGTAGGTATCTAGGCCCCATCCTGAAGCTGATAATTGGGGGGTGAACTCGCTCACCTACTTCCTTCTGTTGGTGTCCTGGTTGCAGTGAGGTTATGTTAGCTACACGAAGACATCTTTCACTTGAAAAGGGCAGTGTGTTCAGGTCTATGTGAAGTGCTTATCTTGTCCCCACTACTGCAGTATCTGAGTAACTCATAATCTTCAATGTGTTTATCTTCACAACACCTCTGGGAGGTAGGGAAGTGCTACTATCTCCTTTTTACAGATGGGGAACTGGGGCACAGAGAGGCTAAGTGACTTGCTGGAGGTCACACAAGAAGTCTGTGGCAGGGCAGAGAATTGAACCCAGGAATCCTGAGTCCCAGGATAATGCCTTGGGTTTCAAGTTTTATTGTGAAAGTGTTTAAGCTAAAGATAACCAAATTATTTCCCTGTTCTGATTCCCATGTCCCAACAATGCATCTCAACCTTGATGAGAATGGGCTTACATCATGGTGAGCTATGTGTCCCTGGGATATTCAGTCTCTGACCACAGAAGTTAGACAGCCTGCGGGGGGTGTCAGTTGGTATCACTTGCCTGTCGGGTACTTGAATGAGAGCCACTGAATATTTCAGCTGGGCCACCCATCTCTCTTTTTCTATTTTAAAAATTACAAAAAGGAGAGCAAGGGAGAGAGAGAAGATAGCAATTCCTAGGGAGGTCTTATGAGACCCATTGGCTTAGTTACCCAAGGAGTTGTTTAGCTAAGTCACTCCTGCCAACTCCCAAGGACATGGCTGAAATCTCCTGCATACAATGATTTGAAAATATTCTGATGTGTGAAATTATTAGTCTCCAGTTTTTGGCTGGAGTGTGACTGACTAGAAAAAGAGGGGACCTTCTCAAAACAGAGACAAAATTGTTTTGTTTTGTCTGAAAAATTGTCAAACCTGGAAACTAATCTTGTGTGTTTATTTTAAAGAACTGTTTGATAAATGGCAAGTACTAAATATTTTGAAAAATAATTCATTTGTTTTTAAATTTGGGTTTTTTTCATATAAAAGAGAACCAGAATTTTTCAGGTATTGATTTTTTTTATTTGTCAGTTTTTCCCTTTTTAAAAAAAAAAAAAAAGAAACAAAGTTTTCTCCTTTCTCAGGGGCAAAATAGGGGGGGGTGGGGGTGGGCAGGGGAGAGAGGAGGAAAAGAAAAATGAAGGAAAGGAGGAAACAAACCAATTTTTAGTTTGTTTTTGAGGTCTTTTAGCCAAAAAAAGAGAAGATTTTGAAAAGAGAATTCATGACCATGTTAAATTTTGAATAAAAGGCCATTTTTCACTGACACCCCCCCACTCCCCATTTTTTTGACAGCTGTTTTTAAAAATCCAGTTTGTCAGGGAAAAACATTTTCCATTGAAAAACATTTTAATGGTCAACTTTTGACCAGCTTTAATCATGAACAATGCAGAGCAGGGACAGTTTATCTCTCTGGCTGTGTAGTATCCAGCACAAAAGGGCCTGATCTGGGCTGGGAACTGCAAATGCTACTGGAATATCATAATAATTATGTCTAAAAGATCCTGGAAAAAAATCTAGGTGGGGCCAGATTCTTAAGTGCAAGGCATCCACAATCTTAGCCAGATATTCAGAAGTGCTCCGCACCCAACATGTACCCACATCCTCTGCTCTTATGAAGCTCTGGCCACTTATTTCAATGCCTAAGTGGGAGTCGGGCTCTCTTGAAAATCTGGGTTGGAAATCCTGGCCCCACTGAAACTCCCATTGACTTCAGCAGAGCTAGAATTTCACCTCTGGCCTTCAGTGCGGAGAGTTGGGTAGCTTATACTAAATGCAACAGATGTAAATGAAGCTCTTGATGTAAGCAAAGCCAAGTGGGTGACTTGCAGGGGATGTTTGAAAGAGAAACATGGAGCAAATAAAAGTATAAAGAGTGTAGCAGGAATGAGACTAGCTGGTATAAACGTCCCTGAAAGTGAACTATTTAGTCATTCCAACAGGACTCCAGTGGGCATCCATATGAGTCGGAGACAGGCCGGGGTTGGGAAACCAGCCAACACATGCAACTGCCCACCCCCCAGCCAGCTGCTGCCCCCCTCTCCCTCTGTCCTCCTCTCCCATCGACTCTTTAATGTGCAGTGGTGGCTGACGCTTTGCTGCGGGAAAGTGATAATTGCCTTTTTATTCATTTTGATAGCATCGTGAAACATTAAAATCTGATTTGGTTGGTCATATGGGAGCATCACTCATCGGTGACTCGGTGTGTGAGTGAGTGCGTGTGAGTTTCCCCCACTGCAGGCAGAAGGCATTATTAAAGAAACTAATCATTTTAAAAAATAAATAAGTACAAATAACCTAGTTATCTGGTGAGCCTTAATGGCCTTATTTTTCCATTCTCTGGCATAATGAGAACAGTCTGGGCTGCTTGAATCTGCCTCTCTGAGAGCCTAATTGTTTTTAAATGTCTTTGCTAACCACTTCATATAGAGCCCATAAATCTATTTTCGGGTAACTGAGAGCCACACTTCTGAGCTCCTTTCTATGATGACACATTTGTACGTTAATTAAAACCACGCTTAGGAAGATGCAATCTTTCAGTCTTTAACGTGAGACTGTTTGCTGTGCCGGAGAAGGGTCCGAAAGCTGGCTTTCTAGCTGCAGCAGCAGGAGGGACTGGCAATGCAGATTATCACGGGCTCCTAACAAGGGGAACGGTCCCAAACAAATGTCAATAAATTTGTTTCTTACTCTAATGGATCTACTCTTTATTTTGAAGCAGTCTTTTGGGGTTAGGCGCTTCCAGCCACTGTATGCACCATTGCAATTTGTTGTCCTTCTAGGTCATTCCTTTATGATGATGACCGAGGTTACTTCATTTAATGGTGCCCCCCATGGGTTGCAGAGGCTCTCAAACGCTGACATTATTTTCAGAAATGTCTCTTCTTTCCTAGGAGGCAGCCCCGGTAAAGCTACGCTGCCTTGGAACTTTGAAGAGAATAAGAAAAGGAGACTAGGGGAATTAAATCAGATTTTAATCCGCTCTAATTGAGTTATGTAAAACAGAATGAACACAGATGTTAAAGATAGGGACGAACTAAAGATGTAGCCCATTCCCCTTGACACTACAAGATTATTTCCATGAAGTCTGCTCTTGAAGACTTTGTCCAGACTAGCTTTGTGACTCAAATGACAGTTGCTTCTAACTGGAGCTGGGGAAAAAATGAGGGCGTTTTCTATGGCAATTGCCAAGTTTACGGTAAAAACCCAAAATATGAAGTATTTTGACTCTGAAATTCTGCTGAGGTGCCTCATGGGAACTGTAGTTTGGGAGCACCAAGCTTTCCTTCTCCTCTATAGGTCAGGCTGCATGGTTGGAGTCCATTTCCCAGGATGCACCAGGGTCTCCCTTTGTGCTGAGGGGAGGAGGTGCATCATGGATGTGGCATGGCTGTGAGAGATGTAATCTGACCAGGGAGCATGAGGCACCGTGGTGGTATTTCAGAATAAAAATATTTTGGTTATCAGCTGAAATAATTTGGTTTTTGGCATTCTGTTTTCTGGTGGCAAAGTTGAAATTTTCTGTGTAATAACACGTGCTTTGTGGAAAAATTACATTCAGACAAAAGCCCAGTTTTCCACCAAAAGATAGTTTTGATAGAATTTTTCAACCAAGCCCTACTTCTAACGCTTCTCTTGGGAGATTTAATCTACAACCTCATGGATCTCCACATCAGGAAATGTTTCCAGATAGTCAGTTAAATGCTCCTCCTTCACTTAATTTCTGACCATCAATCTTGGTTGTTTCCCTTGTATCTCTTCGAATAATGCCCCTCTCCTTAATGTTTACACCCCCTGAAACATTGTACATCATTATCCTGTCCCTTCCACCTTGCCAATCCTTAGCCAAGCTATATAGATTTACTCCTCCCATCAGTCAACCCTTCTGGCCTCTTAATCACTTTTGCTGCTGTTGTCTGAATCCCTTCCAACTTGTCAACATATTTCTGGCATTCTTATCGCTGCAGCAGGAGTTGGGAAATAGGCCACTGGCCCATGAGATGGACATGGGATAAAGATCAGGCATATTGTTTGTCATGCACTTGCCCGGGAAGAAGAGCCACACGTATCCCCTTGCTAGCCAGCTGGCTGAGCAGACGCTTCTCCCGGGTGATTGCCTGGCTGGTGTAAAATGGGAAGCTGGTGACAATGGCAACTGGGAGAGGTGCGTGGAGAGCTGTAGGCTGAGAATGCAGTCCTGCAATGTTACAGAAACTAGCTGTATTGTAAGGACACCTGCACTGAGGCTGTGGAACCCAGCTGGCTTCTGCAGCCTGAAAGGTGAGGAAATGAGAGAGACAGAGTGTTCCCTGCAAAGAGAGGGATGGAAAAACAGTCAAAGTGGAAACCAGCTCTGAGTGCCAATCTCCAGCTTTTCAGCTCCACAACGGAGAATCTAAGGGAAGAACATATTTATTGCTTAGACTGTTGGACTGGAAAATGGCCTTGCCACAGTGAGTGCTTGAGAGTGTCAAGAGGGTTAGGTCATTGAGGTAAATACACTGGGCTATTCAGAAAACAATTAGAGGCCATAGATGTTGGGAGAGTTTTTGAGAGAGGAGCCTTGGTAACCTGTATAGTCTATTCTTTTTCCCAGGCTTTCAAATGTTTCTCTATCTTTGTGAATGCCACAGAAAGTTGATATACAAAATCTTGTCCCAGAAAGAATATGCACTGTTCACTGGAAGCAACAATAGCTTTCCTAGGATGACTAAGAACCTAGCAGGGCCAAACTGGCTCAGACTTATGGATAGTTTTAATAGAGGAAAATTGGGGTGAGGTTGGACTGATGAATGCTCCTGAAAGTATAAACTTAGAACTGGGTTAAAAAAAAAATCGGATAAATTTGTTGAGGATAGGCTGATCAGAGACGCAACCCCATGCTCCTGGTATCCCTAGACCTCTGACTGCCAGAAGTTGGGATTGGATGACGGGATGGATCACTCGATAATTCTATTCAGAATCATTTGGCCCCGTCCGCTGTCAGACAGGATACTGGGCTAGATGAACCACTGCTCTGACCCAGTATGGCCATTCCTATGTTTAATCAGAGCCGTGTGCAGAGGTAGAACAAACACCTAAACATCCAACCTCATTTGCCCAACTCCCATTCCTCTCCATAAAGGCTGTCCCCCAGTGACGTTCTACAGTACAGCATTGTGATCTTTCTCCAGGTCACTTGCCAGGATTGTCTGGGTACATTTCACTTAATCATTTCCAGTGCAGGTGCCGTAGGCATTGGTGCATCTCAGTCCCTCCTGTTCTCTCCTTGTAAAATGTAACTGTTTAATCTCCTGAGGGTTGTAATACTCGGTTCTAATTTCAATTGTTGGGTTTAGTGTGTGGGAGCTGGGTGGCATTGGTAGTCTGTGATGCATAGGAAGTCGGATGAGATAATCTGGTGGCCTTAAACTCTGTGATTATCTGTCTTCTTACATGATGCCCATCACCGCAGTATCTGAGTGTCTCTCAAAATTATAAAGTATGGCTATAAAGATGTTTCTGTCTTTCTTGTTTTTCTTTGCAGTCATCCAAGACTACTTTTCTTTGTGATCTTTGGGAGTGTTCCAGAGTCATGGGCTGATTGCTGAAAATCTTCTGTCTCCTGTATGCCTCACACCTGAGGACAGCTGTTCCATTATTCCACAAGAACTTAGCTGTTGTGCAAGGTCATGCTCCTGCAGGGTGAAGCAGTTCCCTGGGGTAACTTGAGCTAATCCTATAGAGGCATTTGAAGATGAAGTCCAACACCATCCATGAGGAGCCAGGGCAGAGAGCAGAACACAGACAAGGTGATGGGCTGCTATGTTGTGAACTGACCAGAGCTTTCTGAAGGTCAGTGTTCCATACCTAGATACAGTCAGACGTTTTTAAATAGCCATGTTTTATTGCAGGGTTTAAAATACCCACTGGTTACTACAGCTGGGCAGGAAACTGAAATCTCAAACTTTCACAGGACAGGGAAACATTTTTTAAATTGGCACAAAAAATCAAAAATTTTCATGAACCAAGTTTAGTTTTGATATTGACCCTTTAAAACTTTTTTTTACTAAAATTAAATTTAATGAGTAGTTGTTTTGATACCTCCAAAATAACTTTTTCATTTAAAAAATGTTGAGATTTCTCATTTTGAAACTTTTTTTCCCCCCCATAACTTTTTTTTGCAATGGGAAATTCATCAAAACCAACCCTTTCCTGGGAAGTTTCAGTTTTGACGAATCAACATTTTCCAATTTAAAAAAATTTAGATAAAAAAAATTCCTGACCAGCTCTATTAATTACTCTTGGGAGCTCCACCAGGAAGTGGAAAAACAAATGTCTACTGGCTACAAATGCAGTTATTTCAAAACAGGATTGGTTAAATCCTGACCCATCTGAAGCTCACGTCTGAGAACTTACTGTCTTCAGTAAGGTCAGGATTTCAACTGGTGGAATGAAAATAAATTACTCACCTTGCTTTAAACACCTATGGGTTTTATATGCAGTATCCTGGGTAACTCTTCCCATTAACACCCAGGATAAGTAGAAGGTACCAGGCATTCAGGCCTGTTTCCCAAAAAAATCTCTGAGGGGATTGCATCAAATGTCATTTCATAGATATTCAGAACATGAAGGAGAGAATAACCCAACTCTTCTCTGGAATCCAGAGGAAGACACGAATACAGAAGCAGGAAAAGACACTTAAGTCTGTGGTGTGGATTTTCTGAGTTGGAACCTCAGTTGGTGTAGCTCCATTGACTTCCACAGAACTATGCTGAGCCAATGAAGCTACGCTGATTTACACCGGCTAAGATTCTGGCTCTCTGCTGCAGCTCACTCCCACGGCATGTGGTGAGATCTACAGTGCATTCTGCTGTGAAGATCCGGAACACTGATGGCTGAAGTGCTACTTGCAGCAGGCAGCAAACAGATGTTTTCAAGGAGGCAAGGAATGAGGAATGCTTTCTATTTCCCATCCTCTCTCGTATGCTCTCCCAACCATGGAATAGTAGGCAGTTGTTTGAACAACTCTGGCAACTGTCTGTCCCCATTTAAAAGCCACCGATATATTCTTTTAATAAAATTTAGGCTGTTTTCCCCTGTTAAATTAAATGAAGTCTGGAGTCTGTTATGAGCTTGAACCTTGGGCTGGATTTAAGCTCAAGCAGCATGAAAATATCACATTTTCCAATCTCTACAGTGAAATATTTTTTCCCTGAGAAGCCGAAACACTCACTGTATCTTTCAGCACAATTTTGATTCAATTGCCCCCTCTGTGAGATGAAGCTAATGCACAGGGATGTAAGTCAGGCACGACTTCCCAAGAGCTTACTTTTAAGCAGCCCATTATACATTAACCTGTACGACAATATGTTTTAAAGAGAACCTTGTTCATCACCTCAGAAAAGTCAAATTAACATAATTTCTAGAAAAGAACAATGGGGAGAAAAATGTTAGTCATTGTTGATTGAACAGGTAAGTTTCAGTTGCATGATCTGTTGAATATTCATACTATATTGTTTTTGACATTTAAGAACTCAATTATCAGTTGACTAATCAGTCTTTTACAGTACGTTATTTTTGTGATGGAAAATGAAGCACTGATAAGCCCCAAAGGGAATACTATTCAGATAGACTTTTTTTAAACACTTTTTTCTCATTAAATGGATGAATTGAGCACTGGTACCAGCAAGTGACTAACAGCCTCATAGTAGAGTGGGCAGCTTTTAGCAAGCCTCCCCGCCGTCCTCTCCAAAGCACCTTGTTCCTGGATTAAGACTCTGGATATTCCAGTCCTGAGCCACTTCAGGTCATGACTAACTCTGTGCTGGTTTTGTAATGTGGGCAGATGTATTGTGGCGAGTGTGACAGGTTGGACCCCCCTTCCAGGGTGCCACCTGATGTGCTGGGGTCCCACTCAGCCCACTTGTCCCACCAGCCTGGGTTCCCCTTACTCTGTGCTGCTGTGACTCTCAAGCCCCCTTCCAGCGCGCGCACACACACACACACAGAGGCAGGGACACATCCAGCAGTAGAATATCAGTCTGCAATCAGCTCTGTGTGGGAGGACTCAGCTCAGGGAATTGCCCATCACTCCTGTGCACACAGCCTCTGGAGTGTAAACCCAAGATTATATTGTCTTGCGCTGTATAGAGATCTATGCAGCATAAGCTCATGAAATTCACCCTCTCCCTCAATGTGGAGGAAGATATGCACAGCTTCCCCCCCCCCCCAGTTATGAATTGCACAAACTGGGTTTTAGAGTAAACAAAAAAGTGTATTAACTACAAAAGGTAAATTTCAAGTGATTATAAATGGTAGCAAACAGATCAAAGCAGGCTACCTTAGTAAATAAACACAAACCGCAAACTGAGCTTAACACTCTAGATAGGTAGGATATAAATTAGCAGTTTCTCACCCTCCGTGATAAACTGACTGGCAGATCCTTAAGGCACAAGTTGCCTTGGCTTTCCCAGGTTTTCATCCACAGGCTAAAGATCCTTCTAGCCTGGGACCATCACTTCCCACAGTTCAGTCCTTTCCCCTCAGGTGTTTCCAGGTGTGGTGTTGCAGGGAGGTATCATCCTGTCATTGTCCCCAGCTCTTTTGGTGTGAACGGTTCCCATTGTGAAGTGCTAGCTCAGTTTTCTATTGTACACAGTTCCCAGGGTAATCCTTGTGCTTGTGTGCATTTCCTCAATAAGCCATTAACATTGTTTAGCCTTTTTACTATTGTACCTGAAAGGCTGCTTGTGTGTTTTCAACCTCCTGACATGTTTCAGTAACACACCCATAGCCTAACTTCACATATGACGATAGCATCTACAATCCAACGAGATATGACTGTCTAGCAGATCAAGACTTTTAGAATGACACCTCGCAAGGCATACTTTGTATAAGGCATATCCTAATTATGTGACAGTGGTGAATATTGGGATGTCAGGGTGTCACAGGGAGTTGTGGGAGATGCTCTGCAATATACTCTGTGTATGTTGGGACTGTCTACATAGTGAGTTAGTGCATGCCATGGCAAGACAGGATGTGAATCTACAGCAGGGGTCGGCAACGTTTGGCACGCGGCTCGTCAGGGTAAGCACCCTGGCGGGCCAGGCTGGTTTATTTACCTGCTGATGCGGCAGGTTCGGCTGATCGTGGCCCCCACTGGCCGCGGTTCGCCGTCCCGGGCCAATGGGGGTGGCGGGAAGCGGCACGGGCGAGCGATGGTGCTTACCCTGGCGAGCTACGTGCCAAACGTTGCTGACCCCTGATCTACAGCATACTAGCTCACTTTGTGAACCCTGCTACAGTGCACTAAAACTTCCATATTCCAGTGAAGTAGTAGGACAATGAGCTTACTGCTGCTACCTGCTTCAGGAAGAATCTCCTTTGGCTCAAATGTTGAGCCTGTGTTTATGGAGGTGGAAGGACCAGGGACCTACTGTCAGTTCCTCAGTATGGCATATGTGATTTTAGGCTTTCCTCCTGCACCACCAATTGGAGTTTGGTTGTTGACTTCGATAGGATCAGGAAAAGGCCCTTTTATCCTGTAATGGATTCTGTTACCTGCAACGCATGGAATCATTACCACGCTGTCCAAACTCCTCTTCACTTGGGTTCCAGAGTGGGCTTTGAACCCAGAACTCCAGAGAGTCGTGCATTTACCCTAATAACCCACTAGCTCCCCATTTGTGCTTTTCAGGCGGACACAATGTGTCACAGAACAAAATATTTCTTTGAGACCCAGATAGGTGCGTGAAGTGGATCCTCTTGTGCCTGCTGAAGCCAGCAAAAAATCCTCTTCCACTTCATTTGTTTTCCTTTTAGCAGGAGCATACCCGGTGTGCGGCATCCCTCTTGAATGTCTGCATTTGCCGTGATCAAAAGGCAGCGAAAATTGCTTTTCATCGTGACAATCCCTCACATCTTCACTGGTGCCCCAGAGCTGGGCCCAGTGGTAAAAATGGAACTGAGGCATTATTTGCAAAGTGTCAGTTCTTCTGAGACTCTGCCTTGCACCTTGCTCCTGATTTGTGGCAAACCACTTAGGGAGCTGGGAAGGAGCCTACTCAGCCCCCTGGAATGTGCCTTTTGCCTGATCTAGCCTTTGTGTCTGGAATTGCTATAGGGTAACTCCTTAGAGCTACCTGATTTGTATTACTCCATTTGTGTAACCCACAGCCTGCTTGGAGCAGCAAGGCAGAGCAAATGGGGTCACCCCACTGTATTAAAATTCTCTTCATTTAGAAAAGGGTGCCTGCCTTTACTCTTTTAGGCACCTGAGTATGCTAATAAATCTCTCCCCGGGGCTTCTTTCTGCTGGCCGAAAAGAAATAATTGGGAGCGTCCCTTTCTGCTGATGCTAAGCTGCCTTGGCTAAGATTCTCCCAGACTATGGAATTCGCCATTTACAGTAACTGCCAACCTTAATAACTTCCTGTGATGAAGTTTTACTGTAAACAGCAGAGGTGGGGGTGAGGGGAGAGGTGGGCTGCAAAAGTGACAGGTCCCCAGTCGGCTTGACACTACCAAGTCTCCTGTCTGCCTCTTGGAAATGACACTTCTGACATTCTCCCCTACCAGGTTCTTTAAATTACTCTGCTTCCTATAGCCCTGGGATTAATAACAATGTCACCTGCTGGTTTTATTTCCCTTTCTCTCTCTTGCAAGGAAATTATGCATTGTGGACTGTAGCAAGCATTAGCATGCAGAGAACATTAACTACCATGAATGTGTATTCCTGACATTTTCTCCCTCTGCCCCCCTTCTTCTAAAGCAAATGAACAATAAGGTGTTTGGAGGCAGTGAGGAAATGCTCTTTACTACAGACTGGCAAAGTCAATGTAACATTAGCCCCACATCTGTAGCATGTGCCATGAATAAACTATCATTCAGATTTCAAACCAAGTCCCTGAGTCAGGAAAGCATTTGAGGACATGCTTAACTTTAAGCATGTGCTTAACTCCCTTTGCAGTTAATAAGGATGCATACTTATATGTGAAGTATAGGATAACGTGCTTTCCTGAATTAGGACATTGATGTCTCTTCTCTTTTAACAAAAGATACAGAAAGTTCTTTCCAAGAGCAACTTGAGTAACAATGGACCCAGATTAAGCAGGTATAGCTGCATTGAGTTCAGTGGGGTTGCATCCATTTACCCTACTGAGTGTGAATTATTGTAGCTTACTGGGAAGTTTCAGTTAGAATTGAGCATAATATGTTAGTTTGTTTTGCCTGGGTTTATGGGAACTTTGTGTTGGGCTCCAATCTGTATGGGGCTCATAAGCTTCCATTTTTTTTCTTTGAGTTTTGAGTTTGAAATTGAAGCATTGCCAACCCAAAGTATTAAAAATCATGAGTTGGGCCCCAAGAATTTTGAGATTAAAAAAAATTACATGATTTTTAAGCCAAATTACCAGCTGTAGAGTTTTTTCTTTGCCTTCGAGTGTACTCTAAAGGCTGAGAAACGAGGTTTATCTTTTCAGGGTTTTCTTCACAACCATAAGGGCTAAAAATGTACTTCTAAAACAAAATATGAAAGCTAAGATTCTCTTGTAATCACTTGCCTCTGGGAACTGGGGGCTTGAAAAAAGACACCAAATAGTGCAAGATTCACAATAATAGTACAAGTGATGGCGACACTGAAATGGAACAAAGAAATTTTTTTATAATTTCAAGCTAAATCACCCTAACCTGGACTATGTCCAAAGGAAATGAGAATCTCAGTGAACCATGACTGCGTTTCCAAACCATTTTTGAAAGCAGGAAAGGAAAAAGCCCTGTCTAGGTAACTATCAAGATGCCAAATGCCCTTTCTTCCCATTTTGGAATATATTTTGGAAATTCAGTGATAATCTTTATGTAACTTACCTCTCTCAGTGAATAGCTTTGGGACCAGGTTTCTTCTTGATAGATTATTTTGACATATTTACTCATAGTTATGTCTGTCTCAACAGCATCCATATCAAAATCTTAAACTTTAAAATTAACATGTTGGGAGTCTGGTTGTTTTGCTCAGTTACTGAACATGCTCTTTGACATACGCCCCTCTCTCTGGCTCCTTCACTTTTATTTACATGTAGATCTAAAATTTTAAAAGGTGATGAGGGATTTTGGTTGCCTACGTTTTTGAGAACCCAGGTTTGTAAGAGCATAAGAACTTGATTTTTCATAGGGTGGATGCTCAATGTTTTCCACAAAATCAGATCCTTTTAAGGTGTCTCAAGTTATGCACCCAAAATCACTTGATGCTTGTAATTTCCTCCTGGTGGCTCTGTACTTTAAGCCAATACCCCTTAGCATTGCTGTAAGCCTAAACCAGGGATCTCCGGATATTGCTTAAATTCCAGCTTCTCTGTCAGGTGACCTGCTAATGACAAACCCAGAAGCTAGGCAAGGGACTGACGTTGTCAAGAATCCTGGTGTTCAAAAGAAGTGGCACAGCCCAACCGTGGCCCACATGCCCTAGAACGAACACACAGTCCCCATGCCCTTTCTGCCCTCACAGCTTCTCTATCAGGGAGTAGGTTTGACATTTCCACAATGTCTGTTCTTGAACCTAAAAATGGGAAGATGCAACTAGATTCTCCATCGCTTTGGCACCTTGTGCCACCATTTACACTGGGGCAAAGCGGGTGTGAAATGCTACTAAATCCGACTGGTAAAGGTTTACGCCCACGTTGCTCTAATGTGAATCGCTGCACAAGATACAGGACAATGGAGAATCTGGCCAGTGCTGTGGTTGACCCTGTGGGTAGGGTGAGCCCAAGTGGTGCAAACTGGAATTGGAGCCCTGAACTTGGGATCTGACTTGTGGGGAGGTTTCTTTTGACTCTTACCCAACCCTGCAATGAATGTTAATATCGATGTTTGATCATTACAAGAGCTGATACCTTGTGTTTGAGAAGAATCCTGCCTGAATACAGATTTGCCTAGAGGGCTGGTTCTTTATATGCTCTAGCTCTCCTCTAATGCAAATGAATTCCTTTGGCAGAGGCCTCAAAGAGTGTACCCCTTGGCTTGTGGGGCAAGCAATGGGAGGGTGGGTAGCAGGACTGGGGAGGTCAGTGAGGACATGAATGCTACTTAGATGAGCTGGTCTTTCAGTAACACTTTCATTGTATAGCTATCAAGTTGATGAAGAAACTGGCTGGTACAATCACATTACTGTTTTTCCACCCTGGCTTAAAGATATAAATGGGGAGGGAGAGAAGGCTCAGAAAATTCCCTCTTGGTTTATTTTAATCTATGGAGGGGAAATAAAGCACATTATTTCACCATCTTGGAACGTGACAGGTATTAATAACCCTATTAAGAGCAATACCATTCAGCTCTATTTAAACAGGCAATGCCCAAATGATTGCTGGGAAGCAGGAAGGCCACCCCCGACTTACAAAGTTAACAAGATGTTGGTTTGTTAAATCTTGTTTTTTCTCCTTTTTACAAGCTGTGCTAGCAGTGTTACAGGTTAGATCAATACAAGTGCAGGCTTCCCCTCCATCACCTTTAAGGAGAGGGGTAAAAAGGACATCCGCAAAGTGTTTGTTCTTGGGGGTTTTTTTTGGTTTTTTTTTTTTTTTTTTTATTTGAATTTTCCTTTACACTCTCGGAAGTTGGAACCTGAAATTTGTTTCTTTAACATGAAGTTTATTCCTCCATCAAACCAGCTGGTTTTGGGCCAGGTGTCTCAGGAGTGTTTGGGTGAGAATGTGGGTTTGTTGTAATGTTGCTTATGAACACTGCAGCAGCTGTGCATGCAGATGCTTTATTGTAGGGTTGCTCAGGGCACTGCATTTGTGCAAAGTGGAAACAGGGAGGAAAGGCAGCTGAATTGTGGCTGGAATGTCTAGGTTTTCCCTTTTTCCCCCTTGCCCTTGTTGTAGAGTTGCTTGGTGGCATTGCAGCTATGTACAATGGTTTGATATTCAGGGTTGCTCATGAGTGTTGCAATTGGACATACTGTTTTGTTTTTGTAGGGTTGCTACAGTGGGCCCAATATCCTTTTGCTGTGAACTTATTTGTGGATCATGGGCATTAGTCTTATTTCTTTAAGAAAAAATGTTAAAATTTTTTGGTCTGGGGGAAAACCCCAAGAATGAGAGCTGTCCCTTGTTCTCGCGTGAGGATAATGATGTCTAGTGTTACAAATCCTGAATAATTCATCAGTGTAAATACTTTGTGCCCAGAATAAAATGACACGCTCCCTAAAATGAAAACAAACCCAGAAAAATGTTAAAGAATAATTAGATTTGTTGGACAATTTTAGGGAGCTGTTTTTAAAGCCTGTGGGACGCATCTTCATTAGATGAGCCGGGATGTCCATATGTAACTCCAATCAGTGATGCTAATGGGGGCAGATCAGACATAGCCCTGCCTGCTGAAATGGGAATGCACAGTTCTGTGGCGGGGTGGGTGAATCCTACTCCATGCCTGGAAAGCAAAAGGTTAAAGCCTTGTCATAGGCAGCCAGTGGCCTTCCACCTGCTGCAAGCAATTAGGTTTTGTGAGGCAGCAGGTGTTGCTTATAAAGCTAATTGCAGCAGGCACTCTGATTCCCCAGGGTGAGCACTGGGGAATGTAAAAGCAGCCACACAGAGGCAGATAGGGGCTGGATGGTTTGGGTTGTGAGCTGTTTTTTTTGGAAGATGAGAGCTGGACTGTTTCCTCTTTTAGGCGGGAGTGTGAGAAAGCCAGGCTAGGAATCAGGAGTGCTGCATTCTAATCCTCAAGGTATCCTGGACCTTGGGCAACTTGTTCCCCTTGTGCCTGTTTTCCCACCTGTACAAGAGGGGATAAAGCCAATGTACCTCCTCAGCAAGATGGTGAGTCTGAAATAATTAGTTTGTGCAGTGCTAGAAGATCCTCAGATGGGAGGTTCTAGAGGAGAGCAAAATGTGGCTATTAAAGGAAACCAGCATTCTAAATTTGAGCACAGAATAAACTTCACTCTTTCCAGCCTAGAATATTCTCCCCTCCCCACCCCAAAAGACCAATTTCTCAACATTCCTGGAGTCCCAGGCCAGAGTCCCCATTGCCTGCTGGCTAGGGAGATTTAGCGAAGTGAACCAGAGAACCCTGCTATTGCAGCTGTCCTTTTCTGCATTGTACAGCAGGCGCTGTTTTGCCCATCTTTCCCCTACACGGCTTTTTCTTTATGAAACCTATTTTCTTTTGTTGCAAACAATAAATGCATTGCCTAGTCTTGACTCCATCCTCCCCTTCCAGAGAGCAAAATGGACACCTTTTTCCCCCCTGCAAATATGTTTATTGTGCAGTAAGAAATCAAAATAACATTTAATCTGGAGACCCTCATTTTGGGCACTTATTTTCTTTAAATGCACACAATTCTCTCTTGATAGAAACACTTGTCTGTTTTCTCGTCAGAACCCAGACCCCTTCATACTGATCTCAGGGCTATTACTCTGTCACATTTTACCATTCTACAGAAAGAAGGTATTAAGCAAAATAGTGTTCTCTGGAGCAGGGATTGCTATTGTTAGCGAAACAATACCTGCAAAATAATTTCCTTCCAATTGTAGCCTCATTTCATGCAGCAGCTAGAAGGGAGAGACAATTTATTAACTGGAGGTAGGAATATGACTGCAACTCTTAGCCTGTGAAGTGCAGGTGTCTGAATGTACATGGCTTAGATGATTAAGGAGGAGTCCAGAGGATTTCAAAACATGCGTGGCACATCCTGAGTGGCTTTGCATCCCATCCCAGCAGCAGTAAGCAGCTGAGATGGAGCTGTTGGATGTCCCCTGGTTCGAGCTGGTTGAAACATTTCAAAAGATGACAAAGGTATTCAAAATTTAAAGTGTTTTTTTGGGGGGGAGGAGGGGAAGGGGCGAAGAATTTCAAAGAAATTTTCATGCAAATTTTCTGTTTCCAACCATTTAGAGAAGTTGGCTTAAAAACACAGATTTCAAAAATTGAGATTTCAAAATTTGACCAAAAAGGGCAAAATTAAGAAAAAAAAGTTTGAGTTCCCCTTCCCCCACACATACTTTTTTAAAAATCAGATCTACCCATGATAGAATTTCAAGAAAATGAGAGAGAGAGAGAGAGAGGACTCTCTGAATCATAGGCCCTTTTCTCTTGAATGCTCTACACGGGGAAATATGCCAGAGCCATTTATTTTGTCCTTCCTAGTGAGACCCAAGGCAATTTTTCTTTCCTATTGTGTTACATTGGGGAAGCTCTTATTGAGGGAGGCTGGGCTATGGATTTGGTGATTTTTCTTTGGGCTTTGTTGACTTTTTACTGGTCCTTTTCCTATTCAATTAGACTATGTTAAGTCACAGCACCTCTCTGTGCCCCCATTTGCCCATCTGTGAAATGGGAATAATAATCCTGACCACCTTTTGTAAAGTGCATTGAGACTTGGATGGACAGCTACTTTGTGTGAGTTAAGCATTATTATTTGTTACCTACCTTGGAGGATCCCAAGATGTAGAAATGCAGAGACTTCTATGTGGAGAGTGACAGCCAAATGTATAACCGTGGTGGCAGGAGTAAATTGGGCCAACAACACTGTTGCAGGGTTGGGAGATGGAATACTAGGGGATTGTTAATACCCAGGCACATTACACATTGCCTAGCTTTTGACAGATTCACAAATTAAGGCCACAAGGAACAATTATGTTAATTTAGTCTGACCACCTTGGTGACACGTCATAGAATTTTACCCAGTAATTCCTGCATTGAACTAAATTTCTGGTTGAACAATAGTATATCGTTTAGAAAGTCATCTAGTCTTGACTTAAAATCCCTTGGCATTCTGTCACAATCATTGATAATTCTCACGGTGGACAATTTATACCTTATTTCCAGTTTGAATTTGTGTAGCTCCAACTTCCAGCCATTGGATCTTATTACACCTTTGTCTCCCCATGTAGTCACTTAAGAAGTGACTTGATCACAGTCCACAAGAGCTCATCTGAAAGTCAAGCTATTAAGTACAGGTTCGTGCCCTTGGCAATCCTGAATGCCTCTATAATTGAATGTGATGTGGAAAAATGCATGTTTCTGAATATAAAAGAAAAAGATGCCACATTGTGAACTGAATAAGGACAGGTTCCTGGGATGGCAAAACTCCAGATCTCTAGATTCACTGCTCTTTTTGTCAACAGCAAGAAAAAAAGTTTTGAGCTAATCAGGGGTTTCATAAGTGACCATAGATAAAGCTGCTCTAAAGCTCTTGGAAAAACACATTGAATAGCATAACCACCATGTCATTAAAACCAAGCAAGAGATCCCCTGCATCGCAAATCCCTCGTTAACCAGAGATAGTAACATTATGGCGTCTCATCCTGTGAAATAGGAAGGCCACAGAAATAACACCAAAATAGTTGGGGTGTGCATGCAGCAGTGTAGTTAGTCTGTCCGGAAGGTGGAGGGAGGGGAATTTTATGAGTCTCAATAGCAGACAATGATTTGGTTGCTTGGATTGAGTGAAAACTATTGGAATCCAATGGCTACATTAGCAGATGCAGAAAGCCTTCAATTCCATTGACTGGAGGAGTGGGGATATCACTTTGATCTTCTTAAGTTAATGAACTATAGCCTGAATTTCGCAATGTGGTTAAGAATGTTATGGATTTCACCCACTAGTCTTACTAAGAGGATTTCTGTCATCCCCTGTGACTTCTCTGCAGGCCCCTGGGCTTGGCAAAATTTGTGTTTTATCCCCTGCCAACATCTACAATCTCTGACCGTATCCGGAGGCTTGTCCCTTCCTTTAGCGCAGTGGTGGTTTTGCACTGAATGGTTCACAAAGAGCAAGAGTTGCATGCTGATATGGCAGGAGTGAAGCCCATGGATATCTCCTGAGTTTCACTGAGGAGAACTGATGTACGGGACAGTACGGAAAAAGCATTTCTATGGAGGCACTTCCAAAACATGCCTGTAAAATGGCCTTGATCAAGTTACCTACAAAAGCCTCTTTCTTCCATTTCATGGCACCTCTGGGATACAGTGCATGTCGGCAACCTTGCTATGGCACCTCCTTCCTACAGTGGCCTCAAGTGCACATTGTGACCCATGACAGTGACATCACTTCACATGACATGGCATGAACCTGATCACCTCGGAGCACGAGCTACTCACCTCCTTTGGTAGGCAGCCACCAATGCCACATTCTCCTTCCCAGCAACTTTATTAAACTCCAAGCTCACAAAGTCTCAATTTCCTGCAAGCTCTGAGATGGGAGTTTGATACATTTCCCCCACAAGCTCAAAGCCAAGCTAGATGCATCAGTCCCTTGGGAGTCTGTTCAGCTAAGCCAGATGGAGGGCCAAAGCTTTGGGCTGCAGCTTTAGTCATTAACAATTGTAATGTGGCCTTCACTCCAAGGCATCTTCCTAAGTGGGAGGCAGTGTAAGCATTCTGATTTTAATTTTATTCATAGCCACTGTTACTCCATCCGGATCATGCAGAATGAATACTAATGGGACTCCGGATTGTTTTAAGTGCAGATCTGAACAAGATACTTCCTTTCATTTTGTCAGGAGCTGTCATTTCTTACAGAGGTTTTTGAGTATGGTTTCTGATTGTCATAACTATAAAGGGAAGGGTAACAGCCCTCTTGTGTACAATACTATAAAATCCCTCCTGGCCAGAGACTCCAAAATCCTTTTACCTGTAAAGGGTTAAGAAGCTGAGGTAACCTGGCTGACACCTGACCCAAAGGACCAATAAGGGGACAAGATACTTTTAAATCTTGAGGGGTGGGGGAAGGCTTTTGTTTTTGTTTTGGAGGTTGTTCGCTCTTGAGACTGAGGGACCAGACATCAATCCATACTCTCCAAATCTTTCTGAACAAGTCTCTCATATTTCAAACTTGTAAGAAACTAACACGCCTTGCCTGGCTGTTAATCTTTGTTTTCTCAACTTGTAAATGTTCCTTTTGCTAGAGTGTTTATCGCTGTTTGCTGTAGTTTTGAACTTAAGGCTAGAGGGGGTTCCTCTGGGTTCTTTGAATCTGATTACCCTGTAAAGTTATTTTCCATCTTGATTTTACAGAGATGATTTTTACTTTTTTCTTTAATTAAAAGCCTTCTTTTTAAGAACCTGATTTATTTTTTTTCCCCCTTGTTTTAAGATCCAAGGGGTTGGATCTGGACTCACCAGGAACTGGTGGGGGGAAAGGAGGGGGGATGGTTAAATTCTCAGTGTGTTAAGATCCAAGGGTTGGGATCAGTGTTCACCAGGAAATTGGTGAAGAAGTCTCTCAAGGCTACCCAGGGAAGGGAATCAGCACTTGGGAGTGGTGGCAGCAAAACCAGATCTAAGCTGGTAGTTAAGCTTAGAAGTTTTCATGCAGGTCCCCCACATCTGTACCCTAAAGTTCAGAGTGGGGAAGGAACCTTGACACTGAAATTCCATTCAAACTCAACGCCAAGTCCTGGGGGGGGGGGGGGGGGGGGGGGTGTTCGGGGTGTGGAGTGCTGTACAGCTCCAGGGGAAGGAGGAGAAAAACCCGCTTCCTAGAGGAAGCAGAATTAATGCATAGAAGAAATGTAATGACCTAGGCGCTAAGGGCCTGATCCTAAAGGATGGTGGTGTGGTTAAGGCAGTAGTCTGAGACTGAGTTCAAATCCTGGTTCTGCCATGAACTCCCTGTGTGACCTTGGAGAAAGCTTTTATTCTCTCTCTGCTTCAGCTCCTCATTTGTAAAAAGGGAATAATCACTGTCTCCATCTTGTCTATTTAAACTCTGAGCTCTTCAGGGCAGGGTGTCTCTTGCGATGGGTCTATCCACTGGGGCTTCAGCCTCAAGCAAGGCTGCTAGATATTACTGCAGTACAAATTATGAGTGGGTTTTCATCTAGATTTCCTCCTCCTCTCGAGATCTTTCGCTTCCATCTCTGACTCCTTTGAAAATTGATCCATTTATTAGTTTGCCCCCTTTAAGAACTTTGAGTGTCCTGGCTGGGGGCATCCGAAGTAAGTCCTTGGTGCTGCGATCTCTTAGAATGGCACAAAATGTTCTCATGTTCTTTTGGTAATTGTGCTGACTACAAGGATGTCTCTGAGTCTGCTCTGAGGGCACTCTAGCATTCACTGTGGATCCGAGGTGGGAATTATTCCATTTAGCAAAGAGGATTAATGTTTCATAACAAAAGGTAATTTATTCAATTGTATGCAAAAAAGATAGCAGTAATGGCATGTACAAAGCTTGCTTTATTTTTGTCTATTGTATTATAAGTTTAATTCCTGTGAAAACACTGGTAACTCCATTGTGTACCTTTGGGGCGAACTTGACCGGTCCCAGAATGAATTGGATTGAGTTAATTACATACACTTGACTTTGACAGAAGAGGAAACCTGATAGGCTTTCAGGGAAATGAGGCTTGAAAGCCTCTGTGAATTCCAAAAGAGGGGCATGTTCAAACAGAGTCCGAAGTGGCTCTGAGACTCCTTCACTCAATTCATCTCGGGACATCAAGTGGCACTACTTGTCTGGATGGACCCCCCACTTGAAAGTCATATTGACTAGTGTGGGCTGTGCTTCCCTTTGACTTGATCATCTGGCTGGGCTAGCTAGGCAATCCGATTCAGTGCTGGCAGCCAGGCATAGCCCCAGAGGGTGCAGGGGATCCTCTTTCCAAGCTTTTGGGATAAAAAGGATTCCAAGTTGGCCACCACACCACCTCCTCATTAAAGTCATAGGCTCTGATCCTCACTGAGCTTAACCATGGCTGTTAGTTCCTACAGAGGTTCATGTTCCTTTGCGGGGGAAGGGTTTTCTCTGCAGCTTTACTGTGACGGGTTGGATCACAGAAGCTCCCTGGGAGTTGCCACCCACTGTGCCCAGACTACTTCTGCTCCTACTTTCCCTGCCAGCTCAGGACTCCAGCACCCTGTCTTGCTGAGCCAGACACACCCATCTGCTCCAACACAGACCCAGGGGCTGAATTACTTGCCCCAAAGCTGCAGGTTTACCTGAAAGCAGCTAACAGAAGTGTGCTTGTCTTTACCACTCAGATGCCCAACTCCCAATGGGGTCTAAACCCAAATAAATCCGTTTTACCCTGTATAAAGCTTATACAGGGTAAACTCATAAATTGTTCGCCCTCTATAACACTGATAGAGAGAGATGCACAGTTGTTTGCTCCCCCAGGTATTAATACATACTCTGAGTTAATTAGTAAGTAAAAAGTGATTTTATTAAATACAGAAAGTAGGATTTAAGTGGTTCCAAGTAGTAACAGACAGAACAAAGTAAATCACCAAGCAAAATAAAATAAAATGCGCAAATCTCTGTCAATCAAACTGAATACAGATAAGATCCTCACTGGTTCCAGAATGCTCCCTTTTACAAACTAATCTCCTTTTAGCCTGGGTCCAGCAATCACTCACACCCCTTGTACACTGTCCTTTGTTCCAGTTTCTTTCAAGTATCCTGGGGGGTGGAGAGGCTCCCTCTTTAGCCAGCTGAAGATAAAATGGAGAGGTCTCCCAGGGGCTTAAATAGACTTTCTCTTGTGGGTGGAGATCCCCTCCTCACTTCTATGCAAAGTCCAGCTCCAAGATGGAGTTTAGGAGTCACCTGGGCAAGTCACATGTCCATGCATGACTCTCAGTTTTTACAGGTAGCATCCATTGTTTACATGCTACCTTGAACCTCCTCAAGTAGACATCTTATGTGGATTGGAGCATTTCAAGATTCATTGTCCTTTAAGTGTTTCCTGATTAGGTACTTAATTTCAACATTCCTTTCTCCAGGAACTGACCAAATGCTCTATTGAGGTTATTTAGAAATCAAGCCAGTACACAGCCAACATTCATAACTTAGAATACAAAAATGGTACATGCATACCAATAGGATTAATACATTCAGTAGATCATAATCTTTGAGATGTTACATGGCATATGTAGCATAAAACACATATTAAGCATATTTCTATAAAGCCTTATGGGAGCTACCATCACACTTTCCATCCTCAAAATATCCCTGAGCACTTTGACTGGATGGTATGGGCTGTCCAGGCAAAAGGAGCAGGCAGTCTGCCCTGCATGAGAGCTCATACATTGCTTAGGACATTAGGAACGGCTCTAGTGGGAGAAGGAATGTTGGTCAGGATGGTGGTGGTGGGGGGGGAGGGTCTCCTCAGATGTCTCCCTATCTTACACTCGGGGCAGCTCTCCAGAGACTAGTAGCCGGGAACTGAGTTTGGCACCTCATTGGAAGGGTGGCACATCTGGCAGAGCAGCACTCTATTGTATTGTACAGTGGTGTCCATTTTGGGGATGAGACCTATTTGCAGTGGGGGGACCTGAAACCAATGACCTCTGACCCACAGGCAAGTCAGCTGAGACCTATTCCTTGTGGCGGGGGACTCTGAACTGGATCATCTCTGACCTGTAGGCAAGACAGCTAGCTGCCTACTAAACCAGTGAACAGTATGAATTCCAGCATGGAAGTGCTTAAAGCCCACCTACAGCTGACCTCCTTATCTGTCTTCCTTTAAGCCTTGTGTCGGTACAGCCCAGGTTGCTTCTTTCTAGAGGCACTGCTGCTCTGTGATGATCGGGGAGCTGTGTCATCTTGTCTCCCTAGATGAATTCACCTGCAGTTTTCCAGATTGAGTCCAATTTTATTTTCCCTTCCTGTTATTTCTCTGTCCCCACTGGTGTTTGCAACTCTTCCCAATTGAGTAACATCTGTGACTTTCACTTTTTGCTGTTTCTAGCTCATGAATGGAGATATTGATAGACAGGTAGATACACTCTGCTCTCTCTGCATGCACTGTTCAATGATTGAGAATAAATGAATTCTCCACACTTTGTTTATTCTGCCCATACATCGTTCACCAGATAGATCAGACTGGGATTGATCATTTACTATCAACGTAATCTTTATTTCTGGTGATGATCTGAGAAGCAGAGAGAAGGCAGATTGATTTTCAGATCCCAAGTAGCGTCGTGGTGTTGGCAGTTGGAAAAAACCCTCATCTTTTGACTTGTAAAAGGGGTGCTTTCTGCCTGGAAGTCATTGAGAGAGAATAAACATGGAAGCTCAGACTGTCATTTTAACAGAGTTCTTCTTGCTGTAACCATCACTTTAAAGAAAAAAAATTGTTTTCTTGCAAAACCGTGTGTGTGTGTGTGTGTGTGTGTGTGTGAGACCGTAGCATGCAGCTAGAGTTCAGTGCGAACTTATGCACTGACAGTTTATGTGGGTGTTACATGCTTCTTCATTCTACTCTGTGAAACCAAAAGGGAGGGGGGGACCCAGCATGTTTTCTTTAGCAACTGCCACATGACATTCATTCTTTCGTGATCTGTGAACTTCATAAGAGCTTTTTACAGAACCACATGAGTGGAGCTGGTGAAGCTGTGTGCTGGTCGCATTGTTTCCAGGGAACAGGGGCTATGGTCATTTGAAAAGCCTTGTATATGCTCCATACTCCTAGCTCTGGTTTGCTCCCTGATTCCAGTCACTTTTACTTTATCATGGCAAGAAATATAATGGGGACCAACAGCCCTTTACATGAAGGATTCCTGCAAATTCATTGGACTGCTCCTCTAGAACTAATGTTGTCACATGTCAGGGGTGGTGATCTATCATACACATTCCCAACTAATGGAAGATATTTACTGACATAACTTCCTAGCTGTTTTTTTGTTTTGTTTGGGGTCTTTTGGTGTTTGTTTGTTTGTCTTTTTGGAAGGGAGGCAGAAGGAAGAGAGAGAAAATTCCACCTGCTAGTTGCGTGAGCAACAGTCACTTAAGTGATCCTGGATTAAATCCATTTTTGGAGTAACTCCATTGAGGTCAACAGAGCTACGCCAAGGATGAATTTTGTTGCTCTCCATGGTGTACCCATAGCTATTAATTAATTGATTGAAAAAGCACACCAGAGCGAAGCGGACTTCACGAGCCAGACAGGGTTGGGATGTGTTTGTGAGGAAGGGGGTAACCTAAGCGATATTAGCCGGCTCTGATTTGTAGGCTCTTCTGATACATCATGATATCATGCACAGGATTATCACTTGAGGCCCTGATTCAGCAAGGTATTTTAAGCCCCACAGAAGTCAGTGAAAGTACAAACTTGTTTGAAGTCAGGGGTGGTCTACACATAGTTATTCTTCAGTGGCTAATTCTGAACGGGCTTAATCCATGTTGGAAGTGGATTTAGATAAACCAGAAAAAGCAACTCCTATTCTAGAACAAGAGAACCCACACATGTAGTTATTCTATTTGGCTGTAAATTTACATGCTACCTTAATCTGGAGAGACTCCAATGTGTAAACAAGTCCATAGCTCCATGCTTAAGCACTCAGTTAACTCAGGACAAGGGAAGGATAAGAAACCATTAAGCATCTCTCAAACACCGAGCTCGGGCCTACTGCTGCTCTGTTACATTACTTTTACCCTGGTGATTTATTCTTGATTTACACCTGTTTATGTGAAATCATAGTCACCCCCTCTCTTTCTTTCATACAAATGGCCTTGTTAATAAAAAAGGAGAAACTAGGGAAGAGAGATTCAAAAACCAAAATGAATCAAACAAAAGAAACCCTGCCTCCATGCCATTATCTCCACAATTTTGTATGGGCATCAGCTGGTATTTGATGAATACAGCCTCGTTTTACTGAATGTAAATTAAATACTTAGTTAAGATACTTAATTCAAAGTGTGGCCAATTCAGTTGCTCTGAATTATTTTCTCTGGCTCTTCTGATCTCTGATTCACTCCCTTTCCTCTCTGACCAGTGTCCTTACTGGTGTTAGTTTTTCTTGCAAAACAAGTGCCATAGAAGAGATATTAGGGAGGATTCAGGGTCACCGCGTTGGGGAAGCTCTCCCTCCCAGGAGACTATGGGGACCAGGATCTTGAGACTATTCCTGACCCTGATGGCAAATACTCCAAGGCTGTCCCTAATTGTCATGCTGCCTGTGTTGAAGAGTAAGTGGGAGCAACTTAGTAAAGCAAAGCAGATTAACACTTATAGGTTCGGGGGGAAATGCTTCCTACGATATTACCTGAGGCTGTTTCCTATCAAGGTCAAAAAAGGGCAGAGGGATTGTTTTTATTCCATTTTCATCATAAAAATTTCCTTCCTTGGGCTATGGAGCCATCTGTCAAACCGGGATGAATGGGAGTGGTAACAGCTGTGTTATAACAGGAACCTTGAAAGTCCTTTCATTGGGGTGGTATGAAGTTGCTTCCACGTTTCCTCCTGCTCTGCTTCAGAAGTAAAATGGGTCCCTCAAGTTACCAGTCAGTGGCTGTCTCCACTCTTTTGATAATTCCTTGGCAAATAACATTACCCCATGTTGCATTTGCTCCCTTCAGAGATCATAGAAACCTAGGACTGGAATGGACCTCGATAGGTCATCTAGTCCTGCTTCAGTGCAGGGGACTGGACCACGTATTATCTAGATCATCCCAGACAGGTGTTTGTCCAACCTGCTCTTAAAAACCTCCAATGATGGAGATTCCACCACCTCCCTGGGGAATTTGTTCCAGTGCTTAACTACCCTGACAGTTAGGAATGTTTTCCTAATATCTAACCTAAATCTCTCTTGCTGCAATTTAAGCCCATTCCTTCTTGTCCTGTCCTCAGTGGATAAGGAGAACAATTTATCACCTTCCTCTTTATAACAACCTTTTATGTACTTGAAAACTGTTATCCTGTCCCCTCTCAGTTTTCTCTTTTCCAGACTCAACAAACCCAGTTTTTTTGGTCTTTCCTCATAGCTCATGTTTTCTAGACTTTTAATCACTTTTGTTGCTCTCCGCTGGACTTTCTCCAATTTATCCACATCTTTCCTGAAGTGTGGTGCCCAGAACTGGACATAGTAATCCAGCTGAGGCCTTATCAGTGCTGAGTAGAGTGGAAGAATTATTTCTTATATCTGGCTTACAACCCAAAATGATTTTTTTTCTCAACAGTGTTATATTGGTCACTCATGTTTAGTTTGTGATCCACTATCACCCTCAGATCCTTTTCTGCAGTACTCCTTCCTTGGCAGTCATATCCCATTTTGTATGTGTGCAATTGATTGTTCCTGCCTAAGTATAGTACCTTGCATTTGTCCTTATTGAATTTCAGCCTATTTAATTCAAACAATTTCTTCAGTTTGTCAAGATCATTTTGACTTGTAATCCTCTCTGCCAAAGTGCTTGAAACCCCTCACAGGTTAATATCATCCACAAACTTTATAAGTGTACTGTCTATGACATTATCTTAATTATTTATGAAGTTATTTAATAGAATCCAACCCAGGACAGATCCCTGTGGGACCCCACTTGCTATACCCTTCCAGCTTGACTGTGAACCAGTGATAACTGCTCTGAGTATGCTTTTCCAACCAGCTGCCTGCCTATTTTATAGTACGTTCATCTAGGCTATCGTTCTCTAGCTTGTTTATGGAAAGGTTTTGTCAGACAGTATCAAAAGCCTTACTAAAGTCGAGATATAGCTCATCTACTGCTTCACCGCTATCCACAAGGCTTGCTACCTTGTCAAAGAAGGATTTTTAGGTTGGTTTGACATTTGTTCTTGACAAATCCATGCCGACTATTACTTATTTTATTTTCTCTCTAGGTGCTTAATAATGGCTCTCTAAAAAACGGCCAACTCTCCTCAACTCTTGTTTTCCTTAGACTTGTTTCCCATGGGATCTTACCAACCAGTTTTTTGCTTTTGCTAAACTCTGCCTTCTTGAAGCCCATTGTCTTTATTCTGCTGTTTTCCCTCCTACCATTCCTTAGAATCATGAACTCTACCGTTTCGTGATCACTTTCTCCCAAGCTGCCTTCTGCCTTCAAATTCTCAACTAGTTCCTCCCTATTTGTCAAAATCAAATTTAGAACAGCTGCTCCCCCGCTTGCCTTTTCCACCCTCTGTAATAAAAAGTTGTCTCCAGTGCATTCCAAGAACTTGTTGGATAATCTGTGCCCAGCTGTATTATTTTCCCAGCAGATGTCTGGGTAGTTGCAGTCCCCCATCACCACCAAGTCCTGTGCTTTGGGTAATTTTGTGAGTTGTTTAAAGGTGGTCTACTACAGAACATCTTTTCTTCCTGGTTAGGTGGTCTATAATAGACCCCCACTGTGATAGTATCCTTGTTTTTTACCCCTTTCATCCTTACCCAGAGACTTTCAACAGGTCTGCCTCCCACTTCTGTCTCAACCTCAGTGCAACCGTATACATTTTCGATATACAAGGAAATACCTCCTCCCTTTCCCCCCTACCTGTCCTTCCTGAACAAGCTGTACCCTTCTATACCAATATTCTAGTCATGTGAATTATCCCACATGTATATAGAACCAAGCATGGGGGATTGGGTTCCATCTTGGGGAAGGGGCAGGAGCGCTGGGCTAATTGTCCAAGGGAGGGTATGAAAGATGATGCTAGTTGCTGCATTACAGAACTGTAGTTTACCATCCTCTGAATTCCTATGTCAACATCAGTCATTGCTAAATCCATTACAAATTAGGGCAGCACACTGTGCCCTGGAAAGTTGCTATCTACTCCACAACATGCCATCAAGGGTAGCAAAGCTCAATTAAAGAACGGCATTACTAACACCAATGAATGAGGCACCTGGTTCCCTGTGATGATCAAGCAACCTTGGTGCAGGATGTCCAAAACACTACATGCTCTGGTAGCAGCAGCAGCTCCTCCTCCTTACCATTAGCAAGAACTGTCCTTGGATGTCTGTGTTAATAGAAAGGTTATGCACGGTTTTATGATTCATGTTTCTCTGCCACTGCAGCACAAGGACACTAAAGAGTTATAAAGTCATTAATCTGCTTCTGAGACTATTCATAATGCCAAGAGAGTTACTTACAGTTGTCATCCCCACCTGTCTAGAGTTCGTTTTTAGTCTAGACTGTGGGTCATTGGGCAGGAAATTTCCAGCAGGGATGTCTGGAGATGCGTGTCTGATTTCATCCTTACCTCCAAGCATATTGGCTATTGTACTGTTTAAACCAGATGCCCTGGGCCTATGGTGCTACAATTCAATCACGGGCTCTGGATTATTGCTAGTTTCTGGTTTACATACAAGCCCCAGTGAAAGACTCTGTGATCATAAACTGCTATTCCTCTGACTCATAAGTTACAATTAGTGGCATGGGAGGTAGTCTGGTAACCAAAAAATACCTTGTCTATCCTTATGGGGGCTCTCAACCCAAGACTGGGTACTGTCCTGTTTTAAGCATCTCTCAAAAAGAAGCACTTTTGGAAAATCCAGCATGATGCTACCACACAAACTCAGACTTGCCCAGGTCATCTCATATTGTCCATCTGCTGGCTGGAGGTTATGATAAGCTGAATTGGATGAATACCACAAATATTCTTTTGAATTTATTACACAAATTTTCTTAACTGTATTTGCATTCCTGTTGCACTCATTTTCCACATGTACTCTAACAAATTAGTTTGCTGAAACAGTGAGTTTTAAGGGCATATTTCAGAAAATCATGCAACTCCATATTTTGAAAAAATGTAATCAAGGGTAACATCACCGGAAACCCAGTTCTGCTCAGCAAATCAGGAAATAGGAACAATACTATGTGATCTATGTATCCAATTCAAAGAGCTCACAGTCTGAATATAATCAATTCTTAACTATGAGGGTAATTAATCATTGGAACAATTTACCAAGGATTGTGGCAGTTTCTCCATCACTGGCAATTTTTAAATCAAGAGAGGATGTTTTTCTAAAAAAGTCTGCTCTAGTTAAAGCAGGAATTAATTCAGGGAAGTCCTAGGGCCTGTGCTAGGCAGAGGTCAGACTAGATGATCATAGTGGTCCCTTCTAGCCTTATAATCCAGGAACTGCTCCGAAACACTATACAGGCTAATTATTGGCAAGTAACTAACTCATTTGAGAAAATTATGGATAACTCTAACACAGAAAAAGTAGCAATTCATCAGCTCAGTTATTTGCTATGAATTATTAACCCAGCTAAGGAAAAACGTTTGATCATTTTGTTCCGGCTAGAACTGAACCCATATCCAAAGGGGAGAGCCCCATGGCTTGGAACATTTAAAACTAGACTGGACAGAATGAATCACAGGGAACAATCTTGCACCAGCCAGGAGATTTCTCTAGATCTAATCCAGGCCCATAGCAGTTGTGCAGCAGCATAGATAGGTATTTGAGTCCCCTAGAAGGGACCCTGCAGCCAGAATGTACCTGCCCTAGTGATGCTCTTAAAGTGAAGCTTTGCCAAGCCAACCAGCACTGTGAGGTGTTGGGAGATAAATCCCAACAGGCATTTTCAGAGTCAGCTCCCAGTCATGCTGCCCAGCTGGGACATCATGAGCTGCAGCTGAGCCCAGTTAAGCTCCGAACTTGAAAAATAGGGCTGGGCTGTTTTCAGGGGGAGATGAGTTTTTGCTGCCTGGAACTTAGGACAGGGAGGTCTAGAGAAAACAGTCTAGTGTGTTATTGGCGCCACTCCTTAAGTCAATGGGTGATAGTAACTAGCTTGGTTCGCAATCAGGGAGATTCAAGTTAGATAGTAGGAAACACTTTCTAATTCCAAGGCTAGTTTAGCACTGGAAGAGATGAGGCTGTGGAAGCCCCATCACTGGAGGCTTTTAAGAACAGGTTAAACAAACACCTCTCAGGGGTGGCCTCGGTGTGGGGAGGTGGGGTGAACGAGCGGGCCTTTAGAGGTCCTTTCCAGCCTGATATGTCTATGATGCTATACTAGCAAGAATAACAGAATAGAATGATTCTGTGACTACCATGCCTGGGGGCTGAAGCCAGACAAATTCAGATTAGAAATAACTCACAAATTTGTAACAGTGAGGGGAGGTTAACTGTGGGAACAAACTGAAAGTTAATGCCCTGTGATGTGTCAGCGATCAGACTAGATGATCTAATGGTCTTTTCTGGCCTTAAACCATGAATGAATCTATGAATAGCGTGTCTGTGTTTGTGCTGAAGGATTTAAATTCTGCACAGAGAATCTGGCCAGAGACTGTGATGGGGGTTGGTTTATTTGTGCTTTCTGGGTTCCACAAGAACCCCATAGAAACAAACCTGAAATCCCAGAAAAGGATTGTTGCTTACCCAGAGCCTCCTGCAAAGCTTTCCTCTAGCTGCACGGACTCTGGTACTGTCACATGGTGTAATTCCATCAAAGCCAACATAGTTACACCTGCTTATGCCAGGACTGCTTTTACCTCCTATTACAATGCCCCAAGCAATCCCTTCCCTTTTGCTTCCCTTTCTAACAAGGGGCGCAGGAACAGCGGCCACTCTCGGGCTCCAATCTAGTTCAGAAATCAGAGTTCCTCAGGGCTTGATTCCTCTCTGCCTGTGGTATGGGGTAGCGGTTTTTCTTTGCTAAGCCCATTCCGGCCCTGAGTTGTCACCACTGCTGTTAGTGAGGTGGTTATAAAAGCCTTCACTGTCTGTCATGATTTCCATTGCTCCTTGTACTTCAGAACTCTGCATATTTCTGTTTACTTCATTAAGTGCACCTGATGATCCTTCCTGCTGAAAGGGTTGCTAGAGAATGCAACTCCATTTTTCTTTGTGTTTCAGCCCTGAACCTGGAGTGAGGGCTCTCAAGCGGGGAAAAGAGCCTGTTGCTTTTTTGTTAGCCTTCTCCCTGAAGAGAATAACAGACAATTTGTTGCTGGGGACAATTAATGGGAGTGTTTATTAGAAAGACAAGGTGGGTGATGTAATATTCTTGTATTGGACCAATCAAAGGTATTATCTAATCCACCTTGTCTCTCTAATATCCTGGGATGAACCTGGCTACAACAAGACTGCATAATCTGTTTAGTAGTGATCTGGAAAAGGGAAGGAGCAGTGAGGTAGCAAAATTTTCTGATAACTCAAAACTACTTTGAACAGTGTAGATTAGACCAGACTCCAAGGAACTTCAGGAGCTAAGTGAACGGGCACCAAAATGACAGATGAAATTCAGTGTTGAGGGGCGTGAGGTAATGCACATTGGAAGGAATTATTTAAGCTATTTGTACACATTTCAGGGTTCTACATCAATCGTGTCTATTCAGGAGTAGCTCAATGAAAACCCTTTCTCCTTCTGGTCATAAAGCCAACAAAATATTTGGCTGCTTTAAGAATGGGATAGAAAATAATATTGAAAATATGATAATACTATTATAGAATGGCTTGCCCTCACCAGAGAAACTGTGCTGAGTTCAGGTCAGTCTATCTCAAAAAAGAAATAAAGGGGGCTTAGTACGGGGAAGCAAGAATGATTAGTTGCATGGGGAGATTTATCTGAGAGGAAAGATTTAAAAGGCTGGGAATGTTTAATTTACAGAGAAGACAAGAAGTAGCAATATGATAGAATTATATAAAAGAATGGACTGTATAAAGATTGTTTATCCATGTACTTTTTTGTGTAATACAAAAACAAGTGAACAGTCAATTAAAAACAATAAAACTAATGAAAGGAAATACTCACACAAAGTATCACTGGCTTGTGGAACTCACTGCTACAAAACATTACCACTTTTCCAGATAATGAGAACATCTATGGTTACATTCAGATAAAATATATACACTCTCATGTGTCAGGGCATATGCCAATCTCTAAATGATTGGGGTTTGGAGCACCTTCCCTGATTGCATAATTGTCCACTGCAAGAATTCATGCAGCAACATCTTCAGCATCCAGAATTAGACACTCTCTGAGATGACACTGAAATAAATGGATCATTGATCTGATACTTAGGGTAGCTTTTATATTCCAAAACCCAGGAAGTATATGGATGCTTCTTATGCTGAATAGACCTCATATGAGTTCAGCTTCTCTGGTGGATATCTTCCTTCAGCTTGTGTTCTCAAAGGGATAGTTGAAAGAAATACTCAGAAGAGCACCTGGATGATGCACTAATTCCAGGGACATTCTCCAGTGCAATTCTCCTGTCTGGTTCAGTTTAGCTATTCTGTAATTTACTGAACCAAGGGAAGGATTGAGTCTAGGTGAATTGGTGGGCTGCAAATTTTCCACTCTAATATCTCAGTTAAACTCAAGTGCATAGAAGGCAGAGAAAGGAAAACCGAAAAATCCACTTGTTAGCCAGAGGGTTACAGCTCAGTTGTGAAGTCCTGTCTGCCTGACTCTAGCACCAGTTACCCTAACACTCATCACCTGGTACACTACCCCCTCTCCTTCCAAACCCAGCAGTGACCCCAATTAAACCTTCCGTGCATTGTCTCTAGCATGTGCCACTAGGATTAGTTATCAGGCCCCAAGATTCATGGTGCAGCTTTTCCCCCTGATAAGTAATAATTCTCAAGCAACATTCAGAATTGCAATTTATTCCACTAGTAAAACAGAGAGAGTAAATCAGAGAGAGTATAATCATTTCTTTTCTTTCTTATAAATCATGCCACATCTGAAAACTAATGTTCTCTTTGCATACTCAGCCAGACTCTTTGTTTCATAATTTTCGGGGATGAACGTTCATAAATGTGAGGGACTGATGGCATTTAAAGCCATGCAATCTGCACAAAGAGCTATCCAAGAAAACACCAATGGAGACTTCACCAAGCCTCTTTCCTGCCAGTCAGCTACTCCTGGTGTACCAGTCCTGGGTTCCCAATTCGCTGCACTGCTGTTTTGATGCCTGTTAGTCCTGCCCTGTAGCAATCGCTGTTTCCAGTGTAAGGGCCCTCTACAATGTTCCACAGTCCTGCTGTGCAGCATCGCCTGTTATTCCAGCCCTGAAACTCCACACACAGCTCTGCTGGTGCACGTTACTCCTGACTCTGTTACCCGGTTGCTGGGACTTTCCTGATCGGAGACTGCCAGTAATGCCATACTGGTGTCATTTGCTAATGAGGTTACTATGTCCATTGGAGATGGGGTTAAATCACCAAACTCATTGTCACTGATTTAGACCATAATAATAATAATTTGCAAATCTATAGTCACTTCCATCCGAGCATCTCAAAGCACATCCCAGACATTATTAATTCACACAACCTCCTTGTGCATTGACTATTATACTTAGTTTACAGATGGGGAAACTGAGGCACATAGAGGGTAAGCATCTTGCCTCAAGGTCACACAGTGAGAAAGCTGGGGATGAGACTAAAAAGATAACCCAGGAGTTCAGGAACCCAGGGCCTTGCGCTTAGCCCCTTTTTACACACCTCTTGATAGCCAGACCTGAAAAGCTGTTTTAGTAATTGGCGCTGCTGAAGTCCAGTCATTATGGAACTGGGGTCCATTTCCATTCACTATCAAATGAGGCAGTGTTTGCCCCAAAAGTAGAGCCAAAGTGCCAGGAAATTTGAAACATAGATTTTCCTCCAGGGTCGGGACATAAAAGCAACTGAGAAACAAACATGTTACAAAGTTGTTCATGTAAGTCCTGCAGGGCTTTCTGCAGCTTCCTGGATTTTTTAAATTTATAAATCAACCCACAAAATTCCTTTTGAAACACTCTGCAATTCAATCCGGGCTGTTATTTAGTGCTTCGCTGCCAATTCCACAAATACAAAGCCCTCTCCATAGTTTTTTACAGCTAATAAACTCATATGATTTAGCTTCCCTTTTTTAGAAATGTAGCTTAATAAGTCAGGGAAGGTAGGGACATGGATGAGTGTGAGCTGAAATAACCCCATTTACTGTATATTAATAGCGGTAAACTATTGTAAAGGGAAATCATGCCTCTCCAATCTATTAGACTTCTTTGAGGATGTCAACAAACATGTGAACAAGGGAGGTCCGGTGGATATAGTGTACTTGGACATTCAGAAAGCCCTAGCAAGGTGCCTCCCGAAAGCTTCTTAAGCAAAGTAAGCAGTCCTGGAATAAGAGGGAAGGTTTTCTCATGGCTCAGCAGTTGGTTAAAAGGTAGGAAACAAAGGGCAGGAATAAGTGGTCAGTTTTCACATCGGAGAGAGGAAAATAGCAAGGTCCCCCAGGGATCTGTCCTGGGACCTGTGCTGTTCCACATATTCATAAATGAGCTGGAAAAGGGGGTAAACAGTGAGATGGCAAAGTTTGCAGCTGACACAAAATACTCAAAACAATTAAGGCCAAAGCTGACTGCAAAGAGTTACAAAAGGATTTCACAAAACTGGATAAGTTGGGGGGGGGGGAGAGAATGGCAGATGAAATTCAATGATGATAAATGCAAAGTAATGCACATTGGTTGGAGAACATAATGCCAGCTATATATACAAATTGATGGGGTCTAAATTAGCTGTTACCTCTGAAGAAAGAGATCTTGGAGTCATCCTGGATAGTTCTCTGCTAACATCTGCTGAATGAACAGTGGCAGTTAAAACAGCGAACAGAATGTTAGGAACCATTAGGAAAGGGATAGATAATACGACAGAAGATATCACAATGCCACTCTATAAATCCATGGGACACCTACAACTTGAATACGGTGTGCAGTTCTGGTTGCCCCATCTCTAAAGATATATTTGAATTAAAAAAAGTACAGAAAGGGACAAAAACGATTAGGGGTATGGAACAGCTTTCATATGAGGAGAGATTAAAAAGACTGGGAATTTTTAGCTTAGAAAAGAGATGACTGAGGGGGAATATGGTAGAGGTCTATAAAATCATTAATGGTGTGGAGAAAGTGAATAAGAAAGTGTTATTTTCCCCTTCACCTAACACAAGAACCAGGGGTCTCACAATGAAATTAATAAGCAACAGGTTTAAAACAAACATAAAAGGTACTTCTTAACACAACACACAGTCAACATGTGGAAATTGTTGCCATGGGATGTTGTGAAGTCCAAAAGTATAACTAGGTTCAGAAAAGAACTAGCTAAGTTCATGGAGGATGGGTCCACCAATGGCTACCAGCCAAGATGGTCAGGGATGCAGCCCTATGCCCTGGGTGTCCCTAAATCTCTGCCAGGAACTGGGACTGCATGACAGCGGATGGATCACACAATAATTGCCTTGTTCTGTTCATTACCTCTGAAGCATCTGGCATCAATGACTGTCAGAAGACAGGATACTGGGCTAGATGGTCCATTGGTCTGATCCAGTATGGCCATTCTTATGTTCTTAAACATTTTATAATAACCCCAGTATGCTCTTCTCTTCCTCTTTTTTTCTTTGCTCCTTTCTTCCCCTCCTCCTCTCTACTCTTGTCACTTTCTAATTTTCCCTTCCTCTGGTTTCTTTTTTCCCCCCATGCCATTTCTCTTTCATCTCTTCGTTCATCTGTTTCCCCCTCCCCCCCCCCCCCCCTTTCCCTGTTTCTGTAAAGCTTGGGGAAGTAGTCCTAGGTCTCAAGGCAGCATAGCTTCATGGTGGTCTATGGGACCATATCCTCCTCACTTCTGGATGTGCAAAATGGGCACAAAGAGATCAGCAAGAAGGACTGAACCTGAAGATCAATAGCTGAGTGGGGCTGAGCATGCTGGAAGCTGCTGGGTTCCATGCTGGACTATTAGGAGTTAATTTACAACACGGAGTGTTCGCTGTTTGACCCCCCATTAGTGTGAATGTCAGTTGTGCAGTAAACTCTTTGCAGATCACCCCGCTGGGAGTACACCCCATTATGGGCATCAAGGCACTTCTATCATGCGAGCGGGCTGGATTAACAAGCATTACGGGAAAAGTAACTACTGAATGTGGGCAGCAGCCGGCTTCCCAAGATAACCATGGGGTTGCCCTGAGTATACTTCATAGCAAAAGGCACCTCTGTGAAATGAGTTGTGTGTGTGTGTGTGTGTGTGGGCGGAGGAGCGAGTCTCAGTCCAGTTCCCGGTGGATAGTTGCACAAAGCACTATGATATTTAGTGCCGACTGATTCCTCCTGAGCAGAGGAAACATGAAGTGTGAACTTCCCCTTGCAGCCCAGGGGCAGTGTGTTTGGGGAGCTGTGCTACAGGAGCTTCTTTATGGGGAAAATATAGGACTGGGATCAAATATGGTGCCTTTACTGGCACTGCGAGGGATGCTAATGTCAGCTGGACCCCAGCGTGGATCTGGAGTCCTTCCAGGTACTCTGGTGCAAATGCTACTGATTTGCACTGGTGAAAGCGAGATCTGAATGTAGCCCCTATATTCAGCTAAGCCACATCAGTAAATAGTCATAAATAATGTCAATATCCGGCTTTAAAATTGAGAGTGGCGCAGTCACTGGTGTGAGCGTGGAGGTGGGAGCTGAAAACTCGCACTTCCCAAGCATGGCTCTGAAAGCGACTCTTCCGTTTGTGCGGGCAAGTGCCTTTGCCTCTTTCCCTGTCTGTAAACCGACGCTACCTCCTGGGGATGGAGAGAGAATAACGGAGGCGAGGGTGCGAATTTCCAAGAGCGTTCCACGTTGGCCTCACTCTGCTGCCATTGAGGTCAATGCTAGACCTTGTATTGACTGCAGTAGGGGCAGCTGGCATTGGCCTAAGAGCTTTTGAAAATCACACTTAATAGCTGTAAAGCACTTGGAAGGAGCTTAGAGTTGGGCCCAAAAGCATAAAAACAGTTCTCGTTTTAGCTTCCAGCGCTAGTCTGTCCTGCCCCTGCTTACACTCATTTTTTTCCCCTCTGAGACGAAATTCTTGCCACCCGGCTCACCCCTTGCCTGTGCCAGCCCAGTGTTGGTCTACAGGGGCTATGGCCAAGATTTTCAAAAACCAAGCCCCTAAAGTGAGGCTCTGAAATAAATTACTGGTTTTTTTAAAACAGCACTGGGTTCTGAGTACGCAGAGGGTTTTGAAAATCATACCAAAGGGAGCTAAACACACACGAATCCCAAGGCTCACTAATCCATATTTAGGCTCCTGAAAATGTGTCCTGACTGTTCTAAGTGTCTCAGCCAATGGGGTTTGTGCTAGTAAATCATTTAGTGTATGTCTACACTATAACCCCTCTTCTTTCCCTGCTGCAGAAGCACGTCTCAGAGCCCAGTCAACTGACTGAGGCTCATGCTATGGGGCTAAAAATAGCAGTGAAGCCAGTCCTGCTTCGGCTCTGAAACCCAGTGAGGCGGTAGGTCTCAGGTCCCAGACTCCAGCTGAAGTGGGAATGGGGCTAAAAATAGCAGCACAGATGTAGCGCAAGCCCAGTTGGCCTGGGCGCTGAGATGCACGACTGCGTCGTTGTTGTTGTTGTTGGGTTTTTGTGTGTGTTTTTTTTTTTTTGCAGTGTATACATGCCCTTAGGGTCTTTTGAAAATCCCAGCCTCCGTGTGGTTTTGAGAGTCAAACTTTGGGCATTGAGGTGGAGATCTTTAAGTGCGCAAAGAAGAGTTTGACTTTCAATGGGAGTTGGGTGCCTAAAACATCCATTTGTGCCTTTGAGAATCTCTTCCTCAGGCCAAAGCTTTCCAACCTGGTGCCGAGCACTTGGTTCCTCAGTATGCCCATGGAGGTACCCTGCATACACGTAGCCTGATTTTCAAAGGTCTGAGCAACCGCATGGTTTTTCAGTGGGGTTTGTGGGGGATCCGCACCTTTCAAAATCAGGCCCCTTGTTATGCAGATCCCTAAACAGGGATTTAGGAGCCTGACTTTAGGCCCTTAGGTTTGAAAATATTGGTCTAGAGATTTTTTTTTACCCAAATAATTATCCAGCAAAGGTGCTAATCATGATAGTATCTGAACACCTCACAATCATCAATGCATTGATCCTCACAACACCCATGTGCAGTAAGGTGGTGCTCCTGTGTTATGTATGGGAAACTGAGGCACAGAAAGACTCAGCAATTTGCCCACTGTCAGCCAGGGAGTCTGTGGCAGAGTTGAGGCTGGGTCTCTCAAGTTTCAGGGTAGCACCCAAACCCATGGACCATCCTTCATCTCTGGGCTTGAGCCTGAAACACAGAAGCCAAAGAGAGCTTTGCCATTGACTTCAGTGGGAGCAGGCACTTAAACTGCAGTCAGACAGGGCTGCTAATGAGGCTGGGGACTCAGCCCTGATGATGGCATCTTGAAGCACAAAGCGGTAATGAATGGTAATTCTTCAAAGCCAGCCATTTGCTCTGTTTTTTCTCCCCTTAACAACTGAACTGATTAGAATGAAACTTTGACTTGATTAGTGATTATTGTCTCGGTATGGCAGTCGCTCGCAACCCTTTCATTTTCTTGGTTTGTTTTTTAAAAAACATTGGCAGGCTTCAGTCCCTGATTTAATGCCTCAGTTCTCTGCTCCATATTCATTTCTCTTTCTCTCTCCCTTTTTCTCTAGCATGAAAAGGTTTGAATTATTGTTTTATTTTTATTATTATTTCTTCTTTTTTTTTTAAATTGGGGTATGTTTGAAATCTTGGGAGGACATTTGGGGCATCTGTCCCATTTTTGGTTCCCTTGCTTGACTCTCATTACTGGCTGCAGTTGTTGAGAGGAAACTATATGCAAGCCCAGGCACATTCTACACATGAAGACTAAGCTTTGATGGGAACGACAGAGAAAAAGGCAATGGCTGCTTCATTTCCCTCTTCCTCCTGGCTTGCAGCCTGATGCCCATATTCCCATCTGTGCCCTCCCACATCAGAGAGCTACAAAGGGTTAATATTAATTACTGACATCACAGCAGCACCTAGGGTCCCTGAGTGAGATCAGGGCTCTATTGTGATGCTATTATTATTATTATTTATTATCTGCTTTGTGTTAGCGCCAGGACCCCAAGGGGCTTACAGTCGAAGCATAAGACAAGAGAGAACAGAAAGATACAGACCCAGGGGAGCAGAAGGTACAATTCCTGCCCCAAAGAGCTTACAATGTGATAATGAAGAGAGAGATTTTTTTATAAGCAAACTGTATTTGGAACAACTTGCAAATCCATCACAAAGTCACAACGTCCACCACAACTGGCACTAACTGGCCCCAGTGCTGGCCATTTTAGCAGAGAGGCCAAAGACTGAATGAGCCATGGAGACTGAACTGCTTTAAAAGTATGCTTGGGAACCTATTAGAGTTTGACTTAAGGCTATTTACTTTGTATATTTTGACATGTGATGTTGGCCATTTGTGTTTTAACTTTTGGAATTCCATGGCCTGTTTCAAGGGGATCCCTTCTGGCCAGGGGATGGCACGAATGAGTGATGCTTGCACTACAGTTGCCTGTGCTATTCCTGTTTTGTAGCTCAAGGAGGCTTTAGTCTCCAGTGGCATCAGATCCAGCACTAAATCAATCCCACACGCATCACGTGCCTTCCACATAATTTACAAAATATTAAGCGTGGAGAGCAGCTAGATACCAGCCACCACAGGGAATGTTGCTCATGTGCGGCATATTTCGATAACAATGGCTTATTAAATAATAACTGACATTTACCTAGTGCTTTTCATCCTCAGAGTCACCCAGACTTGGCAAACTTTAATTAATAGTTGTTTTAATAGTTAAATAACCTTTATAACTGCATTTCATTTGTTCTGGGCCCCTCGGAAATAAAGTCATAATGATCTGAGTCAAGTGATAAAACATAACATATGGCTGAATGTTTGCAGGTTATTAATGAGTCAAGTAACCCGGCAGAGGAAGAATATATTTTATTTTCAGTGCCGTCTGCTAGGAGTGGGTATTTTGAGAGCAATTATCCTTTTGCACGTGGGTTTGCCTTCCATCCATGGATCTCAAAGCACTCTGCAAATATTTATTAAATCTCACAGCCTGTGAGGTAGGTCAGTGTTAGAATCTCCATTTTATAGAAGGGGAAACTGAGGCACAGCGATGCACCAACATGCCCTAGGTTACATAGTGAATCAATGGCAGAGCCAGGAAGGTAGTTCAAGGACTTTAGTCTGCACCTGCAGGGTATATATTTTAGTCTGCACTAGTGTGTCATGCATTAACGGGCCTGCATGGATCCTGCTGGTGTGCACTAAAAGTTTCCTAGTGCGTGTTCTCATAGACTCATCACCTTTAACATGAGAAGAGACCATCATGATCATCTAATGAACTGGAATGACGTTAATGCAAGGTAGGGAGCCTTTGGTGGGTGACAGCAGGGTCCACGTTGGCCTGTTAGCATGTGCCATGCTAATGTGGTCTAAAATCTCTGTGGTACAGACTAAAGCACTGTGTAAAGCCTCAAGAGTCCTGAACCCAAATCTGCTCTAACCATGAGGGAGCATTCAATAGTTAGGCCTTGAACTAATACCACAGTGGCTCCATTCTGTGCCCAAGGGCATGAACTAGGGAGATGAATGGTGGGGTATGTCCCCTCTGGTCAGAGAAGGTTTTTCATAACCACACTGAATGCAAAATAAGACATCTCTGAAGCTACTGCGCACATCTGCCAGCTTCCCCTCAGCTATAGAGTCTTGCCCAAGCCCCCGACTGAGCAAAGTGCTTCAGTGGGAGGTTAAGTCCCATGGCTTTCAGTGGGATTCGTGTTTCAAGTTAAGCATGTGCTCACCTGCTTTGCTGAATTGTGCCCTAAAAGTCTGCCTGGCATGTTATTTGGCTCCATCTCACATTCCACTGGGAAAAGAGAACCTATTGTTTGTACTGCTATGCCTCACTTTTCTCCCAGCCTCTCTCTTTTCTTTGGCTCAGTTACCTCACCCCACACACTCATTAACTAAACAAATTTTGCATCAGAGACTTGCTGTATCAGATCTGTCCACCGACAAAGTGGCAGAAGCACCGTTGATTTATTTCTTTATGCAGTCTTTGCCATCTGTTTTTATATTGCTTTCAGCACAAGATGAGTGGCTCCCATATAGCGCCGAGCTTCATAGACTGCAAAGTTCATGAGTTTGCAGAATTTATGATAAGGAAGAAAATTGTCTTAGTGCATCATTCATCTGAGCAGGGTCCAGAACAAATGTTGCAACCTCCAGATGTTTCCTTCAGTTGGGGAAGTTTTGATAGCTGCTGCATACTGGATGACTGGTCAGTGTTCTGAAGATCTTGCTTTACATAATAGGCCCACAGAAGTCAGACGACAAAAGAGCTTTTACTGTCCTACTAAATATGCCCACTGCAATGAAAATGCCATGTACAATAGAAAGCAGCTTCTGTTCATCAAACCCTTTTTGCATTGTATCAACACACCATACGACATATCAGTAGCTCACTCCTGCCTCCTGTTGTGGCTTCACCACCATTCAGGTTGAATTGGCCAACCCAGGAGCGTAGGACATGGCCAATGGAGCTTTGCGTCCGCTACTGCACAGATTCTGACATTACCTAAAAATCATGGCAGGTACGCTTGTGCAAACAAATACTCTGTCCAGGATGCTACTTCAAACTATGTAACAAGGGAACAGTTCTTCACAATTTACTTTATGTTAGCAAAAATAATGGTGTCTCTATCTCACATCTCTGCCTCCCAGCCAATTCCTCCTAATTTAAGGCTGGTAGTTGCCACTAAATATGCAAAAAAGCTTGGCAAGATCCCTAAGAATGAAGCCTTGTGGGATGCCAGTTTGTCTATGGCCTCAGACAGACATCCATGTGAAATGGGTGCTGGCGTCCACAGTCTGTCTCCTAGAAATTAGATTCCGTAGTCAGACGCCCGGCTTGATTTAGCTCTGCCGATTACTTCCTGTGGAACTTAAGACAAGTCACCTCCCAGGGTTCCTGGCTCTTGTTTTTATACTGGTAGAAGTTTCTGGGGCTAGATTTTCAAAGGAGATCAGCACATTGTTTGCTGAGAGTGTCTGAAAATCTGGTCTTAAGTGCCCCAATGGGAGCTGCTGGGTGCTGAGCCCTTGGAAATCTGGCCCCTGTATCAGCTGTGACTGCTTTAGCGATCCTGAATGCCCAAAAAAGGGCAACGGAAGCAAACTGCCCCATTTGGCTGTAACTCAACTCAAGAACATTAAAATTGTCTTGCTTGCATTTCCTGACTCCAGTTTCATCGTTTCTCTCTGCAGCCTATTAAGACACTATCCTGACTAATGTAGCTTAACACAGCTCCCACTCTATAGTTCCCAGAGCAATGTCTGCACAATAAAATTAGCTTCGTCAGGTATATTTTTGGTACTTTTCCTTCCCCCCCAACATTACCTATTAATTGCTTTCAGAAAATATTCCAGAAATCTACTTATGCCCTTGAGCTATATTCATGTTTATTTCCATAACTGTTTGATACAATATTTGTCTGGAATAGTTTGCCAAAAGAACGGGGGTGGGGGGTGAAGCATGCAAATGATTCCGATCGCTTCACATCTGCCTTTTTTTAAGCGACCCATATGGGAAAACATTCTTTTGCACAGAATTTGTTAGAGGTTTCATAAAATACATTGCACACATATTTTAAACACAGCCGAACAATATTTATATTTTAAATAGGACCAAACAGACCAATTTGGAGAGGGTATAAAACATGTAGGATGGCAATTCAGTTTGAAAACATAGCAGTTTATGAGGAGTGTCTGTTCAGTTTGTGGGAGATATTCAAGCAATACCCCTAGAGCATGTTTGGCACATCTAATAATAAGAAGAATATGTGCAATTTAATGGGCACATTTCATTTGAAAGGGGTGAAGAAGAGATGACATCATCACTACACTTTTTCAGTTGAGGTACTGAACTGGGGATGGACACCAGTAGACCATTTGCCTGCTTGCCTTATATTTGGGTCCAAGGGTCGGATTGTCAGTGCTTTATTCCCATTGGAGAGCAGTTACATGATTGACTTCCTTGCAATTACTCACCAGGAGGAGTTGGGGGTTCACAGCCTAGTTATCCCAAAGGATTCATGTACGGTGCTAACACCTTCAGCTCCAAGAGGGAACTGGGGGTATTCAGCACATCCAGCAGTTGTACCTGCAAAGTGCCCTACAAGGTCACTTATGGTGGCATAGTTCATTGGAATTACTCTGATGTGAGATCAGAATCAAAGCACCTGCTCCATATTTAACAGTGTGAAATCCGGGCTCACTGAAGTCAATGGCAAAACTCCCATGGACTCCATCGTTTCACCCACAGCCTCATAAATGGCAGCTGACGGAGATGAAAGAAAAATGTCCAACCATACCCTGCACAGCAAAGTGACTGAGGAAGTTGGGCTGTGTGTTGTGCATAGAAAGTTTTGCACAACCCATCCGGTCCTGTGTCCAGGCATGGTGTTCTTGCAATCCCATACCTCTGCACTCATCTTAAAAATGCCCAGATTGGGCCAAATGTTGTGCCCCAGCATAGCCAACCAAGATGAAAACACATCTGACTGTGACATGTCTTATTTCTAAATTGCATCTAATCTAATCATTCAAAAATATTATTCTCCTCCCTTGGTGTGTTTCATTAAATATACAAGTTCAGCATCTAAGCAAGAATGGATTTGCAGGTTTTACAAGTGAAAGGTAAAATCAGAAACTGAAGAGAGCTAATCAAATTCGATTAGTTAGTTTCAGACTTCACTGAGTTTTGTTTGGTCTAGTTTATCTGAATCTTTATTAGATAAGCTTGAATTGGCAACATTGTGTGTGATGCAACAGCCTACGTGATATCCATCTGAAAATGCAAACGGGCACCAGACCCGTAGCTACACTTCCTGAGAGCAACTCACAGCTAGCTCTGCCTGCCTTGAAATAATTTTATTTAATCTTGGCTATAGACATAAGTACACAAAGATCAAGCCACTTACAACCTTAATTAGGATACACATAAATAACGGCTTACTGGATTAGCCAGGAGTATAGAGGAGAGCTGTGAAAGTAATAAAAGAGACACTACTAGTGTTTCCCTAACAGTACAATTCCCCCCTCCGCCCCACTTTACCTGCAAAATGGCAATGCTGGGAAAATGGAGGAACAGGAATGTAGCCAGTATGGAAAAGAAGCTCAGAGAAGCCTGTAAAACCTAGATAGGTGGATTGGATAGGGGAAAGGGCTATGTATGGTACCCATTTTATGAGTGTGCAATAGAAATTGGCAGCCAAATTCTCTACTGTTAGTGTTAGGAGAACTGGGCCATGCTTTTCTCTCAGTTCAAACCCAGCCAGAACCTTTTTAGAAGGTGGAAGAAGTTGAGGTGACTTTTGATTTTATTCTGTGATTTGTTTTTCCTGGGATGCCTCTGTGCTTGCTGGCTTGGGCTGGGCCCCAGCCCAGAAACACTAGACTATTCAGGGGGTGGGATCAATTCTTTTTGTGTTTCTGAACTGGTTAAAGACAAAGGAGGTAACAATTGAATAAGTTCTCTGGCTGGAAGAATTACTGAGGGGCATGAGCACTTGGAGCTTTGGACGCCTTGTTTGAACATAGCAGAACTGCCATTCTTTGTGAGGGAATACCTTTTATTGGACCACCTTCTGTTGGTGAGAGAGACAAGCTTTTGAGCTGCACAGAGCTCTTCTTCAGGTCTGGGAAACTAACTCGGATTGTCCCTGCTGGTAACCCTTCACCAGCTGGTGAGAGCTCAAGTCCTTCTGGGAGCTCCAGGCAGCTCCAACCTACAGAAAGCTCCCTTGCTACTGGGAGCCCGATGATCAATTCTGTGGGATCTCCAAGAGAGCCACTGGATTCTGCCTGGTCACTAAGGTTCTCAGTCTGTTCCTCTTTCGGGTACTCACATTAGAAAGGAGAATTTGTGTAGCACTTGATCAGGATTCTCACCCTGCCCGCTCTGCAATCTCAGGCCTGCAGGAGGGAATATCTCATGCACCTAGCCCTACTCAGAGCTAATTGCCTGGGGCTTACACACATGATACTCCACACCTGTGCTGATCAGACTGAGTTCAACAGGGTGAGCAGACAGGCTGGGCTTCTGAAGGCAGGGAGAACACTTCTGAGTCGTTTCCAGCCATCACTCTTCCCTTAGCATGGCACAAGGAAGTAGTGTCGATTCTGAGTGAACTAGATGGTGCGTGTGAATGTGCGCATCACTGTCCCCTACTGGATGGACTCAGAAACGCCTCACTGCCTCACTGTCGAAGGCCTTATACTGCTAACAGCTGGTGAAGATTCTCCTTTAGCTCACTAGGCAGGGGTCTGCGCTTTTGGAGCAGGACTGTCACCATGAAGTGCTGTATGACCACAAGTGAAAACCAGGAAGTCCCAGGTGAGCGCAGTTTTGTTGCAACCCTTCGTTTCACCAGGCAGGGAATCATTTGTGAATATTGTTTTCTTAGAGCAGGTCTTTGCCAGGCTGGGCCTCTCGATACACTGAATGAGCCACAGCTAGTGCTGCCTGAACCTGCACAATTGACAGTAGGTAAAAATGATCATTTACCCAGGCCTATTACTCATCCTCTGCCTTTAAATGATAGAGACTCAGCCAAGTCAAAAATAACTCTCTGGCTGTGGTAGTTCATCCCAGATCAGTAGTCCATGTGGTCTCTATCTATCAACGTGTGTCCTATACTAATGATGTGATAGCTGTGAAAAGTTGAGCTATTTACACAAGGTCACTTTATTAGTAGGGAAATCGCTCTTATGATAAATGAGCTTTTGGCAGCCTGTCACAGGTGCTCTCCTATCCCGCTCGGCGAGATTCTCAGCGCTGTGGCACAGCAGCCTTAGCAGAAAAATATACCTCCACCACAACCAAAGCAGCAGATGATAAAGAGGAGCTAGGGAATGGAATGTCCTTTCCTTGCTGAGTTGGTGAGCTGACTCCTTTGCTGATCATGCAGTCTAATACGGTCTCATTGTTTCCTTCTACTTTCCCATCTGTCTGTATCCACCTCTTGTCATTTGATTTACACTTCAATTATAAATCCTTAGGAGTCGGGACCTGCATTTTGTTCTGTGTTTGTACTGCACCTAGCACAATAGGCTACCGTGAAACAAATAATGGTAATACTCACCTTCTGTGCATTGGGTTAACCTGAGTCCCCCAATGTATCTTACTGCAGCTATACTTGACTGTGTCAAATCATTGGTCAGTTACAATGTTTCTTGGTATTTAAAAGATACCAGTAATAGGAAAGGGAAGAGGGTGGTGAGGAGAAGCTTGGAGGTTCTGAGTCCCTCAACTCCCAATTAAATTGACAGGAGTTGAAGTTGCTCAGCACCGTGTGGGTTGCGTGATCCTGGGATATAAGTCCAGTGCCCTATTTTGTTCCCCTCACCCCAGCTGTTGAGGCCCTCCACACGGGGTTTTCCCAGGGACTTTACATTCCATTATGCTGCCAGAGTGACATAAAGGGGCATTGTCCTGTTGGACAAGTTCCCATTGTCCTGTTGGATATTTTAGTTATTTACCCTCATCTGTCTTTTTTCTGAATTGGTCTCGGTGCAGGTCTCAACTTAGATCTGAATTATTTTAGCTTAAGTCTGCTTCTGAATCATTCTGAACACCCAGTGGGATCATATGGGATTTTTGGATGAGCAAGGAATACAGAATGAGACACTGTAAAAACAGATGGTATAAAACCCTCAGTGGGATCCTTTTAACCTGCTGTATCTGGACCAAAAAAAAAAAAAAAAAGCATTTGTAAGCAAATCAGTAACATTCTTCCTCCCCTATTTTGAGCATCCTTCATTCGCTGCTTATCTCTAGAAGGCTAGTAAATTGGCCCAGCATGGTCCCACGTGCTCAGCAATCTGTCAGCACTTCCAGCAACATGCTCTAGCTACTGCCTGTGGAGGCAGAGGCTGGAGGTGGGTGAGTGGCAAAAAACCCAGCCAACTCTAAAATAAATAAAGAAGTAAATAAATCATCAGCCATTCCTGCCCTCTGGAAGGCTTGGAAATACAGCGTTTGTTGCACTGACAGAGAAATAAAAGTGCCCAGCGCTTCCATGACGTCTGAGCAGGATTCCATTGTACCAAGGAGGAAGGCACGGTGGAGGGGCCAGAGGAGGTCAGTGGGTTGGCATGGGAGCCTGCCTTTCAGCAACTATCCTAGAGCAGGACAATCTACGTTCTGTCCCCTCTGTTACTGAGAGTGTACATCATAGTGACAACAGTAAAGTGCTAGGTGGAAATGGATTTACTTTCCCACAAAAGCGCTAAGCGCTTTGAGATCCTTAAAGGAAAAGGGCAAAGCATTAGCAGACCAGACCATTCGAGCACCTGTCTTCGCTTCCATTTTTTAACCAAGGGGATCCTTGGCCAAGAATTTTTTGCAAAAGGGACAAATGATTTTGAATGTCTTGATTTTTCACTTGCTGTCAGGGCACTTCCTTCTGGAGACACCTGGGGATTAGTTCCATTCAGGTCTGACACCCCCCTTCTGTTGCTTGTTCACACTACATCCCGCCCTTGCCCCTCACTCTCCCGGACTCAAAGTGCTCCCTCTCCAGGACTCAGCCCTCTGGCCAGGATACTGTACAGTCTCCCGCTTCCAAGGCCTCAAAGTCCCACTGGACTAGCTGTCCACATGCCATTCCAGACAGTCTTCTGCTCCAAGGTCAGGGACTGCACCACTTCCTTAGCAGCTGATAGGGGAACCCAGGCCTATGCACTATGCTGGATTCCAGCCCACGGACCCTATGTCTAACAACTAACCTGCTTGCTCCCAGACCCTGTCATGACTTCCAAGGGTGCCTTCCTACTTTTCTGTCGTCTGGCCCTCTCTGGGTTTGCCAGGCCAAACTCACTCCTCCCAGGGAGTAACTGCAGACTACTTCCGCTCTTTGACTTCTTGCCAGACTCTATACCCCAAACAAACCTCCAGTCTCCCAGGGATTGACTTCAGACTGCTTCCCCTGCAGCCCCTTCTGTGCTCTATTTCTTCCCTGTACGCAGGCCCCACCAGCTCATTCCCAGCTGAACTTTATCTTCCATTCGGTTTTATTGATCTCTGGCTCTCCTCCAGGTGCAGCATATGAGGTTAATTGACCTAATTTAACCTACTGGTGCACACCCCGTCACATACCCAACTCGAGAGACTTTTAAAGGAGACTCATTTCAGACAGTGGCAAGCTCCCCTTGTTCTGAGCACTTGCTCCCTTTTGAGCATCCAAAAACAGGCCCTTAAAATCACTTATGCATTTTTGAAAATTGTATCATAAGTGATGTAGGTGCCTAAGTCCCATTTACAAAAGTGACGTAGGTACTTAGGGCTGGACTGTCAAAGGTATTTAGGTGCCTAGTGGAATTTACAGAAGTGCCTAAGCGGGACCTAAAGCCTATTGAAATCAAGCTAACCTGCTTAGTGCTTTTGAAAATCACAGTAGGTGCCTAACTGCGTCTCTAGGAACCTAAATACCTTTGAAAGTCTGGCCTTGGGTGCCTACATTCCACTGCCTTTCAGGGACACGTAGGCTCTTACGTGCCTAAATTACTTTTAAAAATGGGAGTCAGGCTCCCAGGTCACTTAATCACTGCTGCATATTTTAACCCTTTTATCAGTGGGGCTTGTTAGTAATTCTATGTATCTGCCAGTCCCCCGTGAAATCAGAGACACCCGTCTTCTTTGATGGTGTTCTTGCAGCTGGATTGGAATGGAAATGACTTTCACAGCAGCTGGAAGGGAAAGCTGATGCTGATGTATGATAACCTGGCTGCATTACCAAAAGGCATAAAATAATACAAGACGTTATTTTTCAGCCAATGTGCTGACGGCACCATTTTTGTTTCTTAACTGAAAATGATGTATGAATTACCCCCCACCTAAAGCCTGAAATATGCATTGTAGACTGTATCTCTCTGTGTTTTATTTGGGCTGTAAAGTGGTACCTTTATTATTTTTCTCTCCTGAGCTTCCTTAAATGAAGCTAGATTTGAAAGTGAAATATTTATGATATTTCAGAAGAGGGATTACATTTGAGTTTAGGTGGTGGGGGGGAGGGATATGTTAATCTGCAGGGCGGCTGGAAAATGGTCTCTCAATGGTGAAAAATGGCCTAAGTGTGTGTCTCTCAAGCACTGAGCGGCTGCCCCCAAAGAGAGACTGTAAGAGGGTGTGTGCACTGGGATTCTGTCTGAGATATAGTCATGTTATTTCTATCTATCTCATTCACAGGGTGGTAATTATAACAGTGTTAATACCAAATATAATAACGGAGTGAGGAAGATGCTGTGGTCAAACCATAGAATCAGGTGCCAGGTCTCCTGGGTGCTACACCTGGCTCTGTCACAATCTTCCAGTGAGATCCTAGATGAGCACTTCACCTCCGTAGCATGTCACAAGATTGGGCCCAGTAACCAATACCAGGTATAATCAATGCTTTCCCCTCCTTTAGTACCTTTCACCTCAGGATCTCAAAATGTTCTACGGACACTCACTAAAACCTGACAACACCTCTGTATTATCCACATTTGACTAATGGGGTCACAGAGTCACCCAGCAAGTAAGGGATTTGCTGTGACCACTGGTATGTGCTCTCTCTCCCAATGGATGGAAAGGGCTTGGTGGCTGGATATTCTATATTAAATGCACTTTGTCATTCCCGTCTCAGGCCTCAAATTGAGTGAGTTCAGGTGCTCAGATACCACAATGATGGGTGTTGCAGAAAGACCCAGAATAGGCTAGAGGGAGCACAGTTCCCCTTTAAAGAAATTAGCTTGCAGTCAACTCTTCTGACGTGTTCACTAATTTTGGGTGACTCACTTTTGGGGGGTTCCAAAACTCAGACACATTGGGCCTGGTTTTCAGCAGCGCTGGGCACCTGGATCTGCCACTGGAACAGTGGCTCCTTAGCCCAACTCGTGGTCAGTTACAAAGTGGCTCTAGTAAATCACCCCAAAAACAGAGGCTCTCGGAACTAGTGAACACTTCTGGAAATGTGGCCCTTAGCATGCACGCTTGGAGGATGCAAAGACAGAGGAGTTCCCTTGTTGAATATTCCCCATTGATAGAACCAGCCCTTTCCGATGCCACAAGAACAGATGGCCCAGAATCCAGAGCAAAAGTCACCCTAAGCCCCTCTGTGCAGTTATAAACCCCCTTTTTACAAGCAACACTTTCTTCGGACAGTTCACAGATATAAATTCAAAACTATGCCATTTTTCACCCAGGGCTACATGGTGATGGCACATTCATCGTGAGAGGTGGCAGGCCCTACTGATCAGTGACACAGACAGCAAAACTGGCTTCTGCCTTTTCTGACATCCAGATGCAGGAATTGAGAAAAATATTGTGTCTCTGGAGACAGAGAGTCCCCACGGATTGACATTTTCTCTGCCTGATTTATTGCTTTGCACCTGTTGCCAAGCAATGAGGTGTGAGCCTGCCAGACTGTTTACAGTGCAGAGTTGGAGCCTGGGGAGAATTCGCATTGTTCATCACTCAGGGATAGAAATTTAGAAATTCAGTTCAGATTTCCAGAGGTGGACAAAAGGCCCAATAATACCACTTTGTGTGGGTTTGCATCACTTGCTCTAGTGGGCGGGGAGGAAGGACAAGAAACAAACAACCAAAAAACTTCCAAATGTGCTTTCCCAGCAGCAAACTTTGTATACCAGTTGTTACTGCTATTTAATGTTTCATTTGTGCAAATTCTCTCTGCCAGTGGCTCCAAGCACCATGCACAAGGCCATTTTTGGAAATGAAAGGCCAGATCCTCTACAGTCCCCTTGAGTATTAAGTTACACAGAGGCTGTGCCGTTCCCAGCTTGGAGGGCATTAAAAGAGCATGTGTCCCGAGTGTCCTTACACACCCTGGTGATCCAGAGCTGCCAGAACTGCCCCTTAGGAGATCTGGGACCAACACAGCTACAACACTGACAGCATAGTATCAGTTCTAGCACCCCTATGGCTACTCTAATGAGTGCGGCCATTTGGGCCTATAAAGATAAGCTCCAGGTGCCTTAAATCCAGTTTTGGCCTTCTTCCTCAGTTTGGCCACGGATACAGCTCTGCTGGGCTAGAGGAGCTGGGTAAAAATTCATTCAAATTAAATAAACACCCATATTTATTAACATTTTTAAACGTTATTGAAGTTCCTATCAGTCCCCATTTAACTCAGCTATGGTTTTCAAAACCACAGTGAGAAACACGTGCAATTGAAATTGTATCTGGCCAAGCCCTGGCACTTTTTAACATGAATACCATTTGTTTAAAAATAGAAATATGCCGCTTTCCAACAGCAAGAATGAACCAAGCTATTAAAGGCTTAGGATTTTGTGACTTCAGAGCTATTGTACTCTTAATATTTCTTGGTGCATTGATGTAGAGTACATAATATAGTGAATAATACTGTTGGTTTCTGCTGTTCCAAACAGTACAGTGGAGAATTAATTGGATAAAAACAATTACAGCTGAGGAGAGAAAGGGAGCATTTCAGAGTATTTTGTGAAACGGGAGACTAGGTGTTCTGAGTGCACACTGGAAAAACTCCCCATCTTTGCTGTCCAAAAGATTTCAGGCCTGTTTCTCCCCTGCTTTGTGGAGTCATTTAAACCTGGGCAAAGGGGGCGAGTTATAGAATCATAGAATATCAGGGTTGGAAGGGACCTCAGGAGGTCATCTAGTCCAACCCCCTGCTCAAAGCAGGACCAATTCCCAACTAAATCATCCCAGCCAGGGCTTTGTCAAGCCGAGCCTTAAAAACCTCCAAAGAAGGAGACTCCACCACCTCCCTAGGTAACACATTCCAGTGTTTCACCACCCTCTTAGTGAAATAGTGTTTCCTAATATCCAACCTAGACCTCCCCCAGTGCAACTTGAGACCATTGCTCCTTGTTCTGTCATCTGCCACCACTGAGAACAGCCGAGTTCCATCCTCTTTGGAACCCCCCTTCAAGTAGTTGAAGGCTGCTATCAAATCCCCCCTCATTCTTCTCTTCTGGAGACTAAACAATCCCAGTTCCCTCAGCCTCTCCTCATAAGTCATGCGCTCCAGACCCTTAATCATTTTTGTTGCCCTCCGCTGGACTCTTTCCAATTTTTCCACATCCTTCTTGTAGTGTGGGGCCCAAAACTGGACACAGTACTCCAGATGAGGCCTCACCAATGTCGAATAAAGGGGAACGATCACGTCCCTCGATCTGCTGGCAATCCCCCTACTTATACAGCCCAAAATGCCGTTAGCCTTCTTGGCAACAAGAGCACACTGTTGACTCATATCCAGCTTCTCGTCCACTGTGACCCCTAGGTCCTTTTCTGCAGTACTGCTACCTAGCCATTCGGTCCCTAGTCTGTAGCTGTGCATGGGATTCTTCCGTCCTAAGTGCAGGACTCTGCACTTGTCCTTGTTGAACCTCATCAGGTTTCTTTTGGCCCAATCCTCTAATTTGTCTAGGTCCCTCTGTATCCGATCCCTACCCTCTAGTGTATCTACCACGCCTCCTAGTTTAGTGTCATCAGCAAACTTGCTGAGAGTGCAGTCCACACCATCCTCCAGATCATTAATAAAGATATTAAACAAAACCGGCCCCAGGACCGACCCTTGGGGCACTCCGCTTGAAACTGGCTGCCAACTAGACATGGAGCCATTGATCACTACCCGTTGAGCCCGACGATCTAGCCAGCTTTCTATCCACCTTACAGTCCATTCATCCAGCCCATACTTCTTTAACTTGGCAGCAAGAATACTGTGGGAGACCGTATCAAAAGCTTTGCTAAAGTCAAGGAATAACACATCCACTGCTTTCCCCTCATCCACAGAGCCAGTTATCTCATCCTAGAAGGAGATAGAGTGAATGGAAAGATCTAATTCATGAGCATTGTCCACACACTTTGCTTCCAGTTTGTACAGGGGCAAGGCAGTGGAAAATCAGGCTTGTTTACATGCAGACTTGGACTGGTTTAATTAAACTGGTCCCAACCCCTATGTGGATGCCCTTATTTCAATGTTAGAGTGGTTTATTGCATTTTATCTTAAACCTGTTCTTAATCAATTTAAGCAAAACCAAAGTAAGCCTGATTTAAACTGAAATAAAAGTATCCACGTGGTCTTTGGCATCGGTTTTACTAAACCAGTTTAAAGTCACATATTAAGTTAAACCAGTGTAGGTCTACATGTAGACAAGCGCTCAGACCCATTGTTTTCAACGTCAGTATAGTAATTGGTCTGTCCTCCTACAATCTCTAGTAGCTACAAAGGTGATATCAACCTTTCAGTTGCAGAAAGAAAAATAACCAGGAAGAGGTCCGATGTTTGTGCAGAATTTTGCGGGCATGCTCCACAACCTCTCCTGCCTGCTCCCTGTCGATGTGCCATTAACTGAATCTCCCTCAATTAGGAGTGAGTTTTAATCCATCCTCAGCTCCTTCTGCTTTCAGGGTGAAATTCACTCCCATGAGGACTTAAGCAATGCATTGAGGAGAGATTAATAAGACTGGGACTTTTCAGCTTGGAAAAGAGGTGACTAAGAGGAGATATGATAGAGGTCTATAAAATCATGAGTGGTATAGAGAAAGTAAATAAGGAAGTGTTATTTACTCCTTCTCATAATAGAAGAACAAGGAGCCACCCAATGAAATTACTAGGCAGCAGGTTTAAAACAAACACAAGAAAGTATTTTTTCACGCAACACACTGTCAACCTCTGGAACTCCTTGCCAGAGGATGTTGCGAAGGCCAATACTATAATGGGATTCAAAAGGGAGCTAGATAGATTCATGGAGGATAGGTCCATCAATGGCTATTAGCCAGGATGGGCAGAAATGATGTTCCTAGCCACTGTTTGCCAGAAGCTGGGATTGGGTGACAGGGCATGGGGCCTTTGGGGCACCTGCCATTGGCCACTGTCAGAGGACCGGATACTGGGCTTGATGGACCTTTGGTCTTACCCAGTATGGCCGTTCTTATGACTTTTTTTCTGGATTTCTGCATAGGGCTGAATTTCATTCTTAGAACAATCTTTCTCCACAATCCCTACCTTTCCTCTTCCTTCCAATTCAGTAGAGATTTTGCTCAGATGAGGTTTGGATACGAAACCTTTGGCTCAGTCCCAAGCATTGCCCGGTTAGCGGTAACCCACATATATACAGCACCATCTCATTTTTTAGTGTTTTTCCCCCCAACCCAACCATAAACATAAGGCTCTGACTCCCACATTGCATGCAGCTTGGCAGTTCAAAGAGAGATCCATCTCTCTGTTTTTTGAAGCCTATGGCCAATGAAATCAGATGATTCTGGCCCTGCTAGCAATACTTTGTTAACAAGCTTTTAGAAACAAGGGAGAGGTGTGTGGGAAGCAATCTGTACTTCCTGTTCTTTTAGTTTTTGGCCTTTTCTGCCTCCAGTAACATTTTCTTGCCATGTAAGTTTCCTTCACCTTGTTCATTATCATTATTATTTGTTTTATTGTACCTATTTGGGGGGTTTTTTTTGTCTCAGTAAAGTCAAGAATGGGGTGGGGGGAAGGATTGCTTGTGATTTGGTCGGGACCTGTGATTTTTTCCCTTCTCATAGCTGTTAGAAGTCTCTCCTCCCTCACTAGATCGCCTGAGTGGGAGACATTGAATCACAAATCCACAGGCATTCAATAGGGCATATTCCTCCTTCCATTTTTGCTGCAGAGTGAAAACCACTTGCCTGACAGAGAATTCCTCTGTACTCATGAGGGAAACTTAACATACAATGGCAGCTGGGTGCCACTATCTGAAACCTCAAAATATCCTTTGCACCTCATCCAGGGGGCCTGTGCCCCAAGCTTTGTGAAATGCTACCTTACATTTTAACTGACGCTTTTTCACGAGCCTGTCTCACATTTCACCTTCATTCACATCTGGTGCTGTCTCCTGGGCCAGCAGCATGGGCTCTCCGACTTCAGGTTTCACAAGGCCAACTGATCCTTACGGGTTCCAGAAGGCCTCCCCACTCATCTCATAATTGGTGAAATGCATTATGGGCTAGATCCTCAGCTGGTGTAAATCAGGGTTGCTCAGCTAAAGTTGCTATGGTGATTTACACCACTGTGGACTCACCCTATGAGTTGTTCTCTTTCTTTGAAGCATGAGGCATTGGCCCACTGCTGAAAGAATTATATTAGACTAAACGCAGTAATGAGCTGATCTGCGATAGCAGTTCCTGTCATGGTCTTGGGAGGTTCTTATGTTTCCTAAGAGGTTTACTCCTCAGGAGGGGTATTCGTGGACCACAGGCTATTTCAATATTACTTTAAGGGGTTCTCAAAATATGGAGATGAGGCCAGAGCATAGAGTGGCTGGGGAGCTAGAATATGACCTGTGGAATCCTGTAGTACAGGAGGCTGTTGGTCAGAAGAGAAGCCCATCAGCAGAGCCGCGATGCTGGAACAGTGCAGGTATTACTGGCTCAAGGAAGTTCTTGAAAGAGCCGGGGATGTAGATGGGGCAGTAGGATTGGAACAGGAGTGGGCCCTGCAGATCAGGATGGAGGTGTATTGGCTATGTTGTGTGTGTGTGTGAGAGAGAGAGAAGCTTACACAGCACCTGGTAATATTCAGTGATCACCAAACTGACATAAATTAAATTATGTTCGATCTCTAACTAGAGCCTGAGGGCCTATCCTGCCACTGACGTCCCCATGGACAGGAGCAGTATGAGACCGTCCGTCATCCAGCTGAAATAATCATTGACTAGCCTGAACTCCATGTGTTTTCCTTAGGAGCTACCACCTGCGGCTTGGAGAAGCCGGGAGCTGTTGAAAAAGAACTGGGGTAGGAGCTTCGCAACTGGCCAAATTATTGAATTGGAACTGCAGATCCCGAAGGAACAGCAGGGAGCTGAGAGCTGAATTCCTTCATTTTTCTGAGATTCTCTGGCTCAGCTCTCCAGCAGATCTGCCTCCTCCCCACCTCACTCCTCAGCCCCAAGGCGATGTTCAGATGTCTAGTAGATTATGCATTTGTGCTGCATCTGTGCATGTATTTCTCTCTTGAAATGGCGTTAGATGATTTGTTTGTCCTTTGGAGTCTGAAGTTGTCTTTTTTTTTCTTTTCTTTACCTCCTGAGATAAGTTAACCTGCCAGCATGCCTTCAGGGGAGATATAGATACATCCCCTACTAGTCATAAATTGAGGTTAAAAATTAGTAAGGAGAACAGTGTAGTCTAGCTGTTAGCTTTTGAGCTGCACGGACAGATGCTTATGATCCTACCTGCATTAATTAGCACTATGGAGCATGGGATGCTCCGTAGCATCACCCATCTCCTCTTTGCATTGTGCCCAATGCCAGAAACGGCCCTGAGATACATAGAACGTGATTCTCACCTGGTGTAAATGGGTGCAGTTCTCTTGACTTCAACGAAGCTTCGCCCAATTATACCAGCTGAGACTCTGACCCAACATTTGGTACTGGATTTCAAATGCACTGCCATTCCCACTTTCCAGAGTTCAGCGGTGTTCCGATCTAGGGGCCAGTTTGGGCTTATTTCTACTTAAAAACACATTTGTTGCAATGTCAGTGAAGTAGGGCTGATTTTCTATCCTTTTCCAATGCCCATCCAGAGGCCACATTACAAGTATAAGGACACTTCGCTCTGTCATTTAGGACTTTTCACATGGCGATTGATCCAAAGCCCATTAAAGCGATGGAAAGATCCACTGATTTCAGTGACCTTTGGACTGTCTTTGGAGCCTGAGATCAAGTAAGTCTAATGGGAACCAGCAAATATAAACATACATTCAGTGGGGGAAATTCCCCTATGCAGAGGCCTAGCAGCCACTTAAATTCCACTTTATTCTTCAAAACAAACCTTTAGTGGAATTTGATAGGCCATGTGCTGCGACGGTGCACAGATGGGGAAAGCACTCTGTGCTCCGGTAGCGTCTGCCTTGTCTCTTGGTAGCAGTTGGCACCCTGTTATCTGTACAAATCTCTAGACTAGGTATTTTCTACCTAGCCCATATATTTGGGGCACCTGCATGACTGCCCTGCTGCCTGACTCCAATTTCTGAGTTGTCACTGGAGAAAACTGAAAGAGAGAGGAAGAAAAATAAAGAAATCAGGACATGCCCCTAGAGGTCTTCAGGAGACTGTTCCCATTGGAAGGCAGCCCCTGTGGAGATCAGATTCACTCTGCATTGGTAGCCTGACATCTGTCATCTCCAGCATGTCTCAATCTCTCTCCAGTGGCTAGGAAGTTTCTTCAGACAAAACTTAAATTGCTCTAAATATTAAAGGATTAGGTTAAAACAAGCATATTTATGAAAGATTTGTGTACAGGAGACTAGGATTAGATCTCCATTGCCTTGAAAGCTTTATTCAGGGTAGCCTGCTGGAGACACTTATGCACCTTTTATATACATGAGAGTTGGGTTTGTGCTTTTTTGTTTTCTGATGCTGTTGCAACCCAGGGCAAACTTCTCCCCCCTCCATCTGCCCACTGTGTCTGTCTCCTGAGTATTCTGCACTGTCACCAAGTACAGGAAATTCCCTCTGTGGCGTTTGCTTTCTCCTGATGGCTCAGGTATTGGCCACTGCCAGGACTAGGATACCGGATTGGATGGAGACTAGATGGGTTTGTGGTTTTTTGATGTGTTATGGTTGAAGGCAGCTTTCTAGACTGTGTGGGACATTGGGCTAAAGCAGTATGGCTGGAGACAGGTTACTAAACTAGATGGGATTGTGAGGGTTCTCGGGGTACCCAGGACCTGTTAGCCCCTGTCTCCAGCATGACAAAGAGAACCCAGATATTAAAGCACTGATAGGTACTGGAGGGTATTCTGGTTAAAATCCCACCCCTAAATTGCAAGGAAGGTTGGTTGTGATCTCTCTGCCTCTGATAGAATCATGCAGTCTCTTTGGTAGACAGCCCTGCCAGAGATGGGTTATCCATGGGGGACTGTAAAACACTTCTGCAAAGTAAAGTATTTCCTTTGGAATTGACCAGGTTTCAGGATGAGTTAGCTTAAAAAAAATTCTTAGTGGAGAGGTTAGGAATGGGAAGCTATGTTGGAGGAATAGTGTCTGACTCAACAGGCAAATAAATATACAGTGGGCATTTCATTTCTCTGCAAAGGCCAACATGAGGTCTTAGTCCAAGGGTTTAAGTGAGATTAAATAGTCCATCAGCTTTGTTTTAGCACTCTGGCAGGGGGCCGTTCTCACCTAGAATGGCTGAATGGTAGCTGACTCATAGATTATTTTTGTAGTGACTTGTTGAGATGTTAGCAGATTATTATTATTTCAATTGCAATAGAGCCCAAATGTGACAGGCTCTTTCCAAACACATAGGAAGAAACAGTCTCTGCCCCAATGTACTTATAATACTATCTGTTGGTGCAAAAAAAAGGAATAATTTTTCATCAGAACATGCAGTTCAGCTGAAATCATGTCAATTTTGCCAAAATTTTGTTTTAGAGACTAAAAGGTTTTGAAGATGTCAAAACATGCATTTAGACATTTTTAGTATAAAATGTTTTGATTTTTCATTTTGTAATCACTTATGCTTTGAAACATTTTTATATTTTACATATTATAATACAACCTTTATAAAAAGTCAAAATCAAAACAAAATGTTTTGGACAGTCCAAAACTAATTGGGGGGGGGGGGGCGACCTTTCCTTCTGGGAGAATTTTGAAAATTTCAGGTCATGTTCTGATTCGGAATAATGCCAGATTTTGAATTCTCAAACTCCTTTGTGAAATGAAATTTCTGTCCTCTACACAGCTCTGCTTACAGCTATTTTCTCTGGTGTTCCACAACGATAGGGGAACTCTCTGTGGTATCTGGGTAGCATCTTGCAAGTACTGTGTGTGCAGAATGCCTGAGATTCTTTTTCTGACATCTTGAGGGACATGAAGGCAGGCTGAATTTTTCTGGTCCCTAAACACCCTAATGAGATGACATTCATATGTAAGGAAATGTCACCTCCAGTGTTAGTTATTATAAATCACTCTTTGCTGGGTATGGTGTTACAATATATAGCAATTTTTTTCCTTGTGAATTTAGTTCATTTAGAAATGAACAGAGGTTACCTACAGTACATATTGGAATGGAACATTCTATAATCAACAAAACCTGAGCTTTAGCACTTTTAGCTTGTCTGGGTGACAGATGAAAAATTGATAGCAGAATAGCAAGTTCAGAAGTTGGCAAAGGTTCAGACTCTTGGCCAGTTGCATTCTGGTTGCCGTTGTTGCTGAGCTCTATTCTCAGCTCCCCACCCTTTGCACTAGAATTTGTGAGATTTTTTTTTTTTAAAGCTCATTGTTTCTCAAGAGCAATTATTCAGGATGCAGCCAAAACATGTGTTCTCTAATTAGAGGGAGGGAAAAAAATATTCAGCCTTACAGTCCCTTTGACTAGATATTTCTTTCAGGGTTGGATTCATTGAAGAGCCTCTTTGATTTTCTTTCATCTGAATCCCCCTCATTTTCCTTCAAGGAGCCTTTACTCCTTCCCCCACCGTTTTTCTTTCATTCTTTCTCAGAGCCCTTTTTATCTTTATCTTTCTGTTTACAGATGCCAGTCATCTACCCCTCTCATCTCCACTGCCTTCTATTTCAGGCCTCTCCTCCGAGTCCTTCTTTTACCTTTCCCTGCTACCACTCAGCCTTTCTGCTTGGCTGCACTAACCAGACTTGTGGTACTTGGTGCATCTGTCATGGTCGTGTGATCGTGCCACTGCTGCTTGCCTGCTATTTCCTCACTTCTCTTGCTGTGTTGCCACCTGCCTGCCTGAGGATAGTCTGGCTGGCTGGTTCTGAAGCAAATGCCACTGCAGCCCTTCCTTCATCCGGTCTTCAAGGGACTGTGAGTCAATGGAACTTGCACCTCAGATAGTTCCATTCCGATAGGAAAGGGCAGACCTGTGATTGTGCTACAGTGAGTCTGCGATGGGAAAAGTTCAACACAGGGACAGCATGATGCTGTTTTTCTTATGACTTATTTACTTATATTCCTGCAGCACCTAGACGCCCCAGTCACGGACCAGCACCCCTTGGTGCTAGGCGCTGAACAAGCACAAAACGAAAAGTTCATCCCTGCCGCAGAGAGCTTCCAATCGTGGTATATCTTTTTTTTGATACGGTCTCGCATGACCCTCTCATAAACAAGCTAGGGAAATACAACCTAGATGGAGCTACTATAAGGCAGATGCATAACTGGTTGGAAAACCATTCCCAGAGAGCAGTTATCAGTGGTTCACAGTCAAGTTGGAAGGGCATCTCAAGTAGGGGCCTGCAGTGATCAGTTCTGGGTCTGGTTCTGTTCAATATCTTCATCAGTGATTTAGATAATGGCATAGAGAGAACACTTACAAAGTTTGTGGGAGACACCAAGCTGGGAGGGGTTGCAAGTGCTTTGGAGGATAGGATTAAAATTCAAAATGATCTGGACAAACTGCAAAAAAGGGTCTGAAGTAAATAGGATGACATTCAATAAGGACAAATGCAAAGTACTCCACTTAGGAAGGAACAATCAGTTGCACCCATACAAAATGGGAAATGACTGCCTAGGAAGGAGTACTGCGGAAAGGGATCTGGGGGTCATAGTGGACCACAAGATAAATATGACAACACTGTGACACTGTTGCAAAAAAAGCAAACATCATTCTGGGATGTATTCGCAGGAGTGCTGTAAGCAAGACACAAGAAATATTTCTTCCGCTCTACTCTGCGCTGATTAGGCCTCAGCTGGAGTATTTGTCCAGTTCTGGACGCTACATTTCAGGAAAGATGTGAACAAATTGGAGAAAGTCCAGAGAAGGGCAACAAAAAAGATTAAAGGTCTAGAAAACATGATCTGTGTGGGGAGATTGGCCTGATTCCCTGCCAGCTCAGGACTCCAGCACCCTGTCTTGCTGAGCCAGACACTCACGTCTGGCTCCAACACAGACCCAGGGTCTGAATCACTTGCCCCAAAGCTGCAAGTTTACCTGAAAACAGCTCACAGAAGTGTGCTTGTCTTTACCACTCAGATGCCCAACTCCCAATGGGGTCTAAACCCAAATAAATCCGTTTTACCCTGAATAAAGCTTATGCAGAGCAAACTCATAAATTGTTCGCCCTCTGATAACACTGATAGAGAGATATGCACAATTGTTTTCTCCCCCAGGTATTAATACATACTCTGAGTAAATTACTAAATAAAAAGTGATTTCATTAAATACAGACAGTAGGATTTAAGTAGTTCCAAGTAGTAACAGACAGAACAAAGTAAGTCACCAAGTAAAATAAAATAAAATGCGCAAATCTATGTCTGATCATACTAAATACAGATTCTCTTTAACCTTTGAGGATAGTACAAGAAGCAATGGGTTTCAATTGCATCAAGGGAGGTTTAGGCTGGACATTAGAAAAATCTTCCTGTTCAGGTGGTTAAGCACTGGAATAATTTGCCTAGGGAGGTTGTGTAATCTCAGTCATTGGAGATTTTTAAGAGCAAGTTAGACAAATACCTGTCAGGGATGGTCTAGATAATACTTAGTCCTGCCATGAGTGCAGGGGACTGGACTAGATGACCTCTTGAGGTCCCTTCCAGCCCTATGATTCTGTGATTCTATAAAGGGCTTGTTTGAAAATTTAAGAAGTGGGTGATGGCCATGGACCAATCTGAGGTGGGAGTCAACATCTTAATAATGAATGAGAGATCATCGGTAGGGTGGGGATAGGCCATGAAGCCCATGAAACGGAAGACAAGTAGCTTATGTTTTAAGCAATAGAGAAGAGTGGCAGTGGAGGCATGCAAAGAGACAGGTGACGTGGTCCAAGTGACGGGCTAGGAAAATGATCTTTACAATGTCATTCTGAATGGATACGAGTGAGGCAAGGTTGCATTTGTCAAGACCAGAGAGAAGGCTGTTGCTGTCTGCTGGACTTGGATGCTCACCCCTCTGTAACTGCAGTGTGCAAGTCATGCACTCTCTGAATATGCCTTTGTAGATGCTTAGCTTCCAGAAACAGCAGTGCAATTTCACAGCAAATACATCATTTCAGCACCGACTTGGCACTATCTCCTCTTGCAGAGGCTGCTGGTGACCGTTGTCCTTTCCTTTGTCATTCCCTATGTCTGTATGTTCACATATCACATCCAGGACCAGTTCTGTGGGCTTTCCATGGCACCTCCAGGAGTCAGGGAGGAAGCTCAACATTCTGTTTTTGCAGTAGATGAAACAATATGGAACTTCACTCTCCTACTGCCTCTTCCATGGTGTCTCTCCAAGCCCAGTATTGACTATTGCTAGTTAGAGTTAGAAATCACAGATATAGTGTGTCTATGTTCACTGGATGGCTAACAACACCCTTAAAGCTCCTTAGCATTAGAACAGAGCTGTCAAGGTTTGAAGATTGCCAAGGGGCAATTTGTTGAGTGAGACATACATTTTTAATAAACTGTATTTTACTTCAGTGATGGGCAAGTTATTAAGCAGTTTGACAGCGAGTGGTATGAAGAAATGGAAGTGTACCTTCAAGGTAGACTATTTTTGGCAGATAAGGAAAAAAAACAACGGGCTAGCAGCTATGAAAACAGAAGTGCAAATAAAGATATGATGCTTTTACTTACATGCACATAAGGTAGATACTGCTAATAAAGTGGGGAAATTACTTTCTGTGTGACTTCAATGTCCTGAAAATGGGCACACCACCAAAAGGACCACCCTGCAGAAGAACCTGCTGGGGAGAAAGTGCTAATTCACGGCTTCCTTGTGCTAAATCAGAACAGAATTTTATAGGGTTTGGGGTTTTATTTCCAACATTTGATTGGAACGGATAATGGGAATGATCTTGAGGTTTTATAGTGCCACTCCTCCAAAAGACTCAGAGAGCACTTTGCAGTCTTTACAAACCATTGTACAGTTGGCTACTGTTGGTCCAATATAAATAATAACCAGTAAGAAAATACCAGGAATCCTGATCTCTCTTTGGTATGAAAAGTACTATATAAAAGCTAGGTTTTATTGTTATAAGAACCACATACACCTGCTACTGAAATGCAGCCACCTCTGGCGTGAAACACAGCAGCTGTTTAACTCATGCCCGATAATCTACACAACACTTTAGAACAAGAGGTGAAGAATCCTGTATGTAGTAGAGAGTCGAGAAGGAATTTAAGGAATCAGAATGTGATTTGTCCTAGTTGGAATTTGGCCAGGAGTTCCAGATTAACACATTTTGTCCTGCCAAAAGAACAATGGGATTATTTGTTCCCTTGGTCAGGAAGAGGCTGTTTTTTATTTCTCATCACTGAAGCACAGAACTCCATATGGTGTCCCTCCCTCCTTGAGCCTTTAATGAAAACACTCTGTGGGAAATGAGCCTTCTGTTATTACCTGAATAGAAAAACTCTCTGCTTTTTGACTTTTGTACTTAGCATAATGTGGCTTTCTGGGAGATGGGGAAATTGGAGACAATACTCTTTCTTTTGCTAGTTGACGGTTGGGGGGAAGAGAGCTAAGTCTCTGGTTAACAACGTGAGACTCTGGCTCTCATCACGGTCAATCAGAATTCTTAACCTCATTCCTTTCTGTAGCAAATGCCCTTGAGCCTGTATGCATTTTTATTTCAAGGCTTTCACGGAGAATGCAAACAGGCACGAGGGAGAGAGTAAAAAGAACAGGAGTACTTGTGGCACCTTAGAGACTAACAAATTTATTAGAGCATAAGCTTTCGTGGACTACAGCCCACTTCTTCGGATGCATATAGAGTGGAACATATATTGAGGAGATATATATACACACATACAGAGAGCATGAACAGGTGGGAGTTGTCTTACCAACTCTGAGGGGCCAATTAAGTAAGAGAAAAAAAACTTTTGAAGTGATAATCAAGATAGCTCAGTACAGACAGTTTGATAAGACGGGTGAGAATACTTACAAGGGGAGATAGATTCAATGTTTCTAATGGCTCAGCCATTCCCAGTCCTTATTCAATCCTAAATTGATTGTATCTAGTTTGCGTATCAATTCCAGCTCAGCAGTCTCTCGTTGGAGTCTGTTTTTGAAGTTTTTCTATTGTAAAATAGCCACCCGCAGGTCTGTCATTGAATGACCAGACAGGTTAAAGTGTTCTCCCACACGTTTTTGAGTATTATGATTCCTGATGTCAGATTTGTGTCCATTAATTCTTTTGCGTAGAGACTGTCCAGTTTGGCCAATGTACATGGCAGAGGGGCACTGCTGGCACATGATGGCATATATCACATTGGTAGATGTGCAGGTGAACGAGCCCCTGATGGTATGGCTGATGTGATTAGGTCCTATGATGATGTCACTTGAATAGATATGTGGGCAGAGTTGGCATCGGGCTTTGTTACAAGGATAGGTTCCTGGGTCAGTGTTTTTGTTCAGTGATGTGTGGTTGCTGGTGAGTATTTGCTTTAGGTTGGGGGGTTGTCTGTAAGCGAGGACAGGTCTGTCTCCCAAGATCTGTGAGAGTGAGGGATCATCTTTCAGGATAGGTTGTAGATCTTTGATGATGCGCTGGAGAGGTTTTAGTTGGGGGCTGAAGGTGACAGCTAGTGGTGTTCTGTTATTTTCTTCGTTGGGCCTGTCTTGTAGGAGGTGACTTCTGGGTACTCGTCTGGCTCTGTCAATCTGTTTTTTCATTTCAGCAGGTGGGTATTGTAGTTTTAAGAATGCTTGATAGAGATCTTGTAGGTGCTTGTCTCTGTCTGAGGGATTGGAGCAAATGCAGTTATATCTTAGAGCTTGGCTGTAGACAATGGATCGTGTGGTGTGTCCTGGATGGAAGCTGGAGGCATGTAGGTAAGTGTAGCGGTCAGTAGGTTTCCGGTATAAGGTGGTATTTATGTGACCATCGCTTATTAGCACAGTAGTGTTCAGGAAATGGACCGCTTGTGTGGATTGATCTAGGCTGAGGTTGATGGTGGGATGGAAATTATTGAAATCATGGTGGAATTCCTCAAGGGCTTCTTTTCCATGGGTCCAGATGAGGGAGAGAGTCAGTCACACAAATACGCAGCCCGTTGTGTGGTTGTTCTTTCGTGATACGGTGGAGACTACGATACAATTGGAGATGGCAACGTCCTGAAATCTGGGGTTTCTCCTCCCCCAGAGGGATCATTTATAAATACCCAGGTCCCCACCCTTACGCCAGTATGGGCGCACACACAAAATGGAGTTTCCTTAACATCTCAGAAACTAACACAAACCAAGACATAAATAACTGTTGGCATTTTCTAGATTGTCATTGCAGTGAATATTTAGGTGGATGTGCATGTGTGCAGATGTGCACATGCGTACACACACACACACACACACACACACACACACATCTCTCTCTCTATTTATAGGGCCAGAGCCTCAGCTAGTGTAAATCAGTGTTATTCCCTTGAAGTGAATGGCGCTATACCAATTTACCCCAGCTGAGGATCAGGTCCAACATACATGTGTTTTGAATAGAATGTGAAGTAAGGAACGGTTTATTATCTTAGGGTTTGCACATGTGTGAAACTGGCCCCTTTGGGAGTTTCTTAGGGCTTGTCTACACTACTCGCCAGATCGGCGGGCAGCGATCGATCCAGCGGGGGTCGATTTACCACGTCTAGTCTAGATGCGATAAATCGACCCCCGAGCGCTCTCCCGTCGACTCTAGTACTCCACCAGAACGAGGAGCGCAAGCGGAGTCGACAGGAGAGCGTCAGCTGTCGACTTACCGCAGTGAAGACACTGCGGTAAGTAGATCTAAGTACGTCGACTTCAGCTGTGCTATTCACGTAGCTGAAGTTGCGTATCTTAGATCGACCCAGCGTGGTAGTGTAGACAAGCCCTTAGACTCAGCTCCTCAAAGAGATTTAAGCTCCTAATGGCCATTGAAATAATTAGATGTGAGGAGCCTATATACCTTTGAGGATCTTACCCTAAGTTTCCAAATCTTGAAAGTGCCTGAAAACAGTAAAATGTGATGCATTGTTGCAATTAATATTCTAGCTTATAGCGGTAAAAACAGCTTGAGAATAGAACTGGTAAAATTATCAATTTATTTTAGAGAAAAAACATAAAATTGTTGTTTCTTTTTAATTTCCTGGTTTCTTTCCGAAAAAGCTGAAAAATGTTGGGTTTCTGAACTGAATTTTTTTCAAGTTTTTCACAAATTTTTTTTTAAAAAGAAACTTTATTATTAACAAAAGGCTGTTTTTTGTTGAAAAATTTTGAACATCTCTACTAAAGAGCTGTGATGACTTGTGAAGTGGGAGATGGGCTGCATTCATATTTGGGTCCTTGGAGTCTTCTTTCTGAGTGCAAATATAAATTAAACATTTGTTAATGGAAGCTAAACCGAGGCTATGTTCTTCAGACCAACGTCTGAGGTGTATACTGCTAACTAGTGCTATTGTTGCCCAGAGGAGAGCAATCTGCCATTGCAATCTATTTTCTGAATGGAGGGAAAAGAAAATTAAACATGACTCAAAGGCAGAGAGTATAAACTAGCAGTGCTTTTGGAGATCAAGAATGTTAAAATAAATCCTCCAGCAAAAGAAGAAACAACCTCCCTCCCCTCAAAACCCCCCCACAGGTGATGATTATAAGTAATAACAGGGGATCTTTCCCATTCCCCCCAGCACCACAGGAGTTAGTTTCCTACATTATTACTTGCAAATATATACTGCAGGGGAAGTAGGTTTGCAAAGCAAAAATGAGGAAAATTGGCCTTGCGGTTAAAGAGTTAGATTGAGACTTAGGAAATGTGGGTTTTATTCTTGGCTCTTCCACATTCCTTGTGTGCCCTGGGCAAGTCACTTAGATTGAGATATTTTAAGGGCAGCTGGGCACTAATTCCCTAATGGTCCTTTGGAAATCTCTGTCTCCATGTCTCTGTGCCTCAGTTCCCTATCTGTAAAATGGGGATAATAATCCTTGCCTACCTCAAAGGGGCATGGTGAGGCTAATGCCATAATTGCTCAAGAGGTGCTCTGATATCATGGTGATGGGAGCCATACATGTGCCTGGACAGACAGCAACAGGAATGCCTGCTCAGCCAAAGAGAACTGTGACTGTAGATCAGCGGTTCTCAAATTGTGAGTTGGGACCCCATTTTAATGTGGTCACCAGGGCCAGCATTAGACTTGCTGGGCCCTGGGGCCGAAGCCAAAGCCCAAGACCCACTGCCCAGAGCTGAAGCTGAAGCCTGAGGGCCTCAGCCCTGGGTGGTGGGGCTCAGGTTGCAGGTCTCACCCCTGGGGTGAAGCCCTTGGGCTTCAGCTTTGCCTCCCCCTCCCCCCGCCCGGGCCACGGGGCTCATGCTTTGTTCCCCCATCTGGGGTCGTGTAGTAATTTTTGTTGTCAGAAGGGGGTCCTGGTGTAATGAAGTTTGAGAACCCCTGCTATAGATCACCCTGGTTTGAGGGGAAGATGTTGGAATCTGATACTCACTTTCATAGGCTTGTTCTTTGTTCCCTGATGCTGGGATTTGTCTTTCCCCTATGCAGACTCCTGTATGTGCAGCATGACTAACACTCTAGTTAGGCTTGTGCACAGACGTTTCCTTGTCAGTTCCCCTTCTCAATGCACAGGCACGTTGGGCTAATCACTTCCTTCTCTCTCCTGAGCTTGCCTTCCAGTGCATGTATCTCACCACGGAATGGGATGATCAGCCTGGCAGCCTGTGTCTAATCTGACAGAATTGTAACATGTGAGAGGAGAACATCAAATGACTGAATAAAGGCCCAGTCGCTTCTCTCTCTGTCCCTTTTGCGGATCCTCTGTGTCCTGTTCCCCTAGCGATGAGAGTTTGGAAGCAGAGCAAGGAGATTTTTTTCCTCAGCCAGCGTCGTTTCCTCCTACTGCAGGCACTGGCTGTCTCCCGCTGCTGGTCTTCTGGAAGGGGTGTATGTGCATATGATGGGGGATTCACAATGGACGTCCGCGTCTAACTATTCATGAGACAATTAAAATTCAAGGGGTTCATATCCTGCTCTCCCTATCTCTCTCTATATATTTTAAAGAGAAAAACATAGCCCAGGTACTCAGGCCTGGTCATACGATCCTCAGCACAGGACTCAAATTAGTTTGAGGATAGGAAAGGTGGCTTGTGCAGCACCAGGAATAAATTAGAGCAGCCTCAGGCTGCTCTAAATTATGCCAGCTGGTAAGACCCCCTTCTCCCCCTCTCCTCCCCAGAGGTGGCACACACCACAGAATCACTGGAGTAGCATGCACAACCCCTAGGCCTGCTGTATGTTATCCAAGCAGGGGGTTGGACTAGATGACATCCTGAGGTCCCTTCTAACCCTCATATTCTATGATTCAAGCATTCCCCTATATAAGGGTAATCCACAGCTGACCGGTAGGGCAGCTTAATAATGACACATCTATGCCCTACAGAGATGCAAAAGAGATGTGACACATACACTCTGACATGGGTCAAAGTTACCATAAAGATGATTCCTCTACATACATGAATCACACGCAGGGCTCAAATACATTTCACTGGAATTGGCTTGATTCTAAGTTTAGCGTTCTCTCAATTGTTTTGTGCAACATTTAATTAACGCCAAGTAGCCTGATGGGAAGGGCGTGCAGCAACCACAATGATTCTGTCGGACTCTGTGCGAATGGAAACAGGTCCCCTTCTCTATTTCTCTTCCCACCCCGTTCTCCGAAGATACTCGCCATGCTGTATCTATCTCAATGTCATTTTCCTCAAGATGTGAGCTGGAACAAATCTGGAGCAGCTGCTTCATTTCTAAGTGTCCTTTAGGGATCCCCTCAGCAGACACTTTGCAGAATATAATGATGACATTCTAACGAGCATTAATGCACATGTTGTCATTTTTCTATATTTACACTTCCCACAGGAGGCATAGTTCTGAAAGAGAGAGAGAGAGGGAGCAAAAGAAAGTTTTTATGTGTAAACTTTAGTGTCTGAGCTAGGCTAGGCAGCCAAAGAATCTAATTACAAAGAATTACAAACCAGCGAGAGCCTGGGGCTGAGGATACAGAGCAGGGATTCTGGGTGGAAGATGGTCAATGTGACATTTCCTGTCTTCAGGCCCCTCTGTCATGTACATTGGCCAAACTGGACAGTCTCTACGCAAAAGAATAAATGGACACAAATCAGACGTCAAGAATTATAACATTCAAAAACCAGTCGGAGAACACTTCAACCTCCCTGGTCATTCAATTACAGACCTAAAAGTCACAATTCTCCAACAAAAAAACTTCAAAAACAGACTCCAATGAGAAACTGCAGAATTGGAATTAATTTGCAAACTGGACACCATTAAATTAGGCTTGAATAAAGACTGGGCGTGGATGGGTCAATACACAAAGTAAAAACTATTTCCTATGCTAATTTTTCCCCTACTGTTACTCACACCTTCTTGTCAGCTGTTTGAAATGGGCCATCCTGATTATCACTACAAAAGTTTTTTTTTCTCCTGCTGATAATAGTCCACCTTAATTGATTAGTCTCGTTAGAGCTGGTATGGCAACACCCATTTTTTCATGTTCTCTGTGTATATATATCTTCCTACTGTATTTTCCACTGCATGCATCCGATGAAGTGGGTTTTAGCCCACGAAAGCGTATGTCCAAATAAATTTGTTAGTCTCTAAGGTGCCACAAGTACTCCTCGTTCTTTTTGCTGATACGGACTAACACGGCTGCTACTCTGAAACCTATATATGCTTGGCACTTCACAATATGTAAAGCTGAAACAGATAAGGTCACAGCAATGTCTTCCGTTTACCAATTTTATCGGGGGGAAGATTGTATCAAATAAATGTATCAAAAGATTTCTCTCTCCCCCTCTCCTCCTTGCTACATTATCCAAATCAGGAGTGGATATCCAGCTGGTATGATAAGTAGTAATAAATGGTTATGCTTGTCTGTGGAAATTTTGCTGGCAAATTTCCGAACCAGATTAAAAAGTAAATTAGATTTCTTCTGGAGAGTTATTTTCAAGGGTTTTTGTCTGCTGATGTTCTTGTGCGCGATTGCCATTTTGCCAAGGGGGAAAAGAAAAAGAAGGGGATGAAGAATTCAGCCTGCAATTATCTGACTGAACAAGGCTCTCCTGCAAAAGGCACCTAATCAGGAAAGTCTTAAATTTGCTTAAAATACAATGTGCAATATAACATTTACTTATAATGTGCCTCACCTGCTCAGATAAAATTGTTTCTAGAGCCAAGCAATTGCCAATGACAAGCCATAAAATGGAACAAATAGAATCAAATCGGGTATTAATAACAGTAGAATAAAATAAAATAAAATGCTCCCCGCCCCTGTTAGCAGTCTTAAATTTTTCTCTGTGGAAAGTGCAGATGAATAGCAGAGCAGACTTTGTATGTATCCCAAGCACCAGGGCAGGCAATGATAGGAGACGGACAACATACTTGTCCCTGGGCATCAGAGGGCATTGGGGAATGAAAGGGGAACAGAATTGCAGCCCAGGGGTGGGAAATGAGAAGTGGATGAGGAGATCATGGTGGTCTTGGTGCTTTTGCTCACAGGAGAGAATGTGGTATTTAATTGCCACAAAACCCAGCTCCCCAATGGAAAAGATGGGCCCTTTTCTGCTATACTGTTGGGGACAGGAAGGATGTTCTTGTGGGCAAAGCATTGGGCTGGAACTCAGGAGATAGTTTCAGTTCTCTGTTTTGCCACAGATTCTGAAGAAGTGGGTTTTTTACCCACGAAAGCTTATGCCCAAATAAATCTGTTACTCTTTAAGGTGCCACCGGACTCCTCATTGTTTTTGTGGATACAGACTAACACGCCTACCCCCGGATTCCCTGTGTGACCTTGGGCAAGTCATTTAACAGCTTTGTGTGTCAGTTTCCCCATCTGTAAAATGGTGATTTTTTCCCCCTTGTCCATTTAGATTCTCTGTCTCTTATACTCTATAGCTGTTCAGTGCCAAGCACAATGGGGAATGATCTCAGCTGGAGCCCTACGCATCACTGCAATATAAATAACAATAAATATAGTAGGGTTGTATGTAAAACCGACCCTCCTTTTGCCTCTGTCACTTCCAAAGGCCCCACATCTCAGTCCATGAGTGTGGGCTCCACATAAGGGCTGCTGGACGTGGGTGCGTGAACATCTTTCCCAGCATCGTCTGGAGCAGTCACCCAAGTGTAACTTCAGTCTTCCCTCCTGGTACTGAGTAAGAGCCAGGCTGATCCAAGCCCTGCCAATGGGGCAGGTGGCTGCATAGGAGCAGCATTGGGCTCTGACCCAGGGACGTACATTTATGGTCCTGATTTATTTGAATAAAAATCTCACCCACAAGGTATTTTTCATAACGTTTGAATGACTTTATAAAATCACTGCCGTGAACAGAAACCCTCCAATGCTGCAAAAGGAAAGCTTTCCCCATAGTTACACTGTTTTTCAGCCATGCGATATGCATTGGTTTGTTATTGTGGTGCTAGGATACACACATAGATTTGCTCATGGGGGCGCTGGACTGGGAACACTGGTGCATTACTGTGTGGCTCTTCGTGAGTACTGGGCTGGACCCACGGATTTATTATTGTAGGGTTGCTCATAAACACTGGCTGGGCATCGTGGCTTGCTAATCTAGGGATGCTCATAGGTGCGTAGCTTGGGTACTATGCTGGGTGTGCTGTTTTTGTTTAAAGTAAAAAGAGTATCTTGAAGAATTTATTTTGAACGTCGCTCACAGTCCTAGAAATGATATAGTTTTAGCAAACATCTGGGTGTGGGATATTCCAAACCAGCTAAATTGTACTGTACTTTTATAATGATATAGCTGCACCACACTCTGGGATTGTACTGCTTTCACTTGACCAGTCTAGTGAATGGGGTACAACTTTTGTGTGTGAGGACAATGCCTTTGAGCATAAGTCCTATTGATTTTCAATGGGACTTGTGCTCCTAAGTTCCTTAGGTGCTATAAAAATCCCACCCTATAGGAATAACAAGTGATAGGTCAATTGTTTGCCATCCCACCCTAATTGAGAAACAACCAAGGTCTAAAAAGTAATACAGGCTATTCCTTTGCACTGGATTATTACTTTGTTTTAAGTATGCTGGGTCTACTTTTGAAAGAGCCATCGCAGCGCGTGGTCCAGATGCAGATGGAGAGTGAGAGACACCAGACAGCTCAATCTTGCTGTCGTGTTACGTGTGTGGGTCTCAGACCTCAATGACTGTCCAAGGAACATCTACTTTCCTTCATTTCTAAGTTTAGCCTTTTAATGTTAACCGGAAAGAAATTAAACTCTGTTAAATGAAGGGGAAAGTTTTGCCTAATTACACTGTACACCCTGCCCTGCTGCTTCTCTCTGCAGGATTATATTGGCAAATGGAAAACAACAGAAATAAAATGGGGGAAGAAAGAAAATTTAATTTAAATCCACCTGGGGAGGAGACATTGTGAGATGGTGAAAGCAGGGAGTGACAGCATACTCTGCAGGGACATGCTGAACTGCTTACTCACCTGTGTAATGGGTGGCATGTGTGTTAATAGCATGTGGATGGGGAGGGATGCGTGTGGGTGGGTATGCACAAGGGTGCTGATTAGATTCTGAGGCCTGGCTTCAATGAGTTTGGGTCAGATTTTTAGTGCAGCTGTAAGGAGTGGATGGTTGATATGATTAGATGAGTGCCCAAGCACGTGCAGTACATACAGCATGCTGGTCAGTGCATGTGGGGGCTGGTTGTGGTGCACATGGGGGCCATGTAGGCTGGTGAAGAATGGGGCTAGTGTTGGTGCAGGAAGAGTATGGGTGGACATGCAGCAGGTGCAGAGGTGTCAGCGGACGTACATCTCCCAGGTCCGGATGGTGTTGGCAGAGACGGTTTGCAGGAAGGTCTGTGTGTGATGGAGACTCCCAAGGGGATGCTGCACTAGTAACCTTGCTCCCAGGGAACACGGAGACCCTATTCTCCATCACAGAGAGTTGGCTGGCCACACCTCCGACTCCTCCTGGCCACAGATGTTGCCCTTCGTTTTGTCTGTATTGGGGCAGCCGAGTCTCCAGGCACTGAACAGCTGCTTCACTGACCTGAGTGATGCACTCGGCCCGTGTGGACTGACTTCTTAATTGGGGTCAATCGTAAACAGCCCTGTCACACTGGAAAGCAACTTCCTGGATGCTGGCCCTGCTGCAGACAGCAGCCGTCCGGGGACTGGCTTGGAAGAGAGCCATGCTGCTCTCTCTCTCTCTCTCTTTCCCCTCCCTTTCTGCTTCTTGCCTGTTTTCTGTTCATATATCTCCTCGCCTCTGCCCTGAGATGGAGTTTTCACTCCTCCGTGACACACGGCTGGGGTTGCTGCCTCTCCTGGCCTTTATGGCTGACTGCACCTAGGGGAGTCATCACCATGAATCATTCTGGACATTGCCAAGGCTCTCCCCGTCCTTGACCCCCCCTGCTCATGAGGATGGCTCTAATCATGCCTTCAGCTGCCTCTGCCCTTCAGTCCAGAAAGGGAACCAGCCCCCGTTCTTCCACTATCACCAAGGAGTTCCCTTCTAATCAGCTGTGAGTGCTGCATAGCCCTTGCAGTCTGCAGTGATTCCTGCAAATGCGTAGAGAAGGGCTGGTACTCTGTGCTCCTGCTGCATATACAGCCAGCATCAGAGATGTTCCTAGGTGTACAGGCCTCTATGTGTTCCTGGAGGGGGCTGCAGCCGGGAGGTAACCTCTCTGGGGTGCTCCCAAGCTGAGCCACTCAGTACTGTTGTTTGGGGCTTTCGCAGTTAAATCCCAGCAGGGGTTTTCAGAGTGAACTTTGGGTCATTGCAGCCCAGCTGAGAGGCCATTAGGTGCAGCTGAGCCCAGTTAAGCTCAGAACTTCTTTATAAAGGGGCTGGGCTACATTTAAGCAGAGAGAAAATGGTGGGGGGCACTCAGAGGTCAAGCTGGGAGTTTCTAGACCTAGGAAGGTCTTGGCTTTGCTTAGAGCAGCTGATGTTTGAGCTGCAGGAAGGGAATGTAGTTAGCAGTTGTTAGGGGGCTGATTTATTTGTATTCTTTAGGCTATGCAAGAGCTTTGTAAAACCAAACCTGAAAACCCAGAGAGGTCTTTTCTGCTTACTCAGGGTCTCTGGAGTCTTTCTCCCAACTGCTCAGACTCCAGCCTTGACACAAACATGCACCACCTTCAGTAAGCTCTCCATGTATGCTGTATTTAGAGTGAGTTCAGTGGAGACAGCATACAGCTTGCATGCTGCATCTGTAGTGAGCTCAGAACTATGCATACAGGCTGAGTACACACTCAGAATTCTGTGCACAGGCATTTGACTCAGCAAAAGTACTGGATTTATGCAATATAGTGGGAGTAACAAGCTGATAATACTCAGTTATAAGACCTGAAAGAAAAGCTAGTTCTCTCCCTCAAAGAGTGACTGCATGAGTTTGCTCTGTACCTATGCAAAAATTGCATGTTCCTGTAGATTTGACACTCAAGAGAAGCTAACTGATTGGAGGCACTGGCTTTTGCAGAAGGGTTAAATTAGTCCCTGAGCTTGCTCTACTGATATGAAATCAATTTCCGGCCAGTGGCTCTCAGAACACATTTCTAGCCTTGATGGTGAGGTAGGAGATTTTAAATCTGCCACTGATCCAGGACTGATTGTGCAAAACAAAACTGGGGAGGGGAAATCCACATTGGAAGGGAGATAAGGAAACAATACCCTGGCAGATTCTTTTGCTTTGTCCTTTTAAATGCCATCTATCTGCAGCTGTTCAGAGGTGTGGAGTGTTAAGATAAATTCTGAGATAGATGGACTAGTGGGCAGAGTGCAGTGAAGAAGATAAGCAACTATATAGGAGAGCAAGTGGTTTATCACAGCACATGAGCGCCACTGTAGATGTTTTATATTTTGTGCAGTGGCATAGGCAAACCACCCACACTACGCCAGCCAGGAAAGGGTTAGTGGCCTGCCACAGGGACTGAAGACGACAATACCAAGTTTGGAGAAAAGGCTTTGCAGCTGGAAGGAACACAAAGGGAGAAGGCAGGCTTCAGAGATGGGCAGAGGGGTCTTGGAGCTGAGGCAGAGAGGACCAACGGAAGGGGCTGAGCACCTTGACCTAGAAACCCGGGAAGTAGCCAGGGCTAGGAATGGATGTCACATGGCCTCAATGTCTGTTTCTCTGTTTAAAAGATCCGACTCCAAGAACTGGGGGGGTTAAAAAGTGTGGGGACTGTTTTCGAGCAGTTACAGTGTGCCATAGAACCTTTCTCTGTACATTTGCACATGCATTACATGGATGATGCTGGCAGATTTTGACGGGCTGGGATTTCAAGAGCTGCAGCAGCAGCCCTCTTGTCACATCCCCGTATCAGCATGTGACACGCCTCAGCTGGGGCTGGGAGACTTGCAAAACCCTTTTGCGCGTCCATGGCAAGGAAAAGGCCACCTGCCCTCAGTCACAGCCTCACCCCCACAAGGGAAGCTGCTGCTTCAGCCACACAGCTATGCAATCGCCTCTCTGCTTGGAGTCTTAACCAAAGCTCATCCACTCTTTCCAATTTCCCCCAGATTGAGACACCTGAGTGTCTGAAGTGCAGAGCAAAGGGCTCCTGACCAGGTCTCTGCTATTCTCTTGCTTTGCTTTTCTGATTGTTTAAAACACAGACACCGTGGCTGGCCCAACATGGGTTCCATCCCAGACTCTTTTGGAATGAAGATAGCAAATGGGCAAAGATAAAGGCTTTGGAGGTTCAGTTCGATCCATCTCTGAAAATCCAGAGACTCCTTTTGAAGTTATTTGATCCTCCTTGAGGTTAGAAACATCATAAGATCAGGCTACTTGCCCATGAACCTTGGTTTGGCCTACGAACAGCCTCCCCTGTGGTTATTTTATTTGCGCTATTCCTGGCCTAGATCAAGAAATCCAGAGACCGGTGGAAAGCTAACTGAGCCTTTCTGGCCCTTCACAAAGGTTGGGGGTTGGATCTGGGTCCTGGGTGAAGGTTCGGGTCTTGACCAATTTTTTCTGCAGTGGTTTGTTGGACCCCTTAAGAAAAGAGCTATAAACACTCAGCTGTGGACAGACTTGTTTCTAAAATATGGAGCACTTTGCAGATGTTGCCTAATTAATCCTTGCAACATTCCCATGAGGCAGGGATGTGTTATCCCTGTCTCATAGATGGGGGAAACTGAGACACAGATAGGTTAAATCCAAGATCAAAGAGGCTCCATCACACAGAGGCCTATTTGTGGTTCACTACTCTGTGTCAGAAGCTCTTGCTAGCCCTGACAAACTCACTACACCTAACGCAGTGTTATAATCTGTATCTGATAGATGTCAGTGGAAAACTAATCACTCACTGATCTTTAACATACTTGTGCGATGTGTGGTACACGTAAGAGTTATGGCTATATGCTGGAATGATGCCTAAAATGTGTTGGAGCAGGTATGGCAGGGGGAGTTGGTAAACAGGTCTGCCCCTAAACCAAGGCATGTGTTTGCTTTTCTGACCAGCCTAGTCAGCAGGCAGAGACAATGAAAGTAAGTTTACACAGAAAGTAAACAAAGCTATCAAGCAGGAGAGAAGCCCACATGGCATCTTCTCTCCAGCAGGAGACAGAAATTTTATCTGGTCTATAAAGACGAGGATCTGAACCTCAAGTGATAATTGAATCAACTGATTGTATACAACATAACTGTACTATAGAAGTATAACCAGTGAGGTGTTTTATGAAAGCCTGTGAGATGCTGGTGATTTGTATGTATTGACATTACACAAGGAATTATAGATACTCTTTAATAATATACTTTATAGTCTGTGGCAAAAGAAAGGGAGAAACAGATCTCTCCTTCCTCAGGCAGGAGGGAACATCACAGCTATCTGCCTGGCTGTAATGAAATTAAGCAAGGAGTGACCAAAAACAGTGGAAGCCCCATTTACACAGAAATAAGGAAGGGGATGGGAAGCTCACAGGAGAGGAAGAACAGCATGAGGTTAACCAGCCTCTTGAAACAATATAATTGAGCTTTGGAAGATATAAGCAAGGACAGAAGCCATCTTTGGCTTCTATCATGAGACAGATACAAGGGAACAGAGCTCTTGCAAGTGGAGAAAGATGAGTCCTTCAACTGAGGTGGGGTTGAAGTGCCTGGAAATTGAATATAGGTGAGAAATCTGTTTAGGCAAAGATCTTTCACCTAGGAAGACAAGGGAAACCAGCCCCTTCTGAGGAAAAAGTCAGACATGGCTGGAAAGAAGAAAGATTGGGGGGGAATCTACCTTGAACAAAGACTGTAGCTTGTTAAATTAAGTCTTAGCCACTTGGAAGCATACCCTATTTTGTTTTACTTGTAACTCTTTCTGTCTTCATTTCTTATACTTGAACTCAATCCTATGCATAAATTTGTTTTATTTTTACTATAAGCCTACTCAGTGCTGTGTTTGAAGGGAAGGGTGCATTTATCCCAGTTAAATTAAGTTAAGCTATAATTTGTTTTTGTCTCTTTAAAGGTTCAGTGAACCTTATTACTTCTCTGAGTGGCCCAAGTGAGGGCTGGACCCTTCTGGGCACAATGTTCTAGGGAAATTTGGGACTGGGAGTGTGTTGGGGTCACCCTGCAAGTAGTAACCAAGCGTGCTGGAAGCCAGGGTGGGGCTGTTCACAGGTGGCTGGAGTCAGTGTTGCTGATCTAAGGATGTACAGTGTGCAGACACTCCGGGTGTGACCTGCAGGCTTGTTGCTGACTGTGAACCTCCCAGGAAAAGAGTTACAGTGGCAAAGCATTTGAGGTACCCAGGGTTACAGGGCAGGCAGTGACACTGGATTGCACCCCAGAAGATGGCAGGCCCCCAAATAACTCTCTGCCAATGCACCTGCATCCTGACCTGCAGTGCCCTGTGCTGTCAGTCCTGTCCTCCTGCCCCAGTCCTGGCCTGTCCCCCATCCCCTGCTCTTCCAGTCCTGGGCTACCCACATACAGTTCTGCTGATGCCCCTCAGTCCTGACCTGCAGTTCCCCCTGCTAGTCCATCTATTGCCAGTGCACGTTGCATGCAGTGTAGAAGTTATTGGCAGAACCAGGCTGGTCTGAGAAATGGAGATCAGAAACTATCCAGTGCATTGATAAAGAAAGGGGTAAGATTTTGCTCTGAATCTCCTGCTGGATGTTTCCCAAAGAAACAGCTGAGGATGCTCACTGTTTGGGTTACTCTGTGCCTCTCATTCCAGGCTCTTAAAGTGCATTTTCAGCATAAGGAATGATGTTTCACCCCCCAGGGGATAGGCCAGTATTATTATTTACCCCTTCCCCTAGAGATAGGGGTGGTGAGGGACTTGCCCAAGATCACACAGAAAATCAGTGGCAGTTCTGAGAATAGACACTAAGAATCCTGGCTGTGTAGCCACAAGACCACCTTTGCCGTGCAAAATGCCTAAGCTCATGAACCAGAGGAAAAAGATCAGGAGGCAGAGGTTACATATCCCTGACACGGTCCTGTTGAAATAAATAAACAAACAGATAGATCATTTCGGGTTCTTTCTGCTAACCCGGCCAGTCAGTGACAAAGGAGCAGGAGCCCTTTCATTGAGATAATTACCCCTTTTCACTGTATTTAAAGTGAGCGATTTCCCAGTCACAGTAGCTCTCCGAGGTTCCACTTCCCTTAATGTCCTTGCATTTAAATAAGGGAGGGGAGGAAAGGACTATGTAAGTTTCAGAGCAGCACTTTAGCCTGCTATCATTCAACATGGGGACAGCTGTCTCTGAGAGGACCCCTTCTCTCCCCATGAAATACCCTCTAATCAGATCTGTTTAAAAAGCACAGGAGGTCTATAAGCATCCATCTAATAACACAAATAACAACAATCTCATTTCCCAGTCATGGTGTATTAGCAAGACCTTTCCCTTTTCCCTTCTCTGCTGTGAAAATAGCACGGGGGAAGATTCACAGCTTTAAGTTGACCTGTTAGCTTTCGCCCTCAGCTGTTTTTCATGCTTTCCTAAATCCGGGGAGCCAGGGTTTGGAGCTGTCATCGCTGTTGGGTGGCTGACAAATCTACTTAGAAGGTGAGATACAAAAGTCAGACGAGTCAGGTTTCCTAGCAAAGTGGATTTTGCAAAGGCATAAGGGGAGAGGAAACACCCGCTAATGGAACAAGGAGCCCAGAAGTTCTGAAATGGCCATTGGAACCGGTGAACTGGGGGCTCACTATCTGAGATATATGGAGCTATCCTTTTTTAGAATGCTCCATTGACTGCAAAAAGTGGCTTCCAGCTAAGATAGGCTCAATATAGATCCTACCATCAGATTACACGGGGGAGACTTGCAACTGAAACCAGTTCAGTGCATCTTCTAGCAACTCAAGAGAGACAGCAGTTCCAGCTGAGATCTGTGCTGCGTAGTTACTACCAGTTCAGCCAAGGGCAAGTGACTCAGCTGAATAACTGCTGCTACCAATTCAAGCAGGGGGGAGATTTTGATCAGGGTTGCTCTTCGAGTCTCCAGAATGTAGGAAACAGATGCAGTAAATCTAGACACAGACAGGGGACACCACAAATTAGTTAATAGACCTTGCAGTGCCTGCCTGAGGAAAGCCATCTGGAAACCCTAAGAATGCTGGACTTCAGTTCATCCCCATTTCTAGACCCAGCCACTCAACAGTTTCTAAGAGCCTGGCACATGTTCTGATCTAGGTAACATTTTTTCAACTTCTCTTTCCTGCTCAAAGTGGAGATGCTGAGATGCAACACAGAAAGGCTGAGCTCATGGTACCTTCAGCTGGGAGCAAAACCAGAAGGGGAGATTTCATTCCAACTATTGCAAATGCAGGAGGTCGATAGAAGCATCTAACCATTTTGATACTTACATGAACTGAACCACAGCTCAGAAACATTTGAGGATCTCTAGCCAGGGCACCAATCGCGCACACAGCAGGTAATCACATTTCTCATGCATTGTAGAAGTCCTTTTGCATTCTCCTACCTTTGCTGGAAGCTCCCGGTGTGGACAGATGGCTGTTAATTAGCTGTGGGCCCAGAGAACCTGGATCCTCAAGCCATTGGGGAATTCCAAGTCCAGTTTGGACACCCCCCAGATTTCAGATCTGGATTCACTTTCCAGATTTCACAGCTGATGCTTATCTCTGTAATGGCCTCAGACTTCACCACCACCAAACTTGGAGGAAGTTCAGATCTGGGTCTGGGCTTTCATGCCACAGGCCCCATTGTCTGCTGTTCATTAAAGCCCACCGTTGACAGGTTCAGTCATTGAAAAGCCAAATGCAGCTACAGTAAGTCTATGTGACAAACAACACCACCCCAACATCGGACACAGCAGCTGCCTGTATCACTGCAGATTCTGCAGGGTGATAATCGACCTTGATCCTACACACAACGCGCTCAGCTCTGTCCAGCGCCTGCTGTGAACCACGAGGGGAGCCATGGAATTAACCAGCCTTGAGCAAGATCTGCATTTGGCTGGGCCGTGCAGATGACCAGCACTGCAAACCGCCAGCTCAGTGTCATCTCCCAGTGCTCCCTTTTCCCTCTGTATTACTCCTTTGTCTTCATGCAGCTTCATTATGGATGTCCTATTACTTATCATAAGAGAAAATATGTCTCATCTTGTTTATGAACAATAAACGGTTTACATACAGCATGTTAATCATTACCCTCCACCTTAATCTAAAGTGTTAGCCCAAGCTTCAACTGGGGGCTCATTTAGATTTCTTGTTTGTAGCAATAATACCCTTTTAATATGCTAAATGAGCAAGCAAATGAACCTTCCTCACACTTATGAGTTTTTAAAAACATCCCTTCTTTAGTGGCTGAAGGTCATTCTTTTGGCAGATTAATGCTTAACTACTAGGCCCTGTTTATTGTCTGGGGTCAGCTCCGCTGCTGTCATAGCATATTAAAAAGTGCCTGCTCGCAACAGCGAGAACAATGCTGCTAGATGGGGAAAAGTTAAAAGGCCCAGCAAAACATAGTGATTCACTTCTCCGGTTCTCATTTAAACTCGGTCGCCGTCATTAATGCTTTAATTTGTAGGGCATTAATGATTTTTAATCCCCATTATGTTACAAGTAGATGGAGCTTCATCAGACCAGGTTTGCTGTGCATCTTGCTCGTTGGTGTATGAATTACAACTACAAAAGCGCTGCCAGAGAGAGCAGAGAGATTTCCTGTTTGGGAGCCTGGCTGGTTAGGGGGGTGTTTATGCTAACCAGTGGCCCGATGCTGCAGATTTAAACCTTCCCAGAGCCCTCCATCAGTCAAGCAGGTTTGCTTTATGTGTGCACCCAGCTTGTTCCTATAACTGAAGGTCTCATTTGGTACCTTGTGATCCACAGACAGCAGCGTTCCCATTGAGAGTTCTTTGGCCAACCAAAGCAATTCTGAACGTTTTACTTACTGCAGGCCATACACCAAGCACCCCAGACACATAGTTCATTTCAGTCCTAGGCCAAAGCGGTGAACCCTTTACAATTGGGAGATTGGGTCATTGATCTTGTACAGCACACAAAGGGCCAGGTGTGACTTCATGAGTTTGGCCCGTCCTGCCAGGTTCAGCAGTGCTGCAGCCCAGTCACCCTACTATCCCGCTGTCTCAGCCCTAGCGACGAACCACAGGTCAGCCTGCTTCGAGAACAGGCAGGAAAACCAGAAGGCACTTTCATCAGTGCATTTTTGTGTGTGACTTGAACCCTGGAGAAAGGTGCCTGATGGAAAGCCCTGGACAATTGAGTCCTCCCATTACTATGAGGATTATGGGCACCTATCACCCTGGTATCTGAGCATCTCACCTACATGAGTAAATGCATCTTTGCAGTGCCCTCTCGCCCTGTGATATAGGGATGTATTATCCCCACTTTACCAATGGGGCTAAGGCACAAATGTCTCAAGGGACAAACAGGAAGCCTGTGTCAGAGACTGGTCTTAAAACCAGATTTCCTGACTCCCAGTTCAGAGCCGTAACCAAGAGACTGTTCTTCCTCTGGGCAATAGCGCTCCTTCCCCTGACACCGCTAATGTGATTGGAGCCTGAAGTGGAGAGAGAGCCTCGCATCAGGTGAAATGGAAGTTTGGTCCCCATTCGGTCCTTGGCTCCTTTGCCGAGACTGCCAGCAACGAGGATATATTATAGAGCCACTTGTGCAGGTGGTTTTTATGATTTGACTCTGACCTCACTCGGGAACCGGTCTGAGACCCAAAACGCTCTAATAGAGGCCAGCCTGCCACCACCACCACAATCAACATTTTTTTTCAAGATTTTTGTCCAGAATAACTAACGCCTCCCAGCTTCTTTACCACCACCATTGGCTTGCTTCTTGCAGAAGTAGCTGGAGGCCTTTAGAACTCATTGTCAAATCGCAGGCTCTTCTGCAGCACAACTTAGGCACCTCCTTCCACTGAGCTTCCAGCGAGAACCTCTTCTGTTATTCCAAAAAGTCAAGAAGCATCATCAAGCCACATCTAGAGCCCAGCCTTTGATAAGTCCGTTGCTGCTTCCTTATGCCAGATGCGTCCCCTCTGATGCTATCATACATTCTTCTCACTTCCCTTTTTGCTCATCTTAGGAGTTTGTGTCCTAGTGATCTATGAGTTGTTTGGAGAAGGAGTAAACGCTACTTATGCATTGTATACATGTCTTGTCTGTTCCACTTGATAATACCATTCTTTAATATGCCCAGTAGTAGCTTTTTAGCTGCTTCTGTTTTTCCTCCAGGTCTGCCTGGCATGCACTGAGCGCCTTTTATTCTTCAAATAATTTAGGAGATTTCATTAGATCCAAAACTTTGTTTTCCACCACACTCACCCACACAACAAACACCCCCATAGCCCAGATGCCGGTGCCTGCATTTGCAAAGATGTAATGGAGCTGAGGTGTGCTGAATCAGAGATCAAAGAAGAAAAGACAAGGATAGATGAGTGCTCCTGAAATTCACTCCTGCACTAAGGCATCACATATGCATTATCCATTTAATCAGCTGTGGGTTGGGAAGCCATGTGTGTTTATGCATGCATCTTTTTCTGTATGGAGGCATCCGTGCCGGCATGTGCATGCATCTAGGTGTGTCTATCTCTGTTTAAGAGCTGGGGGGGAGGTGGTCTTTGTGAAAAGGGGAAATCAGCTTTTCTTTACATAAGTGGCTGTTGTCTTTGTCTCCGAAGAGTCTGGATGTTTTGACAGGAAGCCAAATCATGGACAGACAATGGGCACTGCAGGTAGAGCTGGGGGCAGGGGAATGAGCATTGCAAGCACTGCTCAACAGCAACCCGACATGTATCTCAGGCTCAGCATTGGATTCTGCAGGTGCCTGGAAGCCTGGCCGGGTGGGACTGTGCCGCTCAGGAGAGGGGACCGAACTGGTGTTTTCCATCCAAGTGGAGCTGATGCCAGGCACCGGTGATGACTCACAGCTCAGGGAAGCCAAGGACTTTTTTCCAAGACAAAGATTCACAGTATTCAAACGCTTTCTGAATCCTCTCCTCCCGGCAGAGAGGGTCTGACATTGTGAGGCTGATTCATGAAAATCACTCTGAGCCCTTCTATTGATAGTTTCAGCTCTCTGTATCCGCAGGAACCTTGGCCTCATCACTGAGCGCCGTTATTTCACTTGTTCTCTCTCCAGCGACACTAAATAAAGCACTTGAGGTACAGTACTTAAACATGCTCCGGCGTAGCTAAATGTACCCCCCAATGGCCTGTTCTCTTGGGTTCCTATGCAAATAGGAAGTCCTGCGTGCTCATTCCCTCTGTTTGCTCAGCTCCTGCAGCAGCGCAGCAAGATGGGAATAGTTGCCTACCTCACGGAGCGTTCAGCAGAACAGTCAGAGTGGAAAAACAAGAGAGGGCTCACGCTGCAGGCTAACCAGGAAAATGACCCCCCCTGCCTGGCTGGGTGCAGGTAACGTAGCTGATTGAGCTGCATGCTCACCTCCTCATCAAAAGGTCCTGGGTTCTCCCTAATCTAATCCACCCAGCCTATCGCCTTGGCATGTGGGTTCAAGTCCCACCCTAGGGTCATGGTTGAGCTTCTGTTGAAGTGATTTCAGGAGTCTTTCCACTAAATTCAATGGGCTTAAGATCAAGCCTTCTGACTTGGGCTCACACAAAATGCTGACAGCACAGTTAGGCAAATGGGGTGTGGCACTCCCACACACTTTGTCCACAGAGCCTACCCAGTAGACGATGGTAGGGACAGAATCCAAGCTCTACAGCTCAAAGTACACAAACATCCACCCACGATTACCTGAGCTTCCATTAGACATAGCAATGGCATGGTTCCTATCACCCCAGGGCAGGTCTGGTGTTTCATCCATTAGCAGTTGCTGGATGGGAATTCCCAGCTGATAGCATTGGGTGCTGCTTCATAACTGATTCTGAGACCACAGATTAAACTCCCGCCTCCCGCATAGAACCGTTCCCTTCTCAGGCTGGTTATTGCCAGCACAGAAGAGAAGCGTATGATGGATAGGCTAAAAAACAACAACCCCAGGGTCATGTATTCCTATATAAAGAGTAAATGATGTTGAGAACAGAGACACGCACCCAGCCACATGAGTGCACGTGGGATGAACAAAGCACTCTCTCTATTTGACGGAATGATTCCTTAGGGAGCCTTGAACCCAGCTGTAAATAAGAGACTTGCTGGAGTGAATCTGTCGCTCACCCCTCTTCGGCTCAGCTCAAGAGAGTGAGACCGTCACTGCAGAGAACCACTCACAGGAAACAACTTTGAGGCTAGAAAGAAGTTTGGTCCTTGCACAGTATTTCCTCCGTTTATGTTGCCAGTTGGCAAACGGCTCTCCGATGTCTTTTTCCAAAGGGATCCGTATGGAAAACTTTCCCAAGTCTGAGCAAATGCTACTGCATAAGTAAATAATGGAGGAGGTGGGGGGAAAGCCCTTAAAGCCTTGGAAAATAAAAGTACTTCACTGTGAGCAGGTATGTTCTGTGCTTTTATGGTATGGGTGGTTGGATGCAGTTGGGGTATAATTACATAGTCAGAAATAGCAGGGAGTAAAACTTAATTTCTTTGGCTAGCTCCCCAGTCAGTGCAATAGCGAGCATGGTGCAATGGTGCTAGCCTTCCTGGGAGAATCCAGAGGAGGTCTTGAAAGCATCCCAGCTTCCCTTATTGCCCAAATCAGTGTCTGCGAAGTACAGCTTGGCCTTACTCAGAAAGAGATGTCAAACAAATCTTGTGCGCGTCGCACATGGTTGGAGACACACACACCAATTCCCCCTCCCCCGAATCACTCTTCCATTGACCTGGTGACCTGATCCCTTTCTGGGGAGTCAAGTGAGGCCGGTGGTGTTGGTTTTTGACATCAGTTTCCCCCTGCTATCCCTGGAAGCAAATCTGAGATGCAATCTGGTTATGAAGAAGCCTCGCTGAGCAGCATCCGTGGGATTATCAGCGGGTCACATGAGCCACAATAATCATATTTAGAAGTTTACAGACAAGACCTAATTATGCCCCGTGATCCACCTTGACAATCTATAGAGGCTAAAACTAATGGGACAAAACACCAATCTTGTAAAATTCTCAGGGACACCAGCGTTTATCCTGGAAATGGGGACATTCCTGAGTTTCAGGGACACATGTTCACAGAAGGTTCATTGGGAGGATGGATGGGTCCCCAGCACATGGCTTCAGATGTTGCTGTGCCCACGTGGCTGATGGTTTGGGCCAAGCTTTGTATTTTCGGGACGACTGAGCAAACTGTCCAGGAAGGGGAATCTCAAGATGAGGTTGCAAAAGGTGCATAGAACCAGGGTTGGCAACAAAAGGCAAACCCATTGGTCAATCTGCAGCCAGGGGTGCGGTGAAGAGAGCTCCCATTGGATTAATTGCAGGCGCAGTGAGGAGCAATCCCATTGGGCAGCCAGGAGCAAAGTAATCGCTATACAGGGATCTCACTGGCAAATCGGTGCGGGAGACAAGTGGCAACAAATGAGCAAGGTAGGGCTCAGGAACGGGCCATTTTTAGTAAATGTCAGCAGTGCCACATGCTCTTGTATCGGGCCTCCTAGGCCTGATACGCCCCCCGGCAGCATCTTTGTAATGGACATGGAATTGTTTCCATGCTGGGGCAGGATGTCTCCTCTCCTCTCGCCACAGGCAAGAGAAGAAATGCTCTTGGAGGTTAAAAAAAGACTAAAGAAAACCCCATGTAGCATAGGCACATTAGAGTTTCTTAGCGTGTCCCTTTGTCAGACAGGGCACAGCGCAGGTAGCCGGGGCCAGCTCATTTCACCAGCTTCTCCTTGTTCTATGTCTAATTCAACAAACTCCATAGCAACGCTTGCACTGCTCTGCTTACCTGACCTCACCTGACCTCATTGTTAACATCTCTCCTACTAAGTTGCTCTAATGCGAGTCTAAAATGCTGCAGAAGCTCTTCTGACTCTGAATTATGCTGCCCCGAGATGCAAACCCTCAGCAAGGTGTGGTGGCAGGGGTGTGGAAGAGCAGATGGAAAATTCCAGCCTGCGCTGCCTGCAGCTCCTTTAGTGCTCTCTCCCCCATCTGGAGTGGGTCTTTGGGGCGGGGATGAAGATGTGAGGGGGGGAACGGAGTTGGATTTAAGATGTGTTTGCTGATTAGTGATTTGTGTGTGGGAAGGTGGGGAGAGGAACAGGGATGCTGTTTTGATGTACTGGTTCTAGGTATTTTTTTAATTAATGGCAACAGTGCTTAAGAGGATGCTGATGACGATTTATTTGGCCCCAACTGAGATCAGGGCCCCATTGTGCCGGGTCCTCTGTACACATGCAGTGAGAGATAATCCCTGCCCCAAGGACCTGGCAATCGAAATACATAAGACACAGCTTGGGGAGGGGAAACCGAGGCACAAAGAGAGGATGTGACCTGACCAAGAAGAGGTCAGCAGTAGTGCCAGGAGTAGATCCAGCCCGGTGCCCTGTGTACTAGACAGCACTGCAATCCAGCACCTGTCTTACTGTAGAAACTGTATTTAATATTATTTTATTTGTTAGTATTATTAAATAGGGTATCACCTGGCGGCTCCTGCGAAGGGAAAGCAATGAGTATGTAACACACTAATAGATTAGTATGGAGAAGAATTGGCGCAGTTTTGTAAGTTACATGTGGCGGTATTATTGAAGGCCTTTGATTCATAAGAGTAGCAATTGTTTATGCTTCAGTAGCACTCAGAGGTAGCGAAGGGAGCCTCCCTGCCCTGGACCAAAATAAATGAGATGCAAATGGGATGAAATTCACCCCTGTGCAGTGGGCCAGCTCCAGGTCTATGCGCTACTAAACCCTATTTTGGGGGCTTGACTTTCACCCATCGAGAAAAAGCATCCATTATTTTGGCATTTAAATATACACAAACACCCAACTCTACGTTAAAAGAACAGGAAGGTTGTAAAGTCAAGCACTGAAACATTAGGGAATGCCACAATGAAGATGGCACATGCAGCCTTAACTCACTTGGATAAAATTTCAGTCCAAATGGATAAAATTCAGCAAAGTTATAAGCAACTGAAAATAATGGGATATATCCAGCAACCTTAACAATAGGTGTTGCTACCAGCTCAGCATCTAATAGCTCACCTCTGTTGGGAGACAGATGCTCTGTTTTAAGCAAGTATGAAATCAAGCACTGTCAAACATACAATCAGTCCATGAGAATACCATAAAAAAAATCCTTAGCCATTACTGTAGCAACATCATCGCTGGTGAAGGTGTCGGGCTACCAGCCCTGGAGCTCTGTTTATCTCCCCCGCATGGGCAAGTGTAGCCGGGCAAACTTTCTCCACTCGTCGTCTCCTGCTGATTCGATTCGCAATTCACCCGTTGGGGTAAGAAGGGAGTTTGGTCTCCGTGGCCCATTCAGTCTTGGCCTCTGCACTGAGGCTGGCAACAAGGAGGCCAATTAGCTCGAGTTGCAGCAGTGATATTATGTGTGCTGGAGAAGAAAATCTATACCAGCTGACACCTGAACATCAGAAGGGCAGTGGCAGTAACTAGTAACAAAAGGCACTTTGTGCCTGAGAAAACAGCCTCTGTTTTTTGTGGTTGTTTTGTTTTTCCTTCTCTCCCCTTTGGGGGATTCTGTTATTTTGTTATTTACTAGCAAGCTCTTTGTCGGCAGCCCCAGCCGCACGTCTTGCAGCCTTCCAAATGGCCCCACGAAGGGTTCTGCTACTGATTTTTCTTCCCCCAGTTCCCAGTGGAAACAAGTCCAGATTAGTTTTTCCCCGCTGTCGACTGAAAGAGGGTAACTGCTGCAGGTTACAGCTGCCATTGCCATGTCAGTGTCTCGATGCTTCCTGACGGATGGGACAGTACCATCGCTAGGGAATTGGAGAGAGGGGACAAGAAATAATCCCATGACAGCCCTGGCTGCTTTCCCTCTTCTTTATAAACCATACAAAGCAGCCGGAAGTAGGAGCGTCCACATTGCACTTTAAGGGATTTCAGAGCAAATGACAGAACACAGAGAAGAACAACAAAAATGGAAGGAGTGGGCGGTGGAAAGAGGCTAAAGGAATAGATACAGATGGACCAAAAACCCCTGAGGCCTTTTCTGAGCAGGGATTTCACCCACCTGTATAGCTGCATGAGTGCAAACACCTAGTCTGGGCGTGATTACACCAGTGCATAGCAATTTGCACTAGTGCAGTTTACCCTGGTTTGAAACTAAGTTGACTGTTGGGTGCAATGTTATGTTTGTCGCATACACACAGAGAAGTTAGATACCCTTGCTGGCGGGTCTCAATGTAATACTGCTTTATTTCTTAGAATTCAGAACGATAACACACAAGAACCTCAAAATAGAGAAAAACAAAGCAGGCTGCTCCTCAAAACAGAGGCACAACTCACCCACTTTACTTGAGCTGTCTGTCTACAAACTGACTGCTGGTAGAAGGCCCAGATTGCAGGCTTCCCTACAAAGCCACCTTGCCTGCAACCAGGACCAGGAAAAATAAGATGAAATTTAAAGCAACAGGCTCACAAATTTTAACACTGTTTTCAATATACTAGACGCAACTCAGCTGGAATTGCACCTGCTTATGTCATGTTTGAGTATGACCTAAGGGTAGAGGCAGACAGTTAAAGCGTGTAAATACCAAGGAGCCTAGCTTGCACACAGCACTAGCAGGGCCAGTGGCAGAGTTGTTTTGACACTCATGTCTGTATTGCCCTGATCTAATGGCTTTCCAGGCATTGATGTATAAATCGCATTTCATCAGAGCAATAGGGCACCCCAAGTTGTGCATTTCAGGTTGATTGCTGTGCTTCTTGACTGCTTAAAGTCCTCTCCCGTCAGCTTTTTGCCTGCGAGCACACCTTTGGGCTGTGATAACAGAGATGCAATGCTGTCATTTTTGCATTGCTTAAATAATTATTTAGAATGGAATTAACATACCTTTAAAGGTCTCATTAAATCTAAATTAAAAGTATAATCAAGCATGCTTTACACACTTTGTTGAAATCATTAGCAGTTTAAAAAAAAAAGCTACCTAATGTTTACATCAGGTAGCTCCCAGAGACACCCATTGGGATTAGGGCCCATTGCGCTAGGCGCTGCACATACATATAAAATGGTCCTTGCCCTGAAGAGCTTGCAATCTAAGCAACCCAAAGCCTTTCTGACTCGATCATCGTGTCTCCCTGGGTTGTCATGATCAGCTGAGATCAGGAAAACATTGCCAGATTGCATCCCGCTACAACCTCTCTCGACAGGTCAGGAGATGGGGATTGCAGGAGGCTAAGAGACACAATGGAAGTGCATTCCCTTAATCCAACCAGCCAGTACTGTCCGTGCTTAGAGAGCGGAACAGTGAGCTAAAGTGCTTTCAGAGGTGGGGTAGATTTCTTGGTACCTACAGTGATAATGTATTAATAATGACCATGGCTGTGTAGTACGATACCTCTACAGAACCTCTTTCATTGGAGGCGCTCCAACCGCGTTACAAGTCTGAGGGAGCCCTGCCTTGTGGCATGTTACTGTTATCCTCATTTTACCAATGGGGAGCTGGAAGCATGGAGATCTGCTCGAAGTGGTGGTAGAACCAGGAATTGATCCCAACAGGCCTCTGACACCCAGTACTTTTGCTCTGATCCTTTTCTCTCAAGGGGGCATGGGGGTTCCTTACAGTGAAACTCAAGTTTGCATGGCTTTGAACCTATTCCAGCCACTGTCAGTGCAGATGGGGAACACTGCATCCCGGACACCCTACCTGAGTCCTGATGAGTCACATTACAGGCAGTGACACTCAACCCCTAGCTCCCTGGGGGCGATGGGGTTCTGTTGGAAGGCTGCAGAGAGCGAAATGAAAGAACAAGTGTGTCCGGTTCCAGGGAGTTGCATCTCCATGGGGATGATCAAACGAAGGAAAATTCAATGAAACCCACAGAGTAGAACAGAGCATGTCAGCCTGTGCATGGCAAACTCCCCATTATGGGATAATCTCAGCAGCAGGTATGTTTTCTCTCCTTCAGAATCTGCTGTGTTAAACCTTCAACTTTGAACAAAACTTGGCAACTATAAGAACATCAGCTGCTTTTTCTCTCTCTCTCCTTCCCCCCCCCCCCCAACTCCCAAACTAATGTTTGGGGTGGGCAGGAGGTGGTTGTTGTTGGTTTGTTTGTGGGTTGTTGTTTTTTTTTGCTAAGACATAATTACACATCCCTGATTAATCTTCAGACAGAGTCAAGCATTTGCCATAAATCCTTGAAACAAACATGTCTATTTATATTTTAATTATCTTTTTTTTAATCTCCCTAAAATTCAGGTTGATTTGTGTTTCTTCTACATATTTATAGACTGGATAATTCTACATTCACCTTTCCTAGACTTTTAGCAGACAAGATTTTAGTTCCCTTCTGGCCTCTGACATCATAGCTGCTCCGATCATCAAACCAAGGATGATAACAGTCTTCCCCCAGCCCTAGGAGTTTAGACGAAGAGCCAGGACTCCTGGGGTCTGGAGCACCTTTGGAAGAGAGCGTGATTTAGTACTTAGAGAAGTGGAGGAAGAGCCAGGATTCCTAGGTTCTGCCACTGACTCTGTGTGTTGTTGGGCAAGTTACGAGGGTCAAACATTCCAAAATGTGCCTTCCATGGCACTCCTGTAGGGCACTCCATTTTGGGGTGCCTGACTTCAGTCAAGTGGGGCCTGGTTTTTCAAACGTACCAAGCACCTGCAGCTCCCATTCATTTCAGCTGGAGTTATGGGTCCTCTGAAAATCAATCACCAGGTGTCTAAAGCTGGGCAACCTAAAAACTATAAATATTTCAAAATTACAGGCTGCTTGTGAAAAGCCAGGCCTTAACGTCTCTGTGCCTCGGTTTCCCTTAGTGTACCAGGTGGACAATACTACTGAGCTGTATTGTAGGGGAGTGTGAGAAAGATTTCACGAGTGTTTGTAAAGCACTTTGGGAGCCTCAGGTGAAAGGCACCAGAGAAAGGCAAAAGATTCAGGTGTTATCCCTACTATTTTTAAAAGCAAGGTGAATAAAA
>NW_020664725.1:15441514-15457509 GCF_002925995.2 Terrapene triunguis | reverse complement strand
AGACAGTATTTGGTCCTGCCATGCGGGCAGGGGACTGGACTCGATGATCTCTCGAGGTCCCTTCCAGTCCTAGAATCTATGAATAAGGGAGAGACCACCCCTCTCTCCATGCCATGCTGTGGTCAGCAGGGGGGCCTGAGCTGGATCAGGGAGGAAGCAGCTGGCAGGGTCTTCTGGGCTCTGAGACTCTGGATCTTGCTCCCCTCGTTGGTCCGAAATAGCCTGAGCTTGGTGAGCTTCCAGGCATGCCACAAAAGACTCCCGTTGAAGAGGGTTGAGGGTGTGCTTCCATGCTGCTGGTGGGGGTGAAAGGGGAGTTTCTGTAGGGGTCTTGCTGGCTGGACTCCGGCTGGGGTGATTGCCTATGCTGCTGGGATTGCATTTACCGAATTTTTAGTGATTGGTTAGGGCACCTAGTGGCTTGGATAGGCAGCATATTTTGTATTCTTTCCCATCAAAATAAATAAATAAAGTACACTGATTGATACTGCGGCTTTGTGCCAAGGTGTCTCGGCTTGTGAAAAGACGCCGTGTTGCCAGGGGCTGGGTGCGCTGAAAGTCCATGTCTGAAGGCGCCTGCATGCTGCATTGTTGGGAGCTGAAAGAAGGTGGCCTGTGTTCTCTGGGTAACCATTCCAGCCGTGCTCTCATTCTGAGTGAGGCGCTCAAATTTGTAAACATTAATAACCATTATTATTATTAAAAAGGAAAGAAAGTGAGTATCCCTGTAACTAATTACTTTAAGTGTTTTCAATGAGCCACAGTTCAACTCCTTTATAAAATCTCCTGCTGTGAAGACCAGATTGTCATTATGATCAGATCTTTCCTTAGACCTATTAATTTTATCCAGAATAACAGCGGAACAGATGCAGGGAGAAGGCTAGTCTGATTAACATAATTCTTTTCAAAGACCATTTCCTCCCTAAAGGCCGCCGTACCGACTCTTCTATCGGGTTTCGGATCTAATTACATTCAGGAGAATTCAGACTCTGATCGGCGATCTCTGCAGATGTCACTTCTCCGATATGAAGCCCCCTTCAGGATATGAAACCTTATCAGAAAATCAATTGAAATTAACAATCCTATCACTTCCCCCCCCACCCTCTTTTCTGTGGCCAGATTAAAGTTGTTTCTACAAAGCGACCTTTCTCAGGTGGAGGAGCTGAATTTTCAGAAATTCATTAAGCCTGAAACTTGATACTTTAATTCACTTTTTGAAGTATTTTGCTCCTTGTGCTTTCTCTGTTCTTCGGTCTATTGATCGATCTATCTATTGATCTAAAACACTTTGCTCTACATACATCAGCAGCTATAATAAACAAAAATAACTCCCATGAAATGTTTTAGATCTGAACAAAGCCACCACACTGTCTTATTACTATAGAGCCTGACTTACAGATATATTTAGGCAGTAAAAATGCATGTGGGTATTTACATATCTTTGTTAATCTGACCCATAAGCCTTGTCTTCCCATTCTCTTGCCCCCTATTGATAGAGCTCAATGTCATTTTTGGCACAACTCTAAAACAGAGTTTGTCTCATGGGCTATTCCCCCTCCTTTCTGTGGTCGTTTAACCTCCCTGTGGCAACAACAGCAATTGCTTATGTGAGTAACATTAGCAAGGTTTTTGAAATCAGTTTACCAACTGGAAATACAGAGGAGCCATCGCCATGTAGTGGGCTGTGCTATGCAAGAGGTCAGGCTAGATGATCTGATGGGACCTTCTGACCTTAGACTCCATGTCCATATGACCAGCCAGTTCTCCAAAGACCATCATCAAGTGCTCTGTAGACCATCAGTGGTCCATGGACTACAGTTTAAAAACCTGTGTTAGGTGCTGTGCACACAAGGGAAGATACGCCCCCCTGCCCCGAGGAGATTAAACTCTGAAAGGAGCATTTACAATCTCCCCTAACATAGCTAAGATTATTATTATTATGTGGCAAAATACATTCATGCCCCTGTGTGTATATGTGTATTTGCCATTTAAATGAAGCTTTTAACTGAACATTGCATTGGCATTTCACATGGGGAAACCGCTTCAGTATTTACTGCTATTAAATTAATTTCTCAGCAGAGGATTTTAGACTCTTATAATTCATGAGGATATTTTAGGTCCTGTTTACTGTCTGGTGCTTAAAAAAATTGTCTCGAGCATTTGTTTGCTGAATATAATGTTATTACATTAACTTTCCCTCACAGGAGAGACGAAGGTTCATTACTGCTGATGCTGGGCTCATTGTGTTGCTGAGGTCTCTGAACAGCGGGTAATTTTTCATGCCATATGTGCTGCAATATGTAGGCACATTGGGATGAGCTAAAGATAGGGTTGCCTTAAATCAGTGGCCGTACAGACCCTGAAGGGGTGGAGCTGTGACTGGCGCATGTGGGAAATGCCTTGGAGCGACTACAGGCTCCCTTGTGTGCTAGGGAGGAGGAGGAACTGGATTACGGGGTTTTCCAGGAATGGCCCCTTTTTGCTAATTCACTTTGGTTTTTGCACGTTGATTTCAAAAGGAAAATAATAATGATGATGCCGGCCTGGGTGGATCGGCTCTGGCCCAGCTAATTTGTGGCACTCAGAGCCCAGCAGGCTGCAGGCTGGTGATCTCTCATGGGGTTGGGGTAAGGGGCATGGAATCCTCCCCCCTAGGCTGCTGAAGCATGGTTCCATCACCCCTAAATGCAGCTCTGAAGTTTCAAGAGCCCTTAGGCTGCTCCAGTAGATCCACTGAGCCCTCAATGTCCACCCCACAACCCAGATCACGCACTGGAACTGCTCTGGTTCTGGAGGACAAGGGAGTGACTGAGAAGCGAGATGGGGCTGCCACTTGACTGTGCAGATACACATTCAGGCCATTTTTGAAATACACGTCGTCGTTTACTCAGTAGACCGCAATAGCTCTGCCTGAGATTTCATAGGGTCTCGACTGACTACTCACTGTACATTTATGAGCATCCCCTGGAAGAGCCCTCAGGAAAAGGGAAATTGCTGTGCTGCACGGATTAATCACTCACCAGAGCATGTGTCTCAACAAGAAGTTGCTTTGTAGAGGCTTGAATGCATGGAGGCGGCTTTAAGACAGGTGGCATCTATTTTGGAGACACAGAGGTGAAGTGATCCAGCCTCACCCATACTGCATGAGCGTGTGTGCTCTTACGCAGAAACCCAGCTGTCATTCTCCGCTGTCAATGTGTCTCCTGTCAGTGACAGCTTCCAGTTACTGCAGCTGCTGGCGCTGCACAGTGCACAGATGCACACGAAGCGCCTGGAAGCAGTCAGCATGCAAGAGAAAATGCAGTTACAGTGATGGGGCTATTTAAGAGGCCATGCATGAAAGGAACTGTGATCTGCTGCTAGGACACTGGGCTGGTATTCAAGAGATGTGAGTTTTAGCCCCAGCTCTATTTAACTTATTATATGATTTCAGGCAAATCACTTCACCTCTGTTTCTCCTTTCACCAGTGGCTTTTCTTTCTTTCTTCTTCTTCTTCTTGAGTTCTTTATTCAGATTGTAAACTCTTTGGGTCAGGGACTGTCTCTGGCTGTGTCCTGCACCTTGGGAGCTCCATTTCTACTGGGGCCTCTAGACAGTACTGTAATAAAAGGAAGTAGAAGAACCGAGATGGCCTTAATAGAATTTTCCAAAATTACCAATGGGATGAAGAAATCTGATAGATAGATATTGTTCCCAGAGGGACAGAGTTGGACTACATGCTTCACCTGTGTATTCCCACAAAGGTTGTTGAGTATCTGGATTAAATGACCAGGTAAAGCAATTGAAGCAATGAAAATAACTGAGTTTAAGAAACGCCAAGATTTTTTTTTTCATAGGATTGAGGCGTAAGGGTGCCAGTGCCGTGGAGTGGAAAGTGCAGATGAGAGAAACCACTGGGGAAATGTTGGGAGCTTGCAATGATGAGATCATTGATAAAATCCTGGACTCTTCAACAAAGTATGGGACCAAGAAAAGCCTCCAGAACAATGGAAATATGGCATCATTTTCAAAACACCAAAGAAAGTTGACATATATGATTGTAACAACTGGCAAAGTGTTCTCGTTCCGTGATAGGTAGTCTTCTCCAGTATCTTCTTAACTAGAAAAAAAGAAAACAGTCGAGGAAAAGCTAAAACAAAAAAAGAGCAGGCGGAATTTCAACACAGAAGACTTTGTGTTGACCAAAATAATCTTTGAAGCAAGCACTGAATGGCAAAAACCTCATCGATTTCAAGAAAGCATTTGGCATCTTCCATTGTAATTCATGTTGGAACATCTTGAAGTGTCATGGTGGGCTATTAAAAATACATAATCAAGGCCTTATTATCAAGGTCCAACATGTACAGTTAAAGTAAATGCAGACTCAAGCAAATGGTTCAATATAGACGCTAGTGTCGAACAAAGATGCATTCTCTCACCTCTACTGTTTGGCCATTAACTTCATTAGGAGAAAAAGTGTAGACAGATGCAGCACAGTAATTGTGTAGCTCAACAAAAATAGGCTAGAAGATCTAGATTTTGTTGATGACACAGCACTTCTAAGTGACAGCTCAACCAGTTGCAATTCAAGGCCAAAAGACCACAAAACATTACAAAAAATACAGGGTTAATAATCATTTATGAAAAATACAAATCTAATGACAACCTCAGCAACTCCCAACTCAATCACTACTTTGAAAGGCAAAGGAATACAAGTAGTGAGTCAATTCAGATTCCTTGGCAGTAAAGGGCAAGTCAATGGGGATGTCCAGAAGGGAATAATGCCCCTAAACGGCAAGGCAGCACGTGTTACCAGAGTGAACAAGAGTTGATAAACAAAAATCTACAACTTAAAGACCGTACTTTGAATCTTCAACTCAAATGTTATTTCCATCTTAACATACAGATGTGAAAGCTGGAAATCCACCAAGGGTATAGACCAGGGGTCGGCAACCTTTGAGAAGAGGTGTGCCAAGTCTTCATTTATTTACTGTAATGTAAGATTTCACATGCCAGTAATACATTTTACATTTCCAGGGGCCGGCGGATGGAACACCAGACTGGCAGCGAGTTGAGCGGGGCCGGCGGCCGGAACCCCGGCTGGCAGGGGCCGGTGGCCAGAACCCCAGACCGGCAGTGGGGGTGGCAGACGGAACCCCACACCGGCAGCGGGCTAAGCAGGGCTGGCATCCCAGCTGGCAAGGTACCGGCGGCTGGAACCCCAGACTGGTAGCAGGCTGAGCGGCTCAGCCCGCTGCCGGTCTGGGGTTCTGTCTGCCGGCTCCTGCCAGCCGGGGTCCTGGCCGCTGGCTCCACTCAACCCGCTGCCAGTCTGGGGTTCTGTCCGCCGGCTCCTGCCAGCCGGGGTCCTGGCCACTGGCTCCACTCAGCCCGCTGCCGGCTGGGGGTTCTGTTCATCCAGGCTGGCAGCGGCCTGAGTGGGGCCAGCGGCCGGGACCCTGGCTGGCAGCAGAGTTCCACTAAAAATCAGCTTGTGTGCCACCTTTGGCACGCGTGCTGCAGGTTGCCGGCCCCTGGTACACAGACATCTAAAAGCAGATTAATTATGATTCTTGTCCCTCCCTGCCACACCTTGAAAAAAACAAGGTTAAGAACCTAATGGCCAACACAACCGAAGTGTCAGCAGTGCTACTGAGTACCACAGCAATAAATCCACTGGCCTTTATATCACCATCCTTTCCCGATGCCTTCCAAAAGTCAGCTCATTGGCTGGTATCCGGGGGTCGGTTCACAAGAATGAAAGAGATGTACATAGCCCAGTAAGGCTTCCTCCCTCTCCTACTAAAGCCAATGGCAAAACCCCCATTGACTTGAATGGTGCAGGCCGAAGCTCTAAAGGAGTGGGTGGCATATTAACCTTCCTAGTCTGCAGCAGGAGGAGGGCTTTGCCGGTGCTGTTGTGTTGTCGTGGGGAGGCAGAACAGCAGATTATACAGAATTTGAACACGACAAGGAATTTCATTAAAAAGCCTGGGCAGATCTGGCTCCTAACAGATGTGTTATCTACCAACTTCCTGATTATCTGAAAACTCTCATTTCCCTTCTGTCCAGAATGTTATTTCACTTCTAAAAATGGCTGGCCGGCAGGATTACTGGATATCCAGAAATGCAGGGAAAAGCTCCCCTTTTGGAAGCTAAGGGTTAAAACCATAAAGGTCTCAGCTTCCCAGTTCCCAGAGAGGAGCAGGAAGTGCTTGGTGGCAAGGCTTTATAAACCGGAGAACTTCCTCTTTACATATAGACAGTGCATGAGCTCTGCCTGGAGCAAAGCACAACTCACTCTCATGGACCCGAGCACAGACGTGAAGTCAATAGCAAGCAGCAGAAATAATTGAGAAGATTGCCTAGCTCACAGGGATATGTCTGTCAGTCCAGTTAAAAAGAGAAGATTGCTCATTTTTTCCTCACTCCCCACATTATTCCATTTATTGTTGCCTCGAAGTTGATCTATAGCAACCTCCTCTAACAGTGAATGGGGAATTTAGTCTCCATAGACCACTGTGGTGGTATTTTTCTGTGATGCGGGCGTTTGTCCACTGGGTACAGGAAAATGAGGCCCAGCAAATTTGTTTCACACCAGCCATCTGATGGTAGCAACTTTCAGTCCCTTGAAAACATTCTGGTCAACAGAGCACAGCCTAGAGCAGGGGTAGGCAACCAATGGTATGCGTGCCGAAGGCAGCACGCGAGCTGATTTTCAGTGGCACTCACACTGCCTGGGTCCTAGCCACCAGTCCGGGGGGCTCTGCATTTTAATTTAAATTTAAATGAAGCTTCTTAAACATTTTAAAAACCTTATTTACTTTACATACAACAGTAGTTTAGTCATATATTATAGACTTATAGAAAGAGACCTTCTAAAAACGTTAAAATGTATGACTGGCACGCGGAACCTTAAATCAGAGTGAATAAATGAAGACTTGGCACACCACTTCTGAAAAACCCCTGGCCTAGAGGGTGCAGGCTCAGCATTATTGCTTCCAGTTTGCAAGTGGAGTCACGTATCTGAAAGGTGGTAGCAGGGGAACGAGTTCCAGAAATGTACAAACATATTTTTAAATAACAAAAGGAGCAAAGCATTGACCACATGGAGCTAGAAGTCCCATAAACGAGTCTAATGCTTTGTACCTGCCCTGGCCAACAGCTCTTTCCCAGGCAGCATTTACTTAAAGGCCAAAGAAGAAATGGCTGTTGGTTCCTATCCCTGTGTTTCCTGTGGCTCTGATCTTTGGAGGAAATTATTTTCCCTTTGTTCTGCTTTTAAAGTTGAAACAGTCAAGTAGGAATGCGCAGCACTCACAATATGAAAAGCAAACCTATCCAGGCTGGAAAGTTAGCTCATCCCTTTGAGCACAAAAGCATTCATCACAGCTTTCATGTCTGGGCAGGAGGAATGTAAAAAACTGAGCTCAAACAGAGAAATATATATATACTTTCCCAAAGACTGATCACAATCCACTGAAAAATACACAGCCTGGGGTGGGATGGAAAAAAAGTGCTCCATTTAAAATGTTATGAGTATCTTTTAGTTACTAATGCCTTTGCCTCCAAATGGCTATGTTTCTGCAGCTGAAATTGACAGCAATCAGACTTACAAGTGTTGGGGAAAGATTTACTTGGACATATGAAAGAAAACCATTTCCTTCTAAATGCTGTGCCCAGAGCCAGATCATATGGCTTTCTCTAGCTATGCATGAGGGCGGATATGTTCAAAGGGCTTGTTTTGTCATAAAATATAGTTATTGAGATGTGGGAACAAAACAAAACAAAACAAAATCTAACCACTGTGGTTTGCTTGGTTAAAATGCTATTGTTCAGGTAACAGTGTTTACATAGGGTGGTGATTAAAAAAAAAATGAAAGATTAAAAACATATATCAAGGATGTGAGAGGTGGATAAATACACATTGCTGAGCAGTGGGGGGGAATTACTGTCTATGACAGCTTTTCTGTGTCTCCTGAGTGCTCCTATTCCCCTTTGCACGGCTCGTGAAGTTGTAAGTTGAAAGGGCGAGAACTCTGTGATGCGCGTGACAGACTGGATGGCAGAACCTCGGGGGTGGGGTGGGGAAGGAGGGCATTTAATGATTAAAACTGCTGCCTCAGCAGTCTCCAACACATCCCTTTCACTTGCCATCAGCAGCGACTGCTCAAAGCCCCTCTCAGGTGCTATGCAGGAAGGGAAAGCTAACAACTGGGAGGGACAGTCATAGGACTGGGATGAGTGAATGCATTGCGACACAGGATGAGGTGAACAAAACCAATGGGCCAGATCCTCAGTGGCTGTAGATCTGTGCATCTTAGCTAACACCAGCTGAGGATCAAGAAGATGGACAATTCTTGTTGCTTGCAAGGATCGTGCATGCTTCAGAATTTGTTTTGGAACACTAGGGGGGAAAAAATCCAGAGCTAGCCAGTTCAAGCCCTTGTAGGGGCATGCAGCAGGCGCAGGTGCTGAACTGTGGCACAAAGATCCATGCACGCACCAGTGGCGTAGCCAGCTTCTCAGTGCAGGGGGAGCAACCATAAAAAAGGCGCCCCCCCTTGGCTCCTCCTCTGGCCACGCCCCTCCTTGGCTCCTCCTCCGGCCGCTCCGTGCCCCTCCCATGGCTCCTCCGGCCACGCTGCGCACCCCCTCGGAGGGGCTCGGTGGGGGGGGGGCGGGTGCGGGCGGGCGCTGTTCGCTTCTCCTGGGGGCTGGGGGGAGCGGAGCAGAGCAGTGGGGCGGGCATCAGCTGGCGGGCAGATAATCCCCTCTCCCCGGCAGCTTCCTGCTTCCCTCGCCCGGGCAGCCCAGCATTTTTTTTCAAAAGCGGCGCCTGTGGGCCGCCGCTGGGGTCTTGCAGGCAAGGGGGGGGGCGCCCGGGCCAGACTCCGGGGGAGCCGGTGGGGGGGGCGGCGGGCACGGCCGGAGGAGCGAAGCGGCCGGGCTCCGGGGCCATCGCGCCCCACGCTCAGCGCGGCCGCCTCCTGCGGCGGCTCAGGGCTCAGCGTCCGAGCGCTCCACCGCTGGCAGGCAGATCCCCTCTCCCCTGCAGCTTCCTGCTTCCACGGCGGCAATGTTGGGGCCGCGCTGAGCGTGGGGCGCGATGGCCGAGGAGCCGCCCCCCCCTCCCCCCGCTCCCCGCCCCCCCCCCCCCCCCATGGCTCCTCCGGAGTCCGGGCGTGCTGCCCCCCCGTTGCCTGCAGGACCCCAGCGACGGCCCGGCAGGCGCCGCTTTTGAAAAATGAACTGAGGGGAAGCGGCTGCTTCCCCTGAACCCCCCTAGCTACGCTACTGGCACGCACCCCTAGTAACATAACCAGGGAGAAGGAGATGCAGACGACAGTGTTCAGAGGCAGAACTGTGTCTGGATGGGCTGCTTTTCAAAGTAGCTTGAGGCATCTAGTATCAGAGGGGTAGCCGTGTTAGTCTGGATCTGTAAAAAGCAACAAAGAGTCCTGTGGCACCTTATAGACTAACAAATGTATTGGAGCATAAGCTTTCGTGGGTGAGTACCCACTTCGTCAGACGCATCTGTGGATTAACAAACAATGCTCAGCAGGGCCCTGATCCAAAGCGTGTTGGACAATTCCTACCAACTCCAATGAGCTTTGGTTCGTGCCCCCAGTGAGAAAAAGAGCCTAGATTATCACTGACTTCTGCAAAACTGCTTCTTCCATAACAGCAGGTAGAACCCAGCTAAATTTTGTTCTTGAAAGATGGTCCATGAGTGCTTAAATCCCCTGTTGAATCTGCCTGGATGATCACTTGTAAGATGCTGGGAGCAATCTTCTCTCTCCTTCACAACCCCAAAAGGTGCCCCCGAGCAGCTTGAAAGAGCAGCAGGGACTTTCCCTCAATGCATGAAGCTGTTGGGCTCTTTAATGAAGATCCTAATTCTAAATTTCCATATGCACGTATCCATAGCGCAAGGTGTGCTGGAGAGGTGAAAATCTCCCTCCCCCCTCCCGTCAGATGTGGATTCAGACTGTTTGCATACTGAGCACCCTGGAAGAACACCAGCTCCAAACCACCCATGTTTTGATACCTGCTGTATTGAGCCCCTCCAGCCTTTGCTTCAGAGACCTGCGCTAGGTGTTCTTTTCATCTAGTGATAATGAACAGCTCAACCGTGATTTCTTTGTCTGAGCCGTTATTTATCCCTGGTGTTTTGATCAACAAAAATGATACGATTCTGAACTACTTTTTTTTTTTTTGGAAGTAAAATTATAACTAAGTAGGGGGGAGGGAAGCAAAAGCCTGTGAAAGATCAAAGGGGCTTCATAAAGGGGGAATAAAAACCCTTATTCCCCCCCAAAAAGAGAACTTTTCTGTGAGCCTTATCAAAGCTGCACTGCATCCTTCGGATGAAAGTCCTCCCTGTTTAATTCGCTCCTCTTAACACCTCGTTTGTTTTTAAACGCTGTGGTACCTTAATGAACAAACAACATAAGTCCATAGCATGGGAAAAAAAGATCTGCCGCATTCTCTTTGCTGGATTCCCTGTGGTCTCTGAGTTGCCTTACTGGAGAATTAAAGCCAGCAAAAATAGACTTGGGAGCACTCTTTGATATTTGACTTATTTTTCAGTTTATAAACACTCAAGGCACTGCAACGAGTCTGAACACCTAGCTCACTGAGCGCAAAGCCCTCTTATCCCACTGAAAAACTACCAACACCATCTTCTAAGCTCCAAGAGCTGGGCCTGCACGTCAACCAGTTACCAAGAGCCACAGAGGGAAGGGTTTTGATCGCTGGTGAATAAATGAATTGTTGCCAGTCCCGGAAGCTCGTTCCTTAGTCATAAACCAGAGGTTCTTGGAGGTCTGGGGACTGTCTCTGTCCAGTCAGAAGGCAGCCAGCTGTGATGATGGGTTCTGTGATGTGTGGACATTTGCCTATTAAGAACCAGATTGAGAGGACTCCTTGGCTAGTAAACAAACCTAACCAGCTTTGTTTAATACACACTTCCTCCTTTGGAGCTTAGAGCAGATTCCATACCTGAGTGGTGGTAGGAAGCAGCTTCCTTTAAACAAATATGGCTCATTAGTTTTTGCAGAAGCTTCTTCTATTTCCAAGCTTCTCAAGGTCCCAGTTCCCAGAAGCTCCGGAGCAGACACCTTTAGGACCCGATTTGCTGTCGTCTTACACCTTATGTCATCCTTTACATCAGTGCAAAATGGGTACAAAACCCAATAGATCTGACCCACTCTTGGTATCTACTTTCAGGCCTTGTTACATTCATTCATATTTACATCAAAGGTGCTTTCCATTTCTCTGGCAGAGTGTTGCTCATTCTCATGGTTTTATTGCAAGTCTCTCAATACTGGATGTTTTTCGTAAAGCCTCAGCTTTAGGTGAGGTGATTACATGTGAATCAATAGCTTTGATTTAAAAACAAAGTACGTTTCTAGCCCTCATGGTTAGGGAGAAAAGCCTGCAAACATGGCCCAAGTGTATCCTTCAGGCTCAGAAACCTGATGGCACAGAAAAATACCCCAAAATGTATTTTTAAAATTTTTTTGCCTTTTAAAAAATCACCATCTTATAATTTTGGGGACCTAACTCATGACTTATTAATGTTTGGGGTTGGTGATACTGTATTCTGATCCAGCAGCAAGTTACTCCCGTTTTGCACTCTGTTTGCACTGGTGCAAATCACCACAGAAAGTGCAAGGCAGTTGTGAATCAGGCCACCAGCCTGCTGCAGGTGCTGGGGAGGGAGCGGTGGTGGTAAAGACTATAGCATTTCAGTATTAACATACAAACAGTTTAAAAGGACAAGAAAGCTGCAAACAGATTTGAGAACCACTGAATCCCTTTTAAACATTCAGTTCTGCAAAAAAGGGACCGGTTATGGTGCGTTAAGGGTATATGCTTTGGTGGTTCCTGCTGTATTTTCTCCACCAGTTGATCAGGGTCGTCAGTTTCTTCCAGCCAGTTCAGCAATTCCAGATGGCAAAAATTCAGTGTATTCCAGTTTTTTAAAATAGAAATAATAAAACAAATGGTAGCAACTAGCAGATGTTGCAAAATGTAATTACCAGCTAATCAGTTCTGGCCGTTTTTTTTTTTTTTTTTTTTTTTTAATTTAAAATAGCTCCCAGATTTAGTAAACTGCAGTGCTGTAGGGTCGGCTCTGCCTCATTACAAGAGAATGCACAACACAGATCGAGGTGCCTGGGGAGCAGTGCAGCTGTTACAGCAGGGTGCAATGTCTATTGGGGTGTACAGTCCTACAGCCCCAAATGTAGCTACAGGGTGTTCATGAAGAGGGATTGTAGATCCAATAGGTACAAGAGGGATCCCAGTGTAGCATGTGGGTTAAAGATACAGATTCCAGATGGAATGGGCAAAAGTGCTGCAGATACTATAAATAGTGTGTTACTGGATTGTAGGTGCAGCATGCGTGTGTGGGTGTCCATAGAAATTGTGGGGTGCATGGGGGGGCATTGTGCAGGCAAAGCTGCAGCATAGCAACAGCTCCTGGAGACTGACTGGCTGGTTGGATACCCTCCAACAGAGGGAGCCTTTCAGGAGTCCACCCGGGCTGTGCTTTCTCAGGTAGCTATAAGCAAGTCTTGTATATCACCAGCAGGCTGAAACAAATGCCCCTGATTCGCTCAAGCCCCTGGTTTGATGTTAATCCCAGATGTTCACATTTAAAATGAGGCCTTAATGCTTCATTCTCCCAAAAATCAATACTTCTCTTCTCTCTTTGCTGGTCTCTTAAATGAACTGTGTCACAGAGCAGAGAAGGTCAGTGCAGGCAGCATTGATGGAGGCTGGCGAATTGCTACATCTGTTTGCTATGAAGCTGAGCAAAATGACATGGGTTCACTCCTTATTCCATATGTATGTTGCATGCAGACATTTGCCAAGGAGACTCAGTAAATTTTCTTTCTTTCTTTCTTTCTTTCAGAATATTTTTGGGAGGACTTAAAGGGAGGAGGGAATTGGACAAAACACACACATTTATGTAAACAGCAAACTGGCTGCAGCTTTGAGGTGTAGAATACAGTGGACTACTGGAATGCCTCCAGGATCGTTCGCCCAGACCTTCATTCTTCAGTGTAATGGATTAGAAAGTCACAATACACCATTATTCTAAGCAGCATGAGGACTGAAAGCTAGACAAAAAAGAGAAAAAACCCTCTCCTCTACACCTCCACTCTCCCTCCCTCTTCCAAACCTGTACAACGAGGCGCTAATTAAAGCAGAAATGGCAGTTCGGCATCCGAACTGACATCTCTGGAATTGATGCATCTTTAGCACTTGACAGAAATTCTGGCTTTCTTACCTCTGATGTGGTGTTTGGAAGAAGGGGAAAAAATCACTAACCCCTGCCAGGGAAATACAAAGCCCCCTCTCCCCACATGCACAGCAATATTTTTCTTTTTAAGGGTAGTTTTTTAATAAAACAAGCAGCATTTAAATGTGTTTCATTTATTTATTTTGTTATTCTGAGCAAACAGTGGGGGCTTATCTCTCATTCTCCTGTTAGAGAGAGGGAAGGAGCCTTTCAAGACGTGTTTCAATTAAGATTTTGAAGCTGAGAGATCCGAGTTAGATGAGAGTGGAGTCTGATCTCAGGAACTCCCCTCCATTCCCTGTTTGATATTCAGAAATGTCATGTTTTGTAATTTGGCATCTTTGACACCGTTCACTAATGATTACATTTTTGTGAATATTACCTGGAAAGATCTAACCTGTTTTCCTCCAAATGGCTTACCCTCTGTGAATGGGAGGTAGGAGAGGGTTTGTTAGAGAATAAATACAGATCCATGAAATTAGTCATTCAATTTTGGCATTCAATTCCTATATATTTCTGTATAATTCTGAGGGGTGGGGATAGGGGAAAGGTCTCATCCTGTGACAATAGATGTATGCTTTCTATAATTTATTTTTAACTTTGACATTTTTTGGAAGTTTTTTTGATACCAGATGTGAAACAGACAGTAGTAAATAAGCCACACAAAATGTCCTTTTAAAAACAGCTGCAAGGTCTGAGTGAACTACAAGGAAGCCAGGACATTCAGGAAAGAAAGGCAGTCTCATTGCCTAAGCACAGGGCTAGGAACTCTGGAGCTCTCACCCCCTCTTTGGGTTTGTCTTCACTTCAAAATTACATTGTTACAACATGACCTCAAGGAGTTAATAACTAATGCAATGTTATATGCTCCAAGCCCGAATCTTGGTTGCCCTCCACCTTGTTCAGTTAGTTACACATAACATGATGCCCCTGGGTAGATTGTCAGCAGCAAGGACTGAGCCCAAGACCTCTGCATCTAAAAGCTGGAACTTCTACTGCCTGAGTTAAAAGCTCCAGTTGTGTTAGCTCAAAGACGGTACCGACGCAGAAACCTCTGTGCAGTTCAGCCACTAGATAGGTACAGAGGCACACCGAGTAAACAGGGGTTGCGCATGAATGTAAAACATTAGGGTTCTGATCTGGTAAAACTTTGCACTCACTTTACACGGGTGTCAGTGATGACACAGAGTACAGGGCAGTGAGGAATCAGACCTTCAGTATGGACAGGGAATGCCAAGAAGCCTAGGGGTAAGCACAACATTGCGCGTCTAGGCCGAGTGTAAAGTCCGGCTTAACATCATGGCTCCTCGAGGTCCTGTTTTAACACAATATTCCTTTCCAGCACAGACACAACACACGTAACATGATGGCCCTGGGCAAGTCATATAAATTCTTTGTGCCTCCATTTTCTGGGCTTCTGTGGCCCATTTGTAAAGGAGGTGAAATGGCACTTGCCTATGACTCAGGGGAGTTGGAAGGAATAATTAGTGCATGAAGCACTTGGAAGATAATTGTACATTCTATTATTATCATCTTCATTAATTTATTCCATGGTGCCCAGGTACTGCAGCAAATGACGATAAGCTCGATAGATGGACCTTCATTTTGAGGAAGCTAGCCAAAACCACAGAACAAGCACAAAAGGACCAGAGGTTTTATTCTGATAAGCATCCTGATGCCTACAAAACACCTGACAATGGCTATACATCTGGTGTGTTGTGGCCACTCCTTATTACAATAATCATAACTGTCTCACCATAACCTTGCCCACCCTCGTATGTTTGTTGTATTCACCTGTTGATCTCTTGTCTGATATTTAGATTGTAAGCATTTTGGGGCAAGTGTGTTCTTTTCTGTGTGTGTGTGTGTATGCAGTGCCTACAACAATGGGGTCCTGTATGTTACCGCTAGAGCTCAGCAGGAACCAGATTTTCCATTTCATGGGCAATTCCACAATTAAAAAAAAAATTCCAAACCACTTCTAAATTTCCCATAAAAACGGAATTGCAATAACATTTTGTTTTGGGTGAATAATAACATTTTGTTTTGGGTGAATCAAAACATTTCATTTTGACCTCTTATCAAAAAGACCTCCTAAAACATTTCAAAACAATGATCGAAAAACAATGAATTTTGTTCCAAAATGTTTCAAAACAAAAACTCAAAATGTTATGAGTTGATTTCAATGAAAACTTTGTTTGTTTGTTTGTTGAAAAATTTCCAGCAAGGTCTAGTTACCACAATACAAAGGATACATAACAGACTTTCAGAGCTTCATCTGATCCTCATCCAAACTGTATAAGCCTTTTGCTTGCAGAACTCCCATATACAGAGGTCTTGAATGATTGGGCCCTTGGGGTGGAAGTCTCATGAGAACAAGCTTTCTTCCTTCGTGTTTCTTGCTTGCAGTTTCACTTACCATATTTCAGTGCTTCTGCTTCTGCTCTTATCTGGAATCTGAAGGCACAGAGGCCACTATATAGATGTGTGAAATATATATTACGTTATCCAAACAGTTTTGAACTTTGCAAATGATTTGGTTCAGGTTGGACCAGGGCCGGCTCTAGGATTTTTGCCGCCCAAGGCAAAAACAATTTTGGCCGCCCCCCCCCCTTTTTTAATTACCCCACCCCCGGCCCCGCCTCAACTCCACCCCTTCCCCCCAGGCTCTCAAGCCTAGGAGGGAGGGGGAGAAGCAGC
>NW_020664725.1:15321949-15441114 GCF_002925995.2 Terrapene triunguis | reverse complement strand
CAGTGTAAATCACGCATGTTTACTGATTTGGAATCTTTGTTTGCCATCGGAACCTGCCCATTTCCTCTTGGCCCTTAGTTTGAGGCAGGCTTGAACTACAGAACCAATGTACCAGCAGGAACCTGGAGCTAGAGATTCTAATCTGAGCCTTGAATGAACATCTTTCAAAAATTACTGCACCGCCGCTGGGCGTCCCTTGCGGATAACAGATGAAACCTGTGATTACACCTCTTTGATTCTAACCATCAGGTTGATACAGTTGCTTTCTAAGGTATACATTATTCTTCCTGGCATGCCTTTCTTTGTGATGAGCATAGAAATTACCATGGAGCAGAGTGGGAATGAGGATCAGAGGATTCCGTGGTCTCTAAATCCTCCCTTAATGATTGCTAGGAGATGGCAAAGTAGCCCGAAGAGCCTTTTCACAACAACATTGCCAGCAATGGGTGGGCGCCAGCACTTAGCACTCTGTTACTTTTAGTCTCCACACTGATATTTTAGATGATTACCTTTCAAATTTTAAATGTGAGATCTACTTTATTGAAATAGCATGGTACAAACTAATTGCAGGTTTCATTGTGCATGTGTGTGTGTGACATAAAAAGCACACTCTGACTGTAAACCTGATGGTTTGAGAGAGATGCTTCCAGAATATCACACTAGAAATTGTAAGAGACCTGTGAAAATATATGGTTATATTTACAAAACCCCAAACAATTTAATTGGATGCTGCTGCCAAGAATGTTGAAAACTCCTCAGATCTTTTCTGTGAGGCTGAAACTTTCTTTGTCCTGGACGACAGATACGCTCAAGGAGAGAAGAGGTGTGGGGCTTCCCATCAGGGAGACCTTTGTCTCAGATTGAAGCTTGGGAAGCACAGTAGCACAGATAAAAAGGATAGTGTTGCAATTAAAACCCTAGACTGTGGCTCAGGGTTCAATTCACAGTTTGGCCACAGGAATTAGGCAAATCATTTAATCTCTCTGGGCCTGATCTCTGTCAAAATAGGTGATGATAATATTCCCTTTCTTCCACCATTTGTCTGTTTAGACTGGATGCTCTTTGAGGCTAGGATAGTCTCTTACCATGAGTAAGTTAGTGTTTGTATATTTTTATAGCACGTAAACATGAGATCCCTTTTTCTAACTTTGGTGCCTTCAAATTAATTGCCTAAAACTCTCATCAAAAGGTCCTCAAATCAACATGTATGTCTCCTAAAAATTGGACCTATCTGTACTCTTAGGCCCTTTCATCTGCATTTTATGATACCTACCTTTAAACACCCATATTTGAATACTGGCCCCACTGAAGAAAACAAACAGAGCAAGTTAATTTCAAGCCTCACTAAAAAGTGTGGGGGAGAGTGGAAATCAATGCTCCCCAGATGAAAAAGGACATTGGGAGGGAGAATGTTATTTTCCAGTTTTTAAGAGGCTGTTTTTGTTACAGACAATAGAGAGTGAACCTGCAAAAAGAGCAGCCCTTAAAAATGTCCTGCTAATTCCCAGGGTGCTCATTGTGTTTCAGAACTTAATTGTAGGAACACACAAAACTCAGCGATGAAGATTGTTCTCATCATTACAATCGACTCCCGTTTTACGTGCTGCAATGTTGCAGCCAAAAGATTTGTTGCTGTTTGCTGTAACCCAGCAGAAAAATCCAACAGAAATATATTTGATCTTTGTTGTGGGCATCTAAGCATGAGTATAACAGACGGAGAAATGATCTAGACTCAGAGGGATTCCTCTTCCTTTAGGATGTCTTAAAGGATCACTTTCTTTGTCATAAGGGTAATAGAAAGTAAATGGAGGATACTTGCCAAGTGCCAACGAGTGACATTTTTATTCGGCTCTAGAGGAAGGTGGAGTCACTCTAAAATCCTTGATGGATGAGCATGTTATCAATTCCTTCCTCAGAAGTGGAATAAAGAGCAGAATTCTATAGAGGGACGATTCCGTTGTTGACTGGAAAGTGTCTTTGTTCAGTCCTTTAGAAGAAAAAAAAAGACAAGGGAAAGAAATCCTAGTCCCCTAGTGTTGAAAAGAGGCTTGAAAACAAAGGCAGCTAGAGTAGATTACAATGACATTTAATAGCCAAGTCACAAAGACCCTGGACTTTTATTCTATTTTCGATACGAGGGATATTATAGAACATATTGGCAGTAAACAATTATTTCCTATTAGCCCAATGGCTGGTGACTCACCTGTTTGCCTGTTTGTGTCACTCAGCAAAAGCTGATCCCAGTTTTTTCAAGGAGTGACTTGTGAGTGAGTATATGTTACTTGTATTACTGTAGCCACCAGCCCCCCCGAATCAGTATCAGAACCTCATTGTACCACAAACATTCTTTGTCTTGTAGAGGCCTCTCCTGGGCTGTGGGGACTACTTGAAAGGTGCCAGGTGATCCATGGACGTTTGGAGACAATATGGAGATGGGGAAAGTTAGGACCAGTTGAGTCATGGTTCTCATCCAACCTTTGAAAAGGACCTTGTGTTCATGTTATGGATGGGCAGTATTTCAGCACATTTCTTCTCCCAAATACATTTACCCTTTTCTATTGGAGACCAGCGTCTCACCTGTCTTCAGTATCACACTGACCCTGCGTTATTACTGTTTTCTTTTGTCTTAGCAAAGACTGCATTGAATGGGTGCCTGGGAGGGGAATTTATTGGCCAATGAAGCTCTTGAATAACTCATTTCTCTTACGCACCCCACTTTGCCTTCATTCCTTTGGAGCCTTTGGATGGGGCAAGTGATTATACCCATCCTTAGTGATTTGCACTGAGCTCCTGGCAATGTGTGTACGCAAAGCTGCTGTTAGCTCCCGTTGCCTATTGCAAATCACACTGGAAATACTCTCTATGCACTTATTTGTATTTCTCTTACCTGCATATTTAATCTCTAATTGGGTAAGAAGTTCAACTTCTTGTGCAGTCCATACTCGAGAGCAAGTAGACTCACTAACAGCCTTCCTACCCACCTTACTTTCGTTTCTTTGTTCATTCCTAGCTGCAGGATGTCTATGGCTAAAATGTTGGCTCAATCACGATTTAGTGTGGAAAGCCAACCCACAGATCAAACAGGCATAGTCCATCTCAATTTTTGTCTGCCCAGTTTGGATGAAGGTCTGATTTTTCAAAAGTATTGAGTGCCTGCCCTCTGAATCTGACTCCTGTAGGGTCTCAGGTTGGGCATCCAAAATTTTAGTGATTGAAAACAAATGGTATAGGGTTTTTGTTTTTGCTGGGGGGGGAGGGGGATCTAGCTTCATGGTGGGGGTTAGAGAATGTGACTGTTTGGGGATGAACCTGTCACGTGGTCCTAAATAAAACAATATTTGTGTTTGGTTTGACACTCATCATATGTGTCTCTAATACTATTACAAAGTAATAATCCTCTCATTTGAAATTTATCTGCATGGTAGAAATGTAATAGTTTCTTTGGAATGTGCTATTCACATTTGTCATACCACATGAATATTTAAGATGAATTCAGAGGCCGTTTAATCAGCAACGTTGTTTGGGTTTGTTTTTGCTAACATTATATAGTTTGTTTCAAAGGAGAAATGTATTCCCTTTGTTGTGGATAATAAATAGAGAGGATTCAAAAACTATTAGTTACTTTAGCCTAATATGACAAGAGAACAGGAGGTCATTGATAGCTTTATTAAACTGACACTTTCTACACCAGCCTCAAAAATAAATAAATACACAGAAGTCTGTTTCCTTACATCTGACAGCTTATGGAATCCCAGGTGTCAGATGGTTCTATTCTATTCTGTGTAGGTTCTTATATTGTTTCCTACATAATAATATCTGAGCACTTTCCAATTTCCATTAAACAACATGACTAACATTACCAAGGGTCATGGTGGATTCTCCATCACTGACATGTTTTTAAATCAAGATTGGATGTTTTTCTAAAAGATCTGCTGTAGGAATTATTTTGAGGAAGTTCTATGGCCTGTGTTATGTAGGAGGGCAGACTAGATGATCACAGTGGTCCCTTCTGGCCTTGGGACCTATGAATGTATGAAACATCTGTCACATGTGGTTTGTTCTTTCTCTCCTCAGAGAGACAACTGTGTGAATTTCACATCATCTGATTGGATAAAGCTGGATGTCATGGTACCAAAGGGCAACATGATTTGTCAAAAGGGGAGTGATTTAATAAATGAATACTTAGACATGCTCTGAGCCTTTTCATATCTCCAGCGATGGTTCGGTTGGAGTTGCTTGAGGCTGCTTTGAGTTGGTTCATGCTTTATCCAAAGTGGGTAGCTGCCTTCTTAAAATACAGATTCCCCCACCTCTTTGAAAGCACTCTGCCAACTTGCATGAAAATTAGCCAGGACTGTCTTTCTGTGTATCCATCTGTCTGTGATATTTCTTAGGAACCTATCACAGTGGTAGCTAAGCACCTGGCCCAAAGCCCAGAGGAGTCAGTGGAAAGACTTCCCACTGGAATCAATCTGCTTTGGATCAGGCCTGAAGTGCTGGAAGTTTAGTAAAGTGGCCGCTCACTCCCGTTTTGACCTGCAATAGGAGACCAGCCGTCACCGATGCTCCCATCTCTGGACTGCCATTTAAACCTCATTTAAACCTTTCCTAAAGACTCTGTCGCTTTCTGGTTCTCAGGAGGAATTGGTCAATAATATAAAGAGGTTTAAATAAACAATCCCCCAGGCTACCCCATGCATCCTTTCTCCTCCATATCTGCTTTGTTTAGATTACATGCTATGTGGGGCAGGCACTGTCTGCATTTGTGTCTTGATCTACATTGGTCACACTGTCTGTGGCTGACAAATAAATAACAATAAACCATCCCTGTGAAAGGCAGATGGACTGCAGAGGTGAACAGAGCTACTCGGCTGCAGGGAGCCAGCTATGGGCAAAAACTTATTAACTTTCCCATTCAATCGCTCTCGCTCTGTGCGCTTAAGAGTGAAAAATACCATTGATTACAGCTCTATCAAATTAAAGCTGCTGGTAAGGCCGTGAGTGGTCAATTATTATCAACAACAAAATGCTGGAAATTGGTTATTAGCTGGCACCTCTTTGTTTCCTCTGACAGCTTCCTATTTGTCTCGCTCTGAACTATGGTACCCATACAGGGGGGAATTCCCAAGGAGATACAATTGATTCAGCATCTCATGATGGAATGCAGCATGGAAGAGGAAATGCTACTTATTTGTTATTCACATCACATACTCACCCACATGTGTCCTTTTTGTTTTGCTTCTAGGCCTGGCTCATTTGTCCCAACTTTGCGTGCTGCTACTAGCACAAACAAGCTGCAATATGGCATCACATTGCTCTGGGGAGGCACAGGCCTGTGGGTGACCTTGGGCAAGTGACTTTCTCTCTCAGCCTTTTTATCCCCATTTTACAGATGGGAAAGTAAAAGTACAAACAGCATGTTAGGAACTGTTAGGAGAGGGATAGAAAATAAGACAGAAAATGTCATCATGCCACTGTATACATCCATGGTGCACCTACACCTTGAATACTGTGTCCAGTTCTGTCCGCCCCATCTTAGAAAGGATATAGCAGACTGGGAAAGGTTCAGAGAAGGCAACAAAGATGATCAAGGGTATGGAACGGCTTCCATACAAGGAGAGACTAACAAGATTAGGGCTGCTCATTTTAGAAAAGAGAGGACTAAGGGGAGATATGACAGAGGTCTATAAAATTATGAATGGTTTGGAAAATGTGAATAGAGAAGTGTTATTTACCCGTTCCCAAAATACAGGGGTCTCCTGATGAAATTAACAGGCAGCAGGTTTAATACAAACAAGAGGAAGTACTTTTTCACGCAGTGTACAACTAACCTGTGGGATTCATTGCCATGGGAAGTTGTGATAGCCCAAAAGTATAACTGGGTTCAAAAAAGAACTGGATAAGTTAATGGAGAATCGGTCCATAAATGGCTATTAGCCAAGGTGGTCAAGGATGCAGCACCATGCTCGGGGCGACCCTAAACCTCTGATTACCAGAAGCTGTGAGTGGAAGATTGGTGGGTCACTCCATAATAGGTCTGTTCTGTACACTCTCCATGAAGCTCTGGTACGGGCCACTGTCAGAGACAAGATACTGCAAGATGAACCGTGGTCTGACCCAGCAGGGCTCTTACATTCTTATGCATACCTCTTTTGTAAAACTTTTTGAGATGAAAAAGCACTATATGAGAGCTATATTTGCTGTCATTTTCTGTGACATCACTGTACAACAGCACACATGGTGATGGGGCCTCCCCCCCGCTTGGCTCAAGAAGTACAGCTTTTAAAAATACAAAAATAGGAGTTTTCACTTATTCTCCTGTCTCTTTTGGGGGCTACTGGACTACCTCTTGCTATATCGGATCAGACCATTGGTCTAGATCAGTGGTTCTCAAACGGTGGGTTGGGACCCCAAAGTGGGTCATGACACCATTTTAATGGGGTCATCAGGGCTGGCATTAGACTTACTGGGGATGAAGCCAAAGCCTGATCCCCACCGCCCAGGGCTGAAGTCAAAGCCTGAGGGCTTCAGTGCTGGGGAGTTTCAGGTTACAGGCCCCCTACCTGGGGCTGAAGCCCTTGTGCTTTGGCTTTGGCCTCCCTGCAAGGGGTGGTGGGGATTGGGCTTGGGCTTTGGCAGGGCTTGGGTGGGCTCAGGCTTCGGTCCCCCCTCCTGGGGTCGTGTAGTAATTTTTGTTGTCAGAAGGGGGTCATGGTGCAATGACGTTTGAGAACCCCTGGTCTAGATAATCCTGTGTCCTGCTTCCTACCATGTCAAATTAAACTACTGGTCCAGCTATAATCCAGTACCAGGCCTCCTGCCCTATCATACCGGTTGTCTGGTCCGTCTATTCTGTTACTTTTTGGCTCAGTGTTTTGGGACACAATGTTAGTCAAGTGCGATACAGAATAAAGTTGCATTGTGTAACCAAGACAAAGCACAACCTCCGAAACAGCTGGTGGTTTCCAGACTGCAGGGAATGCACACGCACCACAGAATGTTCAAGGCCCAGTCCGATCCCCAGCTCTCTGGGGGCCATACTCTAATGCCAGCTGTCGGCGGGGACGTGAAGAAATTTACACCCTGTGCCAGAAAAGCATCCAAGCAGCTGTACAATTGCAGCGATGCCACGCATTAGCTGTCTTTGAAGGAGAGAGGCTGCCAATCAACAATCATCAGGTATCTCTCCACTATGTTGTCTTCCCCCACACACACACTTATCTCTCCCTAGCTAGTCTCTGTGTGAAAGGAGTTATTCAGTTAAGGAGACGGAGTGATCTGAAGATTCTCAGCTTCCTGTTGTACAAAGACTCAGGTCAAGAACCAAGTTGTCGAACTAAACAAAGAGAGGAGGGGGAGAAGAAAGGCAAGGAAAAAGCAAAGCCCCCAAAGTTCGGTAACAGCTCAGAGATTAGAATCACACAGCACAGGCTGATGGAGTCTCTTTGGGGTAAAGTCTTGGCAGGAGTGAGAGCAGCTGTACCACTGGCTGGCAGGGTTTGCAGTGACATCACCTGAAAGACAGCTCAGGGCATCGGGGGTGAGAGAGAACATTGCAAGTGTGTCTGACACAAGGCTTCTGGCCAACCATGAAATGGGGCTGGGCGGGGGGACTGAGAAAATAAAGCAAGTTGAGTCTTTTCTACAAAAAACCGTGCATGTTCCCTTGCTGGTATGTCCTTTGCCTTCCTTGCTTGACTATCGTGGAGATCATGAGAGCAGAATTGGCTGGCTGGAAAAGTCCGCTGTGGATACAGGAGTTGTCCAATCCTGCCCTGTCAACAAAAAGAAAAAAAAATGCACAGGCAGGCTGTGCATGTCGAGGGGAACCCCCAGGTGGAAGACAGATTTGATAAGAGACACTAGCCTGAATGCACTGAAGCCAGATGGCTGGTAGTCACCCACTTCCTTATTTTACTGAATTGACAGAGAAGCTTTCTTTTCCTCGGCTGGGCTTCAAACACCTATTGCAGCTCTAACCGGAGCAAAAGAGCAATCTGGCTACCACTCAGGAAGACATTTGGTATTCAAAGGAAAACTGCGTCAAACAACCACACAAGGGGTGTGGAGCTCTGAGACATGATGCCAGGCTGGTCTAGTAGGCAAACTTGAGTGAACCCAGGCCAATTCAGGTTCGTGTTAAAATCATGCCAGATCCAGTGTGTTCCAGTGGGTTCATTCCAAGCAGAGATGTGAGGAATGGAACCTGGATTGGTCAGAAGAAGGAGAAAACACCCCACCAAACTGCAGGAGTTTCCCCCAGACAGCTCTGCTTTCAATTCAATTACTTCCTCTTGGAGTTAGTTGACTTGAAAAGCACGTCTTGAAGCTGCCCCTCCATCCGCCGGACTCATATTCAATTCAAGAGCAGGAAACTGAAAAGTCTTTTAAAAGAGTGAAAACCCAAAGCCTCTGTTTTCTTAGTGAAATCCAGCTGCCATTAATAAAAGTTGAATTAGAAAGGGTTATTTTTTTTAAGTAAAATCATTCTGTTATCTGCGTTAGCAAAAGTTAGTCATATTTGACTGGAGACGTAATATGACAAGACATGTCCTAGCTGTCAGTCAAATCACAAGGATATAGCACATGGCATATGCACAACCTGCTAGTGTCTGCCAATGCCATCTCTTGTTTATGTGAAACTGTCACCAGCCTAGCTTCATTCCCCTACCAAAAAAAAAGAAAAGAAAGTATCCCGGTTCTGAAGGGCATATTTCAAAGATTGCAGGGAGACATTTAGTTCATTTAGTTATGTAGAAATAAAATATGAATTTTAATGAGAAACATTAACATGAGCTCTTTAGGAATAACTACAGGACTTTATGATGAACGTATTAGAGTACTGTTCTGCCATAGGTGCCTGCCAGTCTTCATAAATCAGCTCAAACAAGTTAATTCTTCATAAAGGAAGATGAATCTGAATTTCAGGCATGGATGAATGGCTACATAATAGAGGGAAGATAATTTAGTGCACACAGGCCTGGGCAGATGGGGGGAGTAGGACGATGTAGGACATATTGATCCCTGGAATAACCCAAATAAAGTCAGCAAGCCAGCTCCTCAGCTTGTGTAACTCGGTGGTCAATGGAGCGATGCTGATTTACACCAGCTGAGAACCTGGCCCAGCAGTGACGCTATATTGATTTACCCCAGCTGAGCCTCTGTTTTACTAATGGAGTTACAACACAAGCGATGCATTTGGCCCTTTATGTCTACACTTCACAGGGAGACCACCCAAATATTGTCTTAGCTCCGGATTCCTGCTGGTTTGCACTCATGCACCATTTTGCTTTGAATTGGAAGGTTTCCTTAATCTCAACGTGAAGCTCAGTTGCAGCCACTGAGTTTCATGTGGAGACCATGAATTTTCTAGAATTTCAGGGCGAAACCACAATTCAGCCCAAGGTTTGCTCAGGAACTGGGCATAGGTTTGTTTGAAAGCTTTCTGAACCTTAACAAATTCTTTGCCAAAGCAACTCGCGCTGGGGTTTGAGTTTGCAATAAAACTTGAAGTCGGGCATGTGTCCCATGATTCTGGATTTTCACTATGAGGAACTCATGCAGCTTTGCTTGTGCTACTCTTGAGTAATCCCTTCTTGTTTCTGAAAGTCAGGGAATCATAGAATTCAGACGCTTATTAGATCATATCTGGACCTTCTCCCTGATAGTGCATGATTGTTCCTTACTGTGTATTTATTAGTACAGGTGGGCACAATCGCTTCTTCGCCAAAAAATGCAGTTTCAGGTCAACAGAATCTGTTTGCACCACCCCAGGAGGTGCTGTGAGTCAGAGTCTTTTGCAGAGACTTTTGATGAATGTCTTTATTACAGATTGAGTTATTGTAGCGTGTTGGTCCCAAGACATGAGACAGGGTGATTGGGTGATTGCACCAACTTCTGTTGGTGAGAGAGACAAGCTTTTGAGCTACACGGAGCTTAGAATAATGGTCTCTAAGAATATGTGCTAACTACTTATGCTAAACAATCTCTTCCACCTTGTATTTAGCTGTGACACTGAGTACCTTTCTCAGACCTGAAGAAGAGATCTGTGTAGCTCTAAAGCTTGTCTCTTTCACCAACAAAGCTTGGTCCAATAAAAGATATCACCTCACCCACTTGATCTGTTTATTACAAGGAGACCTGATGACTGCAATCGTCTCTGAACTGGACTTCCTGCAATGACCAAACCTCCTGAGACCCTAGAAGCTAGTCTTCATACAGGGGCCAGGTTAGTCAGTCCTGTCACTGCTGCATTATGCTCTTTGCATATGCTAGTAATTCAGCTTCAAGACTGTGGGCCACACATCAATCACCTTTGGACTGGTCCCATTCTATTTGTCTGAGTCTCTTACATGACCCATCCCTTCCCCACGCCAGCCATATCCTTGAGACTCTCTGATGCTGGTCTTCTTTTTAGTTCTGAAGAGCAGATGTAAATCTGTTAATGCTGGATCCAGTACCCATTGCAGTCAATGGGAAATTATTTCAGTGAATATTGGATCAGCCCTTGAGAGACAAGAGGTAATATTTTCAAAAGCTCTTACATGACTTGGACTCCGAAGTCCCATTTTCAAAAGCGACTTGGACACCTAGAAGCCTGAGATCCATTGACTTTCATACTTGGGCTCCTGAGTGGCTAAGTTGCTTTTTGGAAATGGGACTTAGGCTCCTAAATTACTTAGACACTTCTGAAAATGTTACCCCAGGCCCCTATTCATTATTATTATTTAATATTAATACATAGATGTGAATGGCCATTTATCTAAGGTCTGTTCCACTGCCCATTGATGTCAGTGGAAGGAGTCTCATTGATTTCCTTTGAATCAGAGAAGTAGTGAATGATGACAGAGTCCTGGTCCCACAGAGCTTGCAGTCTAAAATGAGAACACTGCAGATATATAATATATGGGAAGTAAACATCAGGTAAGGGGGAAAGATGGAGGAAAGGAACTTAAAAAAAAAAAGAAAATCCTATACAATAACGGAGAGATTAGGGATGAAACCAATAGGATTGCATACAAATTATTCAAAAAACTATAGAATTTAATAGCTAATGAGACACTTTCTACAGAATTTTTGAAACATCCTATAGAATTGAGTAGATGGTAATACTTCTTGTTATTTATCACCTGTATTACTCTAATACCCAGAGGCTCCGGCCAGCAGCAAGACTCCACTGTGCTAGCTGCTGTATACACAATGTGAAAGACAGTCTCTGCCTCAGAGAGTTTGCGGTTGACACAGACGTGATGGACTAAGGGTGGGAGGGGAAACTGAGGCACCAAAGAGTGACGGTCACACAGCAGGTCGGTGGAAAACCAGAAATAAACCCCAAGTCTCCTGTCTCCCAGTCCAGTGCCAAGGCCTTTAAGCAATGCTGTCGCCTACCCTTAGAATTCTATAGTATGGTTAATAAGAAACTCCTATAGAAATGTTATCATACTCTGTCCAACTCCATAGGCATTTAAGAGTCACAGGTCTGGGTGCTTTCGATTGACTTCAATGGACTTTGGAGAGGCTTGTCAGTTTCCCAAGGGAGAGACTGTGTGTGTGTGTGTGTGTGTGTGTGTGAGTGTAAAGTGCCTACCACAACCCTGCTGACTGGGGCCTCTGGACACGACTGCAGTATTGAATATTGCTCTCAATAAGGCTCTGAGTTGGCTAAGGTGGTGCAGTGTGAAGCTTCGTGTTGATTCTGGCAGCAGTGGGTGGCTGATATTCTTTTTTATTATTAGGATGATTTTCTTTATATATTTATTTTCATTGCATTATGCTCCTCCTGGCCGTCAGCACTTGCGCCACTGGCTCCTGGGGATGCTCCGTCACTAAGCCTGTTTAAGAGGCAGCTTAAATGTTTCCTTTAGAATGTAGCTTGCTGCCAAGCTGTGCTGCTTTTTCTGTTGTTGATTTTATTGATATTATTGACTTTTTCATGGGGCACGTTGGGATGTTTGCATGATAATGTGCACGCGCTCTATAAATTGCTTTGTGCTGCACAGTGTTTAACTCACACCCACCTCCAGCCAGAACAACACATTTTATTAGGGCATTTTTGGCGTAGCTGTTGCTCTTTGCTTTTATGATAAAATAGATAATACAATCATCACCCTTGCCTCCCCACTGAGTTCTACAGTGGCTACCAAGTTAGGGGAAATAATGATGCATCATCTGAGCACTTCAGGTTAGTAACAGAATGTGTATAGGACAAAAAGTCACCGCCCCATTTTATAATGCCATTGCACAGGATGGACACCATAAGGTTGCATCACCCGGAGGCGATGCAATGACACCCCATGAACATAGGGGCACCTAAAAGTTGATTATTCCTGGATCAGGCCTTTATGTGCCAGCTTGTGTCTTGCATGATGGAAGGTGATTAAAAAGAGATTGGGAAATCAGATTAAAAAAAATTATAACATCAGGTTTAAGATTTCAGTGGTTTCGGAGTGCCTAAAGTAAACTTCACTGAACCCAGATCAGAGACTATCTTTGGATTTGCTCACCTCTTGGTCACGTAATTGAATTTATTTATGTATCTGCACATCTATTGTTAAATGATGGAGCACGTGAGAGTCATCTCTGCAACATGAAAGCAGAAATATTAAACAAAGGCCAGCCTGTCCTTCTAGATTAACTAAGTGCATCTTCAGTGACTGGCATTTTTACACAGCCCCTGTGCTGGGCCCAGAATAAGGGACATGACCCTTGCTGTGCGGTGTTGGCACTGTGTCACACCCCAGTGAACATGGGCAGGGAGACGATGAGAGGCATCATTCACCGATGCTGCCCATGAGCCTTTTGAATGATCATCATGTGAAGATTGACCTTTGTTTACACCAACACTAGCTGGTCTATACACCCCATCACAACCAGAGCAGTCAGCATAAAATAGTGACCACCAGAGCCCATACAAATCATTGACACCGGGGTGACACTGGGCAGCGCAGGCTGCATTAGTCAGCTAAACAACCCCTGTATAAAACTATGACATCAACCAGTCCATCTAAAATACTGACATAAGCCTGGTATTTACACATACACTAATACCAAGCTAGTCGGTATAAAACTGTTCTTTAACCAACAGGCTGGTCTATATAAAGCATTGATATTAGGCTGGCTGATATAAACTACCGAAACCAGACCAGTCAATGTAAAGCAGTGACATCAGGCCAACAACATGCTGGACAAAGGTTTAGTTGGGAGCGTGAGTGTAGTTTCGCTGTGTGGGTGGGTGAGTGAAGGTTCAGATCATTAGAGTTCTAATTTTTTCCCTGAAACATTTCTCGTCCACCTATACTTCTTGAGTGTCCCTTTTAACATAACGTTACAGTAGTGTCCAAGTTAGAGCTTTGTAATGTTAATAACACAGCAAACTCTGTCTCTCTCACTCTCTCTCTCTCTCACACACACACAATATTTCCATGTGGGGTGAGTAGTGGCATGCTACTTTCTGTAAATACAACAGGATCGATTGTTTTCTATACTCACACTTAGACCCCATCCTAGGCAGTAATATTTTAAAGTTGATTGGATCTTAAAATTGCAAAAGGTCTCTGGTGGCATGACTTTAGCTGGCATTATCAGCTCAGCCCTTGTCTTACAAAGCAATCTCCTACTGAATCGCTCAGCATTCTCTCATCCTTCAAAAACTTGCAGCAAGAAAATCGCTGAGTTCTTAGCAGCTCACTAAGACTCAGGTGATGGTGAAGAATGAGGCTGCATATCATCACGCATGTGACCTTGGGAGAACTGAACATTGTCCTTGGGGCTCAGAGCACCTACCTGGTGGGTTTTTATTTTTTTATCCAGGCTGGTTGACAGTGTCATTCTTCAATATGAAAAACACTTCGATGGAAAAGAATTGGGGAAGTGTGACACAGAGGATGAAATAATTGCCGAGCACATCTGGACCGGGAGGCGGTAACAGGCAAGCCTGTGCTGCAGAGGGTTTCGGGGCGCTGCGGTATTAACCAGATGCTTCGGGGATGTTGTTGACATATTGTGGCACTTCTAGTCATTGAGGCCACCTTGCCAAGGCCCCAGAGGTGAGGCGAAGGCCCAAACTGAGAGAGAGATGGGGCCTGAGCCCAAGCCCACTAAAGCCAGCAGAATGACTCTCATCGACTCCGAATCAGGCCCAAAGTGAGCGAAGGAGACCACTCCCCCCCAACCTTCATTTTCTTAGGCTAAACAAGCCAAGGTCTCTTAGTCATCTTCATAAAATAGAACCTCTATTTCTCTGATCATCCTAGTAGCCTTTCTCTGTACCTGTTCCATGTGAATTGCACACACTATCCCAGATGAGGTCTTTCCAGTGCTTTATACAATGGCATTAATACTTCCCTATCTTGACTGGAAATACCTGGCTTGATACATCCAAGGATTGCATTTGCCTTTTTCACAGCCACATCATATTGGTGGCTCATAGTCTTCCTGTGATTGACCAACTTGGCCAGATCTTTTTCTTCTTCTGTTTCCAACATGATGAGTCCCCAGCTTATAGCACAAATTCTTGTTAATAGTCCCTAAGTGCATGACCTTGCCTTTTGTATTATTAAATTTCACCCCATTTCTGTTACTCCAATCCTCAAAGTTAGCCAATTCTTCCCGTACAATATTCTGATCCTCCTTTGTATTGACGATGCCTCCCAGCTTTGTGTCATCAGCAAATTTCATTAGCACACTCCTAATTTTTGTGCCAACGTCATTAATGAAAATGTTAAATAAAATCAGTCCCACCACCGGTCCTTGAAGAACTGCACTAGTAACCTCCCTGCAGCCCTACAGTTCTCCTTTCGGCACAACCCACTGCCAATCTCCCCTTTAGCTAGAGCCTTACATACTTTACAATTCCTGCACTAATCCCAACTTCTCCAATTTAACTAACAATTTCCCATATGGTACCACATCAAATGCTTTACTCAAATCCACATAGATTAGATTGACTGCATTTTCGTTGTCTAAAAAATCAGCTAGCTTATCAAAGAAAGATATAAGATTAGTGTGGCACTATTTACTGTTGGTAAATCATTTGTGCATTTTATCCCATTTTCCATTTACTTCCATGTTTTTAATTAGTCTTTCCTTCAAAATTCGTTCTAATGCCTTGCATGCTAGTGCAGTCTGACTAATGGATCTACAGTTGTTTGGATTAGTTTTTCTCCCATCTTTCTTAAATACAGGTATTCCATTTGCTATTCTCTGGTCATACAGTAGCACCCCCAATTTGATAGATTTATTATAAATCTTTGATACTGGACCTGTAATTTCATGTGCCAGTTCTTTCAATATTCCCCTTTACTTGAATACATTAAGCTCTTTGAATTTTGCTTCCACCTCAGATGTGGTCATTTCCATTTCTATACACTCCGTCCCATTAGCCATCCTGCCTTTGCCTGCATGCTCTACATTATCATCCTTATCAAAAACTGAGGCATGAGACAACAACCATTAGAGATGCTAAAATCTTGCTCTGTAGGTGGAAGCTGGTAATGATGTGAAATAGCTTTATATAACAAGGACGCTGTTTGCCAAAGAATTTGTTCCTTGATTCAGCAGTTTGGTACCTGCAGAGTCAGACTCAGGCTTATCATGTCTAATTATGGAAGCTAAGTTTATGTGTGCCCAATTCTCTATCTCTCTGTTCCTTTTTCGAACAGATACACAGGCATTTTGCTACATGGCCAATTCAGATCTGCCTTTTTGCTGCTCCAAATCTTTGTCACATTTTTATTCACAAGCAGTTTTGCCATCCTGTTGGACCAAACTCCAGCCAAGTCAGCAAGAAAATGGGACAGAGGCACAGAAGATGGTCAGTGAAGTGAGACAGGTACAAGTTTTTCCGAACCTCTGACAACATGCCGATGTGGGGCAGCAGCTACATCCTCAGAAGAAAGATCTTGAAATCCCACTTCCCATGTGCTGTGTTTCCTATTTCCAGAAAGCAATGATCAGCAAATCCTGGAGAGTTTAATTGCTGATATTTATCTGAACCTCTCTGCGCTAGAAATGAGAGTTTTCTATCCTCTAACAATGAGGCATTAGAAAGAAACTTTGCCTATGGGCAGGTTATTCCATAGTTGTCCAATTGGAGAACACTTTCACTTTTTACATGAAGAAGAGATTTCTGAGAGCAGATGGATCATTACGGTAGCAGAAGAAGTCAGAATGAGAGCTTATGGTTGGAATCTTGACAAATTCAGACTAGAAATAAAGTGCATATTCTTTAACGAGGGTACCATTTACCTAGCCACGTGGTAGATTCTCATCTCTTGATGCAGAAATTATTGACTGAGGTTCTCTGGCCTGTGTGTGGTACAAGAGGTCAGATTAGATGATCACCGTGGTTCTTTTTGGTGTAAAAAAACAACAACTATGAATCTTCCTCTGAAGCATCTGGTGATGGCTGGTATTAGGCACAGGGTACACAGCTGCTATGATCCACTGTGGCTATCCCTATGTTTCAGAAATCTCTGGAGCTGGGCAAATAATGGTTTTTAAAGGAGTCACTAGTATTTTATTTGAGAAAAAAATCATGGCTATACACAAATATTCACGAGTTATTTTCTCACCTCTGCCAACTGGGTAATAACTGAAGGATTTAAAAAATTAAAACGAACTCAAATTTTGCGAATTTTTATTGCCCAGCTCTAGGAATCTCAACCAAATTCCCCATATTCCAGGTTCTAACACGGGTCAAAATGAGGAAGTAGAAAGGGAGGGGAAAATGTAAAGTGGAAAGAAAAGGTAAACCAAGCACTTTAGAACATTCACAAAGCCCCTGGGCTTTGGTTGGGGGGCTTGAGGCAGACCCCATTTGTTATAAAAGACAGGGAATGGCTAACATACACACATATGAGGCCTGATCGGAAAACCCTGTGTGCAATGCATGACATGCCCACAAGGGACTGACAGATCCTGGATGACTGTGCTGGGGCTTTCATGGAGTTTGTGTGTGGCCAAGATATGCTCCTCATGTAAGAAACAGAATGAATGCAATTTAGTTTTAATATCACTGAGTAACTTCCTAATTAAAGGGGAGGACAAAGCATGGTCCTTGGGTCAGCCCTTTAAATTCTTTTAATGTGACCTGTAGAGCCAACTTTAATATGATCAGATAGTCAGAGTAATTGTCCCAATGCTTCATCTGGATCTGTGAGGGCTCCAGGATTCTGGAACATGCTCCCTCACCTCCTTGGTCCAATGTAGCTTGAATAGCTAGGGCACACTGCAAAAGATAGGGTGTGATAGGATTTTCAGAGAGGGCTGACGGTATATCCCCAGACAACGAAGGGCTGGAAGGGAGTTTTTAAGTGGCAGGCTGGCTGAGTTTGTTTTGAAATGATTACTTTAAAGCTGCTGGGATTTTATTCCATTATTAATAATGTTAAGGCACCTGGAGCCATGGAGCGGCATCTTCTTTTATTATTATTTAAATCTAAATAAATAAATCAGTTCAGACCGAGGTTTGCGTCTGTTCTTATTGCATCAGAACTGGTTCGTTCATCCCCAGTGGAAGAATGTGTTCTGGATTTCACATGCAGTAAGCCCTTCCTCGCCAAATAAACATCAGTCCACGTTGTCCACGTGCCAGGCTAAGAGTCCATGTGCGAGTTCTCAGTAGATTGATTTTAATTTTGGCGTATTTAATGTGATTTTTATAAAATCAGGTAATAAATATTGTGCAATAATAGATCTGCTTTTGCAACATCCTTTACTTATGCTTTTCACTTGAACCCTGTGAGATTGGAATTGCATGTCTGAATCTTTACCCCTTGGCTTGTAAGAATCCCCTCCCCCTCCACACATAGTCCTAGAATATAAAATTGGGGCCATTGCTGAAGTGTCTGTGGTATCCAGGAGACTGTCAGACACCTGTGCACCGTGTGATTATCCAAAGCAGTTCTCATACCATTCTGGTTATTAATGATATGTAATTATGTATTAAGACTCACACCAGGTAGAGCATCTCAGGGCAATTAGAACACACCTCGAATGGTGTGATAAAGAAACAAGACCAAGTGATTTTGTCTACCTGGGAAGTGAAATATTTGCCCCAAAATATACCTTCTGGATCATGCTATTTGTACTATAATAGGAAGGATGAAAATTCCAGTTTGTCATTGAGAGAGAAGCTGCTTCCTGGGGGAAATTTTCCTCATGTTGTTTTTAAACCTACTCAGATGCCTCCAGCTCCCACAACTGTGTTTGTGAGTGAGAAGCAGAAGTCATGAAAAGCCATCTGATCTTTAGGGAAAGTGCACCCTGAACTGGCCATTGGGCACTAGCTTTCTGATGGGTAGGATCTTTGCTTGGGGCAACCATGCAGTTGAGGCAATGGCAGGGTTGTCAACGTGCTTTGGTTCACTAGACAAGGTTGGCACAGTCAGTGGGCCCTCTTATTTTCATTCAGAAAAAAAGAGGTAATGCATTTGTTTCATTCTTTGGGGAATCCCCAATGAGAGATGCAAAGAAATATGACCTCATGGCCGGGAGAGGGGGATCTATGCTATGACATTCTGGGGTGCAAACCTGATCAGTGAGAGACTGTCTCACCACCTGCCCTGTAACTTTGGGTGCCTCACAATGCTTTGCTGTTGTAGCTTCCAACTTGGGTCACTCACAATCAGCCTGCCAGCACGCAGGTCACACCCTGAATGTCTGTGTATAGCCACAGCCCTGGTCCAACAACTCTGATCCCAGCACACACCAGCCACACTCTGGCTTCCAGCAGCCTTGGTTGCTACTTGCGGGGTGACCCCAACACACTCCAAGTCCCAAACTTTCCTCCAAAAACTTGTGTTCTGCACTGTCCAGGTCTTCCTGGACAGTTCAGATAACTTAGATCCGTTGCCCTTCTAAGAGAATCAATATACAAGATGAAATGCTTAACACTGTTCCAAGCAACATTGCTGCCCAAATTTTAGGGCAGAATCTCTCCCCAACGTCAAATGATTTGTTCCTTTTGTCTTCTTAGGTCAAGGATGGATAGGGAGAGCTGGAAAGAATGAATATCTGGGGTGTTTTGCCCCTCACTTTTATAGTCCAGTCTCCCTTTGAAGTGGATCCTTCTGAGGGTTACCCCTCGAAGCAAAGTTTATTCAAACATTAAAGAAAGTGGGCCCATGCTATTTGTCCTCCCCCCCGTGTATGCAGAAATGCAGGTTTGCCTCCTTGCTGTCTCAAGGACCTTGTTTACTACTTGTATGTAAATTGAGATAAATACACTTTCCTTTGTTTAAGATAAACCTTCTTAACCGTTCCTGCCTAATTGGGGTTATATGGGTTTGAACATGTGCTACCAACATCATTGAGGAGGAATTTGTAACTTTACATATAATATTGCTACATACATTTCACTATGATATTATTGACCAGTGAGTTTAGTTTTCAAATGATACCTCACAAGGCTTAGGTTGTACAAAGATTATTACAATAGTGTGTAGGGTGTGAATACAGGGGTGCATTCAGTCATATATGCACAGAAACGAGATCACCAAAGGAACCCCCAAGTGACCCACTGAGAACAATTGTCTTTGGCAAGATCAACTACAGGCAGGGCATAGTATGATCAGACCAATGGTCCATCTAGGATAATATTGTTTCTTCCACAGTGACCAGTACGTACCTTGAGGCTTCATAGGAAGGCAAACAAATACATAATGCCCCTTGCTAATTGTGCAATGTTGGGAACACATTGCTTGCCATCCTTCATACTGATAACCTTGTGTCCTGAAGTGGGTGATTTGATTGGCCCTACTTTATCAGCCTATCTATTCATATTAATGGTTATAACATTAGCCAGTCCTTTTAAAAGCTGCCTGAAATATTTGATTCTGTGGATTCCCGTGGCAGTGAGTTCTACAGGATTATTATACACTAAGCAAAGTTGAGCTGGTGAGATCGTTGAGGAGATGCTTGGTCTGGCTGCAGATGGCATGCTAAACTGCACTGGCCATGCATGGTATCCCGATTTTTAAACCCTAGTGACAGCTGTCCAAAGAACAAACCCCACCATTACACTCAAGAGTTCTCAGGAGGGAGCCCAAGAACTGAACAGACCCTGGAGACTGAACTCCCCTACTAGAATGGGGGTTCTTTCAGGCCAGAGAAGTTGGCGCATGGGGAAAGCGTGTGTTTTTTGCTGGCCATGCTGTACCTGCTCTGGGGTTATATAGGTTCTTTCTCCAGGACTGCTGTGGCTGAGAGAGAAAGAAACCCAAAGTGTTCTGTAAAACCATGGCCTCTCCTGTGTCGGAAATCGCTGTGATTCCTGCAAATAGAATAAGATCAAAACACGCAGTCCTTTTGCCCCCAAGGCAGTTCCCTGCTGTCTGAGAGGGAGGACAGGAGTGCAGAGAGGAGATGAGACACAGATGCCGGTTAAGCACCGTGCTGGAGGAGAGGGGTGAAAGTCAGAGGTGATGTATTCATTTTTAAAAAGCTTGGAGATAAATCATGACAGTCTGAAATAATTCCTTAAACAAATGGTTTGAGCTTAGCTTTTTCTCTTGCTAAGCCCTTTCCAGTTTGTCATCTCTTAGCTGAAGGGGGAATGCAGAAGAAGCTCCTACTAGCTCACAGATAGATTCTGTGCCACTGCCTCTAGTGGCTGTAATGTTTGCACACTTGATCTACTGTGGAACCCGCTTACATAGTCAGCTGAAACTGACACTGTCAGAACAAGACAACCGGGCTTCCCTTCACCTCAGCATGGTCATTGCTAACAGCTGCCGTGGAATGGGTTTGATTCAGAATGTTCCAAGGATTGTGGTTTGCTCCACCATCACGTTCCGGCAAAGTATTTTAGCCAAAAGCACGTCCCACAAAACTGTTACTCTGCCCCGTACAAGCTGATACACACACAGGCGGGGAAGCATGGTCTAGCCTATTCAATAGGAGACCCGGTGCAAATCCTGTTCTGCTACAGACATCCCGGAGTGACTCTGGGCAAGTCACTGAGCCGTTCTGAGCCTCAGTGCCCCTCTGTAAATGGGGATAATAGCCATGCCCTGTCTCACAAGGTTGTGAGGATAACTACATCAGGTACTACAGTAATGGGGGCTCCCTCGGTAGCTAGGACATACAGATGTAAAGACTGGTCAGGGTGTGTTACTCGCCCCCTCTGTGCCCGAGCCACAGGGATGTGGGTCTGTTACAGCGCTCAGCTCGAGATCCTGGATCTTTAGCTCAATCTGTAGGCACTCGGGCTGTTAGCCCTGTGGTTTCCCAGTGTTTGCAATGACGGCAGCTGTCTCTCACTCACACACCAGAAAACCCCAGGGTCCTAGGTGACACGTCCACATGAGAGAAACAGACGACTTTGCTGAGGTTCTTCTGGGGTTTGTGTCTAGCTGAGATAAGATCCACATGTAAGAAACAGAGTGAATGCATATTTATTTTTAATATCACAAAGTAACTTCCTAATTAAAGGAGAGACCAAGGCAAGGTCCTTGAGACAGCTCTTTAAGTGCTGCAATGGGGCCTGTGGAGCCACTTTTAATATGGCCAGGCAGCCATCAGCGACAAAAGCAGGCAATGCTCCATTCGGATCTGAGCTGCTCATGTGAGGTCCTCTGACCTTCGCACAGCTCCTGTGCGTCGTGTCCTCTGTCCTCAATAGCCAATCAGCAGCCAGTATTACACCAATGTTCTGAAAGCCCCTCCTTTTACCGAGAACGTTGTCACTTAGTGCAGCTCTCGAGATGGAAGGGGGGGGAATTCTGATTGGCTGGGGAGGAGTTTGCCACCTGGTGGTGGGGTATTCCCTTGCAATGGAGCCATTTAGAGGAGAGGTTTTGTCCGTCTGAATTTCCTGGCCAAAGAGCTTCAGATATGGCTAGATCCTGAGCCCCTTTAACTCCCACTGACTTCAGGATGCTTAGTGACTCGCAGGAATTCCCAGCCTGTTGGAGGATGGAGCCCATGAGCAGAGGCTAGAGATTGAGTAGACAGTGGATACTGAAATCCTCTAGTGGGGTGAGGCCTGGTGGACAGAAACATGTACTGCCAGTACCCATGCTGTGCCATTCTCCAAGAATGTTTCAGGTCACCCCTTTCCACAAGCTAGGCAGTCACTTCATTTTCTTTGTAATGGTTTTAAAGGGAAGCAGTGGAAGTAGCTTTGTTTGTGCTGTTCGTCCTCTGCAAACCTCCTGGGCATGCGCACGAAGCAGGGGCCCTGAACTCCTTTCATGAATGCCAACAGTGGAGCAGCTCTCCCCGGCACAGAACTGAGGGAAGCTTGTTCTTCACGTACAGAGCGTATCCTGGAACAAACACAGATGGCTGAGGGGGACTGTTCAGCAAACCAGCCATTGGTGGAGATGTGTAAGAAAGAGCTAAGAACAGGTCCTGGAGGTGCTGTTTTGAATCTACAGTGCTAGGAAACTCTGTGTAAACATGCTTCCCATCCATTATTAAGTGTCTGGGCTTCATTAAATATTGAAGGTGCATGCTTGTGAAGATGGGGGAGATAAAGAGAAGTGGGTTTTTTTTATTGTCCATCACATTCTGATTACGATGGGTGTGAGAACAAATTCTGAGCCTTTCCAGAGGAACTGGAGACTTCCCTGCTCTCACCATCTCCAGCGAGGTGGGAGACACATGGAAAAAGCTTGAGCCAAACACTGGCCTGCAAAGGGACTCTTACTAATGAGTTTGAAACATAGGGCAAAACCAGGATCTGGCTGAGGGTCTGTCCCCACTAGGAAAGGGTCGGTATGAGTGTGTGAAGCTTGCATTGCTGCTGCCGTGCTGTGCCTGTTCTGGGGATACAGATATCTATCCAGAACCTTGCACTCAATAAAAGGACAAGAGAGCCTTGTAAAGGATCACTAAGGGTTTCTGTCTCCCTCTGGCAGTATCCAGGTATAGTAGGGACCATCCTCTTTCGCCTTCTACAGGCCCTACGCTGGTCTTAGCCTCACCTTAACACGTTTGCACAAACACGCCACTCACTCCAAAGAGGCATCAAGAGCAGCAGAAATGGAGAACGTCTGGTGGCCAGGTGACTCAAGCAATATGGGCTGAGGATCTATTCCGTTCAACAGTCTGCTCTTGAGCCTGCACACACAGTTGCAAAGCTCACATACAGAGGGAACAGTGCACCATGTCTGTCACTCCCCCCCATACCCTGTAGCAGAAGGCGGAGTTCTGCTGTTGTGCTAGTGCAAATTGAGCACGAGGATTTCATCCCTCAGTGCCAATCCATTCTGTTGGCTTTTATGCACATTTTGTTCCATGGTTCAGGATTTAGAGAACAAGATCTGGATACAGTATCTCTCTAGTAACTGGGAAAGATCCTAGCTCTGACCAAAAGCACTTCACATGGACACCCCGATTGCAGCCCGGAAGAATAGTAAGTCTGCATTACACCTCCAGACAAAAAAGTTGTTAGCTGAATAGTCAATCCTTGCATATTAATTCCAGCCACGCAATTCTCTGGGGCACCATAATCTCATTCTAAACATCCATCTCTTCACAGGGGAGTGATGCATCTTTCCCGAGAAGCTCATTGATATAATTTTCTTGATTCTTCCCCCCCACACACACACCCGCCTCATCTCTTCCTGATGTTATAAGACTCACCACAAAGCTGACCCCCACATGGAATAGATGTTATGATTGTGTAAAGAAGGGGGTGGGGGTGCAGAGACCAAAGTTCAGGACAGTAGGGTCCTGCTCTAGGATTGGGGCTCCTAGGTGTGATTGTAATATAAATAAATAACAATAATCTTCCATTTAGGCAACTGATGCCCTGGACTGCAAGCTGTGGTCAGCATCAGTCTCAGTTTACTGTTGTGCTAAAGCTCTGTAATGTTCAAATAAATCTAAAGTAACTGTTAATCACATGCTCCCCATGCCTAAAGAAGGAGACCAACACGACCTCTTACTGGCCAAAGAGCACTGATCCATCTCCCAAGCTCCAAGGGGCTTGATTCCCACTATGGCTGCTCAGCTGTTGTGCTGCAGTTAACTCTTGAAACTACAGTGACGGCATACCGTGCTTGGAGATGCCATGGCAATAAGCGCTGTATAAATGTATTGTTGTTGTTATTTACTATTGACATTGCGCTAATGCCCAGAGGCCACTGGTTAGTGATCACCTGGCTCCTTTGTGCTGGGCGCTGTACACCTGGATGATGAAAGGAGAGTCGAAGATGGTATGAAAACCGTAGCTACATGCATGAAAGGCAGCACAGCCAGGGCGGGAGAGCGGAGCAGGGAGCAGGAATGGAATCTTGCACAAGCAGCTTCAGGAAACAAACGCTGAGACATCTGTCTCCTTCATCGACACAAGCCTGAAACCTCAGGCTGGCTCTCTCTGTGTGACAAACACTCATGCGCGTGCACACATTCACAGTCACAGCGGCTCTCTCTGTTTTGCAAACATGGGACAAAATGATATTCATTTCTGTAGGAGATTCTCATTCCATTTGAAAACCAGGGATTATACCTGTAAAGATAATACCTGCCTTTAATACCTCCATTTGGGCCCAGGAATTCTGCCTTCTAATATAACTACCAAATAGAAACCTCTGGCCTATAAATGAGTTTCAATCCCAGCTTTGCGGAGCTGGCTCCTAAGAGCAGCTTTTCTTCTCTCTCTCGGTGGCTTCCGAGCTATTTGTGTTTGGGAGACACCTCAAGACCAACTGCAGCAGCAGCAGCAGCGAGCCCATTGGAGCGCCTGCTGCTCCGGGCTTAAGGCATCATTTAGTTGTTGTTATTTTTGGGCTCAGCTTGTGTGTGGTGGTTAGAATCTCATCGAACCATGCAGGGGCAATGTACAGAGGTGTTTAAAGATATGACTCGCAGGTAAAATCTTACAGCCTTTACACTTCCCTTAAATGGGCTCATGTATTTTTCGTGAGGGATCTGTTGATATGTTGTATACTCTGCGCTCTCTCGAACCCTGACCTCAGGAGCTCTGCGGTGGTGTGCTTTAAGAGCTGCAGTTATAATATGGTTAATGTTGATTGGGGATTGCAGAACAAACTGACTGGGGAAACTCTTCATCTCTGTCAACAAACTGCGCCCTGACCTTTTTCAGGGACAGATAAAGATACCCCATCTCCCATTAATTCTAATCCCTCCTTGGTATTAACACCATTCAACCACTAGTAGGTTGTTATAATGTATCTCATCATCACCTTTGTTGTTTCTTACCCATATTTTGGCTTTTTAATCTTTCTTTGCAAATAGGTCCCTCCTTTATTGTTGTTGTTTATTATTTGTATTGCATTAGCTATTGAGAACCCTAATCATGGATCAAGACTCTATTGTGCTAGGTGCTGTACAAATACATAACTAAAAGATGGTCCATGTCCCCAAAGAGCCGACAGTCTAAGTATCAGACGAGAGAGGGACAAAAGAGACAGACAAGGGTAACAGCTCAGGATAACAATGAAGTGATATAGAACAATAGGAATAAACAGTAGTCACCTTGTCTAACCATTGTCCTCCAGCCCTGACATATTTGTGCAGGCTGATTAAAGATCAGAAGGTTGGACGAATATCCCAGCCAATGGGGCACTGGGGCCTGTTACACGAACAAACTGATATACAGATGAGCAATCAGATCTGACGTATCCCCCCGGCTAGCAAGGGCAAGGCAGCTATGTACACAGCACACAGAGGGGAACTCTGTGCCCGAGCTGATCGGGAGTATTATGTTCCATATGTGAGCGTGGTATGTCTAATACACGGCAACCTTGTTTAATTGGCCATCAGAGCTTATTGTTTCCATAACAAACAACGTTAGCCACAGGCTGTCCCCACTGGGAGCATGTATGTGCCCATCTTGCACAGTCTGGATTAAACTGAGCAATCAAAGCCCTCGTGATCTTATTCTTCCCGTTGCTGAGCCGTGAGTCTGCTCCCTCCCGTCACTCGTGCAGGCAGACTTTGCTTGTGTGATAGCACAGAGAACCAGAATGCTTCCCCCCCCTTTGTTATCAGAATGTTATTCCGACTGAAGTGAACAATACGAATAGGTACTATAGAGCACTGGCTGATGATGAGAAGTTTCTGAGACCCACCGAGGTTCACTTCAAAGTGGCCTGTGAAAAGGTTCCACTATAATTATGAGGAGGAAATTGCTATGTAACTTAATTAATTATATATAAAAATCCTTTAAAACTACAAAAAACGAAATTGCTGCAGAGAGATCGAGAGTGAGAGGGAGCATCTTATTGATCCTGCAGCTCAGCCCGTTAATGATGTATGATTATCTACTGAAAAGTTGCATATGGTTAGAGTTTTGAACATGATTTTTAAAGGGGCAGTGTTCCTCATTTTACAAGGGGAAGGCTGGGGTTCTGGTTAAGGCACTGCATTAGACTCAGGATAACTGAGTTCAGTTCTTAGCACGGTCATCAATATATCCTGTATGAACTTGGCCAAGTCACTTAATCTCTCTGTGCCTCAGTTGCCTATCTGTAAAATGGGGATAATAATGTGTCCTTGCTTGTGACTTGTCTATTTAAGTAACAAGCGCCTTGCGGCAGTGGCTGACTTACTAAATGTCTGTTCAGCACCTGGCACAATGGGGACCTGATCTTGGTTGGGGTATCTACTTGCTGCCAAAAAACAGAGAAATAATAATTATCTAGACCCTAACATTAAGTTTGTGGGTTGTTGTTTTTTTACAAAACATTCTGAATTGGGTATAATTGACATTTGACTGAAAATGTTCTCCTCCTGCTAGTTTATAACTGACTTGTCGAGCTGCTGCAGTGTTATTTCTGCAGCCTTGAAGGACAGAGCTGTAACAAATAATATCTTGTCTGCCTGAAGCAGGGAGGGTACCGCCCCTGAAGAGGCACAGAAAATCTTTTAAACATCCTCTCCGTACTCCACCTTGCAACAAGATACAGCACGTTATGAGCAACTGGAAAAGGATCACAGCCTCCTCTCTGCATCAGTGGCAGAAACAGGCTCAGCACATGGGCAAGGCAACATAAGCTGCTGAAAATCAATACTAGGGGAGATATCCTGGCCCTCTTGGAGTCAATGGCAAATCTACCAACAGGTCCAGGATTTCACCCCAGATTTCTTATAACAAATGGTCAAGTCCTTTATCTCATTAATCTATTCCTATGTAGTAATAAATAGCTGAGAGATAAAATCCTGGATCACACAGTGTAAGTAAGGACTAGGAGATCTGTTTTCTACACCCAGCTCTGCCACTGACCTGCTGGGCATCCTTGGGCAAGTCACGTCCCCCTCTCTGTGCCTCAGTTTCCCCATTTGTATTATGCTACTTACCTCCTTTGTAAAGCACTTTGAGATCTATGGATGAAAATGCTGTATAAGAGTTAGATATTAGTATGTACCTAACTGGGATGCTTGGAACCTTGGGCACCCATCGATAGCTAGTTGAAGTCAATGGGAGTAAGCCCTATATTAGAGGAAAACATAGCTGAAAAATATCTTTCCATGAAAACAGGCACCACTACTGACCAGTTGTTAGAACTTTTTATCTGTTACTTTTAGGGCCCTTGCCAGGGTATAGAGAACTCCAGTTTGGGCTGCTGTTGTGTGCTATTTTAGCTTAAGTGTCCTGCATTTCCCTGTTTGCATGGTACGATAGGGCCTAGTGTGAGATTGAACAGCTGCTTTTCCCCTGGAAATCTAAATCAATACAATATTATACCAGATTTGTATTGAAAATCCCTTTTGTTGTTCCCTGTCCCTTAACTTTGTTTTTCAGTCTGTCTGTCTTTCCTTAGACTTTGAGCTCTACATGATATTGATATACCTTCTTATATGTTTGGAAAGCCCCTAACAAATGGCGGACATCGCTGCACAAAATAAATGTACTATTAGTATTAGTATTGTAGCTGATGAACATTTGTTTTCACCCCATAATGTACCAGGTGACTCAGCCACCAAGAGAGACCACGGTGCATCATGGGAAATGTAGTCTAGCTGGGGAGTGGGGCCCATAGCCAAGAATGAAGGCCTGAGGAACCTGGAATTACAACTCCCATGAGGCACCATGACTACTTAGACAGATGGAGAGATTAATAATGACCTGACTCAAAACAAAACATTTTATTTAGATTTTCTCAACAACAAAAAAATTCCACCAAAATTATTCTTTTCCCACAGAAATTTTGTCTGAGACAAAACCTCATTTTCCAATGGGAAAATACTTCATTCAGACTTTTCTGACCCTATTACATTTTCAGCAAGCTGCCTAGGCACTAACTCACTAATCTAACAACATAGTAACTTTCCTGGGAAAAAATGCAAATTAGGATGGCATGATACAAACTGAACAAATCAATTTCTTTCCTTGATCCCTTCTGAGTGCCGGAAGATTAAAAGCAAACTTGCTCCATTGTACTGATATTCTATTTTAGTGAGAATACCAGCTTAAAATTAAGAAGCTTTGTTCATAATTTTTTGGGGGGGAACTGACTTGCTATTCACCCAGACTTCTATCAAAGTATTTTAAAAGATTTAAATGCTGCTGTATCTGAGGTAAAGCCAGGTAAGTTCAGTATCTATAACTGCTCATTCCATCACGACCAGAGATTTTTGTCTCTAGCAGTCATATCATCATCTGCCGAGGTGTAGTACTTACTGTAATTTCATACAGTTCTTTAGACAGATATTGAAAAGGCATCTGGAAAAATTGATAGCATATCAAGCCAAAGATTTCATAAAAGTCATTTTCAGAATGCCCAGCTATAGGCACTGGTATCTGCTTCAGAAAAACAGGGCCATGGGTATTTCTTCTGATCTTAGAGCTCCCCCGCTAGGAATGCTTTGGGTACTACATCCAGGCTTAGAAATTTTCTCCTACTGGACTAGCCTGAAGGTTCTGGTACAAAGGAAGGGGCAAGAATACTACGTGTGTGAGAGTGTGTGTATGTGTACACAGGGCCTTGATATCTTGGCTCCTCTAGCTGCTATTATAACACAAATAAAGAAGAAGACAGCTAAACAATTATAATTATTCCCATTTATTTTATCAGTTTGTATTGTGGGAGCATGTAGGAGCGTCAGTCATGGACCAGACCCCCATTGTACGAGGTGCTGTACAAATAGACAACAAAAAGACAGGTCTAATCCCAAACTGTTGCCCTTGCAGAGGACAAACTTGGCCGAGCTGAAATACCCAAGAGCCGTATAGCATGTGCTGGTTTAACATGGGATGATTTAGGAAAGAAGAGAAATTCTGTGGTGTATAAAATAGAACAAATGAAATGGCATCTTTTATCCTTCTTCATAGGCAAAACAAAAAAAACAATAAAACCCCCCGCACCCGAGTGATTTTTCCACCTGAATTTTTTGAATTGGTTTTTAAGTTATTTTGGGTACCATTCTCCCCTGTGCATGGGGCCCGTGCAATAGCTGTGTGATACTTAATAGTGTCTAGTCTCTACTGAAACATCCTTCAGTTCTATTACTTCATCCTTTCCTTCACCCTGCCCACTCACTTCTCACACCCACCTGATCTGTCTTCCTGTTTAGACTGTAAGCTGTCTGGGGCAGGGGATGACCCTTTACCCTGTACAATGGGATCCCCAACTTAGTTAAGGCATCTAAATGCTTAGCTTTGGTCCTCCTGTACCACTGACATATCCAACAGTCCAGTTCCTCCACTGGTTACGGTCACGTGATAATTGTGGTACTTATTCCCAGGTGATGCCAGTACATTCAATACCCTCTCTCACTGTCTTTTTCCAGTTCTTCCTTGGCCTTTCTCTTTCCTCCATTGGGTACCCAATTCCGTGCTTGCTTAGCATCTTCCCTGTGGTGTACTTGTCCCAGTCACCTGAGCCTTCTTCCCTTGATGATATTTTCTAACATGTCCTGCTCCATCAGCTCCCTGACTCTCACATTTGTTATTTTTTCTATCCCTGAAATAGGTAATATCTTCCTCAGCCATCTGCGGTAGGCAGCCTCCAATCTCTTTTGGTTAACCGCTGTCATCGGCCAAGTCAGTTGCTCAGTACAGTAGCACGTTCAGTACATTAGCATGGCATAATCTGACCTTTAGTTTGGTGTCGAGCCCTCTTTTTGACCAGGTCTTTGTCCCAAAGTGGTGTGTGCTTTTCCTACTGTCATGAAAATGTCCTTATTGCAGCCACCTTCAAATGCCATCACGCTTCCCAGATTGCAAGGTGCTCCTGCAGTAGATATGCAATAGAAATAACTAAAGTCCTTGGGTCTTCAGTAGTGCTTTGGACTGGTGCTAGCCCCCTCTGCATGGGGGTGAACTTCCTCCTTATTTCTTAAATGCTGCAACATGCTCTGGTGTGCTAAACAGCCAGGAGAATACGAGATACATAATCAAGGAAAGAAAGAGAGAAAGAAAGAAGGGTATTGGGCTGGGTGGCAAAATTTCTTTCATTTTATTAAGCTCTTACATACCCTTTTCCTAACTTTAAATAAATAAATAAATAAAAGCGTTTAAAAGTGCATTTTGGCCAGTTCAGGATTTTGTGACTAGGACGCTAGCTAGGTTGCCCTCGAGCTGACCCACTGCTTGCCAAGGCCAGGGTGATCTGCTGTTGCCTGTCTCAGTTATGTAGTTTCTGGAGCACTGGCTCCTCCATGCCCCTGGCTCATCACTGGGTTAGTGAGTGTGCATCCACATGGCTGGTATAGCTGACTGCTGAGCTAGTGCCACTCTCTATTGTGACTCTGCGTGACATGCCTAAGAATGTTGTCCCTACCTCCAGCAAAGGAGTGTGCATTTACTCACCGCCTCCACCCTTTCCCTCAAGCTGCTGCATGGCCTAATCTGCAGCTGTCCTCCCGGTCACAGCTTCTTTCCACGTGTCGCTGACCCTCCCCACCTCCTCCTTCGTGGTGTCACTTGACATTTGTTTGTCATTCGGTACCATGCAGGAAGCACGGAACACCCGCGCGGCTCCTTCAGCGCGGCAGATAAAGCACTGCTTCAGCACCCAGCAATTTATACCCATCTCGTTCACATCCATCACTCAACAGCCAGCCTCCAGATGCAGAGTTGCCAAGGGTGAGTGATCCTTTAGGTTAGAAGGAAGCACCATCTCCCTCACACTTTATGAAAAGCCCTTCCCCCCACATTTAAGTTGATCCCTGATTCTTTCCACCATAGCTGTATGCTTGGGGCATTTGCTTCTCCTCTATAGCTCAATTTGTGGAAGAGGAGATCTCCCCTCACTCTCCTTTGCAGGATTCTGGCATGAGGGAGTGTGTGCGTGTCCGTGTGTCCATCTGTCCATCCAAGAGTAGGTGCACAACCCCTGGCCAAAACAGCAGCAGAACCTACGCTTCATGCAGGCATTGTTCTAACAGCTTTGCAGCTATGGTGACTCCGTCATTGACCTTGTGAAAACCGAGGGGCAGATGCAAGCATCATAATGCGCAACTACAGAGATGATGCTGATATCATGACTATCACCCCCAGGATACACTGCACAGCTGAGCAATACACAAGCTCAGGTCTCTCTCTCTAGACACCCAGGGTGTTTCCCAGTCCTTGAGGTTTTCTCAGCTGTTTCCATGGTGTTGAATTGTGACAACATGGACGACTGTGGCGTCCTTGGATGTCTCGAGTCAAAGGAGCAGACAGAGCATGCAGGAGGCCAAGGAAGCGATTGCGCACGCAGAGCGTCGCTGTGCAGTAATGATGGGACGTGCAGAGAAAGTGACTAAGGGCAGGTCTTCACTACAGGGGGGGGTCGATTTAAGATACGCAAATTCAGCTACGCGAATAGCATAGCTGAATTCGACGTATCGCAGCCGACTTACCCCGCTGTAAGGACGGTGGCAAAATCGACCTCCGCGGCTTCCCGTCGATGGCGCTTACTCCCACCTCCGCTGGTGGAGTAAGAGCGTCGATTCGGGGATCGATTGTCGCGTCCCGACGAGACGCGATAATTCGATCCCCAAGAGGTCGATTTCTACCCGCCGATTCAGGCGGGTAGTGTAGACCTAGCCTGAGGGTTTAGTGGTGCTTGTGTCATGTGAAATATGTTTTATTCTGATTAATTATCGAAAGAGTATGTGATGCATTAGAAAACACCTGGAAAGACAAACTCCCAGCCCAGAGCGGCTGAGACTCTAACTCAGACAAATGTAATATGCAGGCCCCAGGTCAGATAGGATGAGCAGCATGGTCCGAGAGAAGGTTAGTTTGCAAGAGAAGCCGGGGGTAAGGAGAAGAAAGGGGGTGCTCCGTAGTAGGCTTTTTCCAGTAGATGTTTTGAAGTCCTTCAGAGTACAGCTTTGGCTCTCCAGTGCAATGGACTAAATTCAGAGGACATGCCTGTTGCTACTCCCATGTACTTGACAAGTTGATATGGGGGCAGAGGCCTTCTACTGGTGGGTATTTGGGCTCAGGAAGACAAACAGTGGACAGAGAGGACAGGAAGATCTGATGTTCCAGGAGACACAGCAGTGAATGTATCAGTTCAAGGATCACTTCCTGCCACTGGTTCATCCACGAGGCTGACTCACCTATGACCTCTGCTCCTGTGATCAACTCACCTATGCTACCCAGTCTTGCGGCCCGCTGGCCCACAACCCTATCAATTATTTATATTGCACTGTATATATCCACAGCAAGGTGCTAATTAGTTGTTAAGAGGAGGCCCCTGTCTCTAAAGGCTGACAGGCACGAGCCATGACAAACAGTACAAGGCATGACAGGAACCTACACAGACCACAAAATGGACAACAGAGCTTGAGTGCTTCCCGGAATGCTGGTGAGTTAATGGACTCCCGGAGGAGATCGAGGGAGTTTCACATATAGCAGTGAGCTATTCCAGGTATATGGAGCAACATGGAAAAAAGGCATGAAGAAGACAAAGAAATAGGAAGCCTCCTATTTGAGTAGATGCTTCAAAGAGCAAGGCTAAGTACATGCTGCTGCAATCCAAGTGGTGGAAGGAAAAGCCACAAATAGGGAGAGCTCGATACTCCCCATATTGCAGCCATATGAAAAAAAGTCACAAACATCCCTCTGAGGAGCAAATGTGTACATACTGATAACCATTTCATTGGAACGGAGTGTGGTTACACCCTGGATTTCGTATGCTAGAGCTATATTCTTGCCTTGGAAGGACGTCTGTCTGTTGGCCATTAAGCAGAATTTGAGGGCTGAGACTTGGACTAAAATGCTGCAGAATGGGATAAACAGCCCGTGACTTATCCTCTAAGCCGGGAAACCTTTCCTATTTTACTTATTTATGTATCTCTCCCAGGTATTTGTAGGAGTTTAATCCAGTGCTTAATTTGTGCAAGGGCTTGCCAGGGCTGAGCCCTACTACCTCTGGGCTTGACAGTTCGTAGCCCCGGCACCTCTGGGCCTGGCAGTTCGTAGCCCCGGCACCTCTGGGCTTGGCAGTTCGTAGCCCCGGCACCTCTGGGCCTGGCAGTTCGTAGCCCCGGCACCTCTGGGCTTGCTGCACCAGTTATGAATGTAAAAAAATTGGTTGAGCCCCGACACCTCTTTCATTACAAATTAAGCACTGGTTTAATGATTGCAAAACCTGAGCATCAAGAACAAAGTGTACAAAGCAAGTAGTTATTTGCAATGGATTGTACTCTTGTCATCCTAGGGTTTGGCTACTTCCTTATCTCATACATTTTCCACTTCTTTCTTTTCTTCCTCTAGTCTCTACCCCTTTCACCTTCCTTCCTTGCTTTCTTCTTCAGCATCTGTTCTGCCTTCCCCCCTTTCACAGCTAACCATGGCAAGGACAAAGCATTGATGGCACTTTTAAATCTCTTCTATTTTAACTGGTGAGAAAAAGGGATACCACTCATCAGCGCTCCACGTCTTTGGAATTTAATTAGATCTAATGACCAGATAAATGGAGAATTTTGAATTGGGACCTGTGGGGAATCAGCAATGTGAAGAGGATTATGTGGTGTTATTTCCTTATTCTTGCCTCTCAATTCCATCTCTGGCGCTGCAGTTGAAGGGAAAAGCACCTGATGAGGGATGAACCATCCTCCCAGGGGTGAGAGCCAGAGAGGGAGCCCAGGTTGAAGTCACCTCAGAACTCTCCTTCCTGAGATTGAGGGAGAAGACGTCCTGGGAGGGGACAGGCGGTGCCAGTCTCTGAAGAACCTTTTGCAGGTGATCCCTTGGCAGTGCTGACAATAGCTTTTGAGGAAATGATAGCCCCATGGAGAGGGTGGGTAGCTGGCCCGTCATTAGTGGGAGCGGCGATTCTAAAACAGCACATACAGTTTTGACAAGTGTGCTTTATCAAGTGTGTGCAGGATAATTTTGCACGTCCTTGTATTGTCATTTAGGGCACTTAAGGTGTCACTGAGATTTCACTATCCTAAAAGCTTATCTGTCAGTGTCAGAGAGTTATTCCAGTAAAAGGATATCATCAACAGCAACAACAGGAAAAAAAAGATTCTGAAAGATTCATATTCCAGATTCTCTGTGGCCCATTTTAAGTCCCTAAGGCTGCGCCCCTCCACCCACCATATAGGTAGACCCCCTCCAGAGAATGGGGGGCAGGCTAGGGGCTAGTGATGGGTTGTCAGGAAAATACCAGCAACTCTCTTACAGTTTTGAAATTCTGCCGAAATTAATTGATCTAGGGATTTTCACCCAGAGGCTCTGCCATTTCTCCACCTGCTTTAACATGGAGGGTGTCATTCAAATGCCGGCAGGCTGTAGATGTGCAGTGAGGTCTTTTAAAATCATTATTGAGCTGGAGAGTCTGGACAAATAAAGGTTGCAAAGATTTTCCAGAGGGGAAATGAAAACATTGAAACTAACCAGTCTAAAGCTAAGCAAGAGTGGGAAATCTGAGGATCTACTTCTCCCATCCCCTGCTCCCCTTTTACCAAGGATGACATAGCTGGGGTTATGATTTCTCATTTACACTGGTGTGAGTGGGGTGACTAGGGCACATTGTACCCATTAGATACATGCACTTGAGGAGCCCCTCTCTCTAGCCACATCCCAAATCCGGGACACCCCTCTGTGCAGTCCGGAACCTGGAGGAAGGGGTAGAGAAAGGGTAGGGTTGGCTGCACATCACCCCCCGCTGGCCCCAAAGACAGAAAAGGATAATACAACTCCAGGCTGGATCATCTTTACCACATAGCCTCACCTCAGGCTGGGGAACCTACCAGGCCCCAGAGCAGGTATAGAGGCATAGGTTCTCCACACACCCAGTTTTGGGGGTGGGCTCTGCTGCCTTTGTCTTGTGTGGGAAGAAGGCGCAAACCCTGCCCCTCCAAGACACTTCAGTGTTGGAAACTCAGCCAGGAGAAGCTCTTCCTTATGGCCTCCTCCTTTTGGTTTTTCCTCAAGAGGGCCAGAACTACAACCAGTAAATGTTCCCTGAAACCCCTCTTGGCTAGAGGGAAGTGAACAAAATTAAGTACCTATAACACCTGGATACCACGGTGACTGGAAGATAGATAGATATGTATGTGGAATGTATGGGCTGGGAGGGAGGAATGGATAACCATACCTATCCATCTGCCCATCCTGGGAAGGCAGCCCTCTTGTACCCAATAAGAAAGATGCTTTCAAACAAAAAGTCACCCAGTCTGAGGTTACATTTAGCCGCAGGGCCTCTTTTCTAAACAGCGAGCTGGAAAACAAACCTGCTTTGTGTGGTAAACAGATTTTAATGTGCTGTTAACTATATTTATATGACTTTCTGTCCAAGGAGATGGATTTACATATGTATTAAATGGGTTTCACCCTGGTACATGACTGCCCTGCCATATTTCATTTACATTGGGGATCCGGTGGCAGCCCAGGTCATTAAAAAAACATTGTATAAACATGCATAAAATATTTGTTGCAAGCACAGAAGTGAATAAACAGGAAACGAGATGCATTGGAAGCCCAGGGGCATAATGATCCAGGGAATTCAGAGGCAGATCACTCAAGTGCCATTTGCAACTTGCAATCAATATAAATATATTTTATTTTCCTCCCCGATCACACCACGTGCTGTTTCTCACTTGGACCAAGGACTTGGACCACCTGTTTATCAATTTATGTCATCCTTGTGACCAAAATAGCTTTTGGAAGCAAAATGAGGTTCTAGTTTCCTTTTGTGGCATGAACAATAAATCTTTTGGAATAGATTCTAAGATGGTGAAAACTGACGTCGTTCCAATGAAGTCAGTGGAGCGATTTCAACTTACTCCAGCCGAAGAGCCAGCTCATCATTTTTATTGCAAACCTGGGAAAACCTTGAGGTATTTTCCCCACTGAATCAGGCCTGCACTGAGCTTTCCTCTTCTCAGCACAGGAATTTCCCTGTCTTTCACCAGATGGGAAACCTGAATAGCACAGCGATCTGGAGAGTAATCAACAAGTAAAGAAAGAACTTGTCTGAATATAGGAATGGGACATTAGCTTAGCAGTGACCCTGTACGGGACCCCTGCCTGCTGCACGGTGGCCTGACACTTACAATGATTGATGTACTGTCTGACTGTGTTCTAAGTATTTGGGAGCCATGAAGTGACCTCTTACTGTTCACACACTGTCTCTAGTTATCTGCCAGGGGCGAGTGCTAGATTTGTGCCAGTTTGAATCTTTACATCATCTAGCAAAAGCTCTATGTGAGCTGACAGTGGGTTTTCCTGGTTAAGAGCATTGGAAGTTTCTTTAGGTTTGCAGCACAGCGATGGTGTGATGTTGTTTCAAACCAAGGTGATAACAGCAGGAGTGGCACTGAAGGATACAGGGCACAAATGTCGTCTTACTTTCATTCTGTAAAATGTCATCCCCATCTATTGGTCAGAAAGTGCTTTTAGTATGAGAGCTGGCAAAAAAATAGTTTGAAGCTTTTTATTTCATGAAAAATTACTTTTTTTCCAATTTTATTTAAAAAATATCTTTTGGGGGGAAATAGTCTGATTTTTTTATTTAAAAAAACCCCCCACAAATCAAACCCTCGCCCAAATTTTGAATTTTCAAATATGCAAGTTATTTTTTTTTTCAAATTTTTTGTCTAGATCTCGTTTTCCATTTTTTCCTCTTTTTTTTTCCCAGGGGCAAAATGGAAAATGTTTAAAAAATAGAGAGAGAGAAGGGGCAATAAAGGGAGACATGGGAAGGGAAAAAACACCCCCCAAACATTCAAATTTTTTGAAAATTTTGGAAATAATGTTGAAAAAGGTTTTTTCCCCCAAAAATTTCTCATGAAACACACCATGTTTTTCAACTAGCTCCAATTATGACATTATGGGTCCTCCAGAGCATGTTGGGAGTTCATGTCATAAGTATGTAGATGTACATGTGAAAAGGGACACTTGGGGACGTTGAGAATGGCCTGGGTGTGTTTCCTGAGCACTGATGAGATATATGGCCCATTCCACTTCTTATCATAAGACAAAGGTGTGTCTGTGATGAGAAAAAACTGATTGCAGCAGAGCGAGAGAGAAATTCCATTTGGATGCTAGGATCCATTACTGCAAGTTCCTTCCATGGCTTCTCGAGCTCTTGTGTGTTTTCATTTGGGGAAGCCAGCAGAGGTCACTCCAGTACAGAGATCCCTCATGGAAGTGTTCATAGAAAACATACAAACAGATCTGAATTGCTGATGCATTAAAAACACATTTTAAAAAATGTAATGGCAGATTAGCTTATGAGGGGAGCTTTTACAAGCACTTTGCAATGAGAGTACAGAGAAAACAATTATTCCCTAGTAAAATCCTCCTTTTAATCTCCATTTTATTTGTCCCCCATATTGCATCTTAAATCCCTCTCCTTCCTTCGCATTCTCTGTTTGTTGCATGTGTGCACACATACGCACTCCTAATTCCTCCATTCACTTAAACAAACAGCCCTTCCCACACACTTAACCAAGGTATTTGGTTGGTGGTGTGTAGAACAATTGAAGAGTGAAATTACACCAATTTACACCAGCTAAGCATCTGGTCCAATTAATTCACATTCCCCTGTGGAGGCTAATGGTAAAGATGGTTAAAAATAGAGCTGGTTGAAAACCCCCAAAACTTTTCATGGCCCTTTTTTTTTTAATCAATATTTTTATGATGATATTCATGGAAAATTTCTCCCACCTCTATAGCTGGTCAAATACTATGAATTTTTTCAGTGACACTTGTAACTGTAGCCATGCCCTTAGTCTTTCCCAGTCTTCCTAGATGGCTCGGACTCCCCAGGCATTTTGGCTCAGAACCACACAGAGTCTGTCTGCAGCTTGCATAGCCCTCCTACCCCCTTGAGTCTCTCCTGTAATTTGGGCCACACTTATATTCCCCAGCAGGGTCTGAGTCACATGCTCCCATTATGTGATCCCTAGACTCATTCACCCAGACAGGCTAGACCTGGCACAGGTGAGGCTGAGCCCCCAACCCTCTTAAAGGGCCATGCCCATAGAGCCCTTTGAATTAAACTAGCCTTCGTAGAGCGCAGTAGGGAAAACGCTGCAATCTGTCCACACTGACAGTTGCAAGCGCACTGGCGTGGCCACATTAGCAGCTCTTGCAACGGCCACAGAGAGCAGTGCATTGTGGTAGCTATCCCAGCATGCAAGTGGCTGCAATGTGCTTTTCAAATGGGGGCGGTGGGGTGGAGTGTGACAGGGACTGTGTTGTGTGTATGTGGGGGGAGAGAGAGTGGGTTTTTGGGGGGCTGAGAGCATGTCAGCATGCTGTCTTGTAAGTTCAGACAGCAGCAAGCCCCCCTCCCCTCCGCCTCTCTTTCTCACACAGCATTCCACAGTAATGGTTGCTTTGTCTCGGAGCAGATAAGCAGCTGGCTATCAGAAACGGAGCTTTCAAAGGGCATATCCTCATTCCTGCAGCGATTCCAAAACAATGCCAAGAGTGACCACTTGACTTAAGTGAATTATGGGACGTTTCCGGAGGCTGATCAGAACGCAGTAATGCAACACCTCGTTCACACTGACACCCGGGCGTTTCAGCCAATGCGCACCAAGCGTTATGCTTCTCACTGAGGTGGAGTACCAGGAGCGTTCTACGTGCCTTGCCAGTGTGGACGGGTAGTGAGCTAGTGCACCCAGGGCTGCTTTAATGCGCTGTAACTCACAAGTGTAGCCAAGCCCTGCACCGATGGTTGTGAGCCAGCTAGCAATGGTGAGTGGGCGTTCTTGTAGTGTTTTAACCAAACACTCAAAATGGGGGAGTTATTGAGAAAACACCTAGAGTGTGAATTTGGATTAGCTGTGGAAGAAGGGAAAACTGCCGCACCAGTGGGGAGCAAGGCAGGCTGGGTCAGCCCTGCTATGGTTATATGCACACATAATTGTGGCAGCACATAATATACTGACAAGACAAAGCATGAGTTGCCATGTGGAATCTGGAAAGTAACAACAATGGGAAAACTTTCACTGCCTAGAAAAGAGGTAGACTAGCTACCCAGTCCCCTTCCTATAAACATATTCACAAAGATAATACAGATATAGCAAAAATGTACCTCACTGCACAATTGAACACATATGTATCCCTAAGTCTGTTGTTCCTTTGTATCCATGGCATAGAAATAGGGAACTGTTGGGAAAATAATGGTAACAGATATTCCCTGCCTAAAGAAAAAATCAAATGGAAACCAGTAAAAACATGCCATACAGTTATCGTTGGTTAAAATGGATGTGTAGTAAAAAGGGGAATGCTGGCGTAAGCAGAATGTGAATTTCACTGATGAATCAATAGCTGCTGGTGTGTTTAAGACTTTGTTTTCCTCCCTCTTTATTCATATAGCTGGCAAAGAGTTACCTGACATGAGAAGACATATGTAAGGCAAACAACATAGTTAAAGCTGGAGGATTCTTTTGTAACTTGATTAGCAGTAAGAGTTCCATAAAGCTTTGTTTGGTTAGTTGAAATATGTAATAAAACATTCTAAATAAAAAAAGACAGATTTGTTGGGGTTTGGATGAAGGATGGATTTGATTATTTTATGTTAAGGGGGAGTAGGGAGTTATGGTTAAAGGGTTACAGCAGCACTGGCTTGGGACTTCAGAGGTCTGTGTTCAAATCCAGGTTCTGTTATAAACTCTCTCTGTGACCTCAGGCAAGTCAATGACTCTCTCTGTGCTTCAGTTACCCATATGTAAAATGGGCATATACTTAGGGCTAGCAAAAAAACAACTGGAGCTTGTAAGGAAAACAAATTTCCCCATGGAAAAATTTGATGAAAATAAAAAATATATAATTTTCAGTAGTAAATTTTGACTTTTCATTGAAAAGCAGAAACATTTCTGCAGACTCTCTGATATGAAAATTTTCATGTAACTGAAAACCTCTTTTGTTGAGAAAAAGATGGTTTTGGTTCTGATACAGCCCAACATGGTGAAAATCACATGAGGACCATTCCATGTGAGAGTCGTGAACATTTTCTTGTGAGCCTTCTCGCCATTTGAGATTTCCATGACATGTATGACAAACCTAAACCTGAGCCCTCATCCTGATTAGATCTTGAACTCCCAACCAGGAATTTCAGCCTAACCCTAATCCAGATCCAAACAATGTCTCATTGGACCATCTCCAGTAATTATGCAACTTTGCAAATTAGAGTGACTTTAGGGTTTGTAGCAGAGTGTGCCAAGCCCCACTAACATGCAGGATAGTGACATCTGTGCGTAAAGAGTCCACCATGATCTGCTACAGGGACAAAAAGGAACTGGCCTGAACCTTCAACCAGACCTCAAACCAATGGCCATACCTTTCACTGAGTGAATTTCACCAATTCCTCCTTAAAACACCCTTGTCCTGCAGAGTGGAACACTACAAACAGTGTGCACAAATAAATGGATATCTCCATTGCTGGCAGCCTGGAAATCTGCACTGCTTGTGTCTAATTTAGACCATGAATGCTTTGGGGCAGGGATCGCATCTGCTTCTTTCTCTGTTCAGGTCCTCAAAGGGCCAGGCACAGGGTATCTAAAAGATTGACTAAAGCTGTGGGATGAAGACAATGGTTGGCAACATTGCTCCTCAGACACAATGGAACTTTCTACAATATGGGCAAAGCTCGTCTGTGCAGGAGACAAACCTTTCCTGGGAGTTGGTCTGAGATGGTAGAATGAACTCCCCAAGGATCTAAGGTCCATCCAAAACCTTGCCTCCTTCTGCTCCAAGTGAAATGTGCTTTTCTTTGAACTTGACTTCTCTAACGTGTGTAGATATTTCATGCAAAAAAAAAAAATCCAAAACAAAAGACTTCACTGCAAGTGCTTCTTCCCCCTGGAGAGAGGATGAGAAAACAAATGTGTGACAAATGTTAGTCACATTGCTTAATGCATCGCTGGAAGGTCTCAGATATGACAGTGATGGGCGCAGTATAGGAACATGGATAGAACAGAAGTCAGTGACTAGCACCCTGATGGCACTCAGTCAATAACGATAATTAATAAATCACCCTGGAAAATGAGGAAGTTCTCACTATCAGATAAAAAACCAGGGGAAGTTTCTGTCAGCTCTGTTACAATTGTTATCCCCTGACAGAAACAGGGTGTAGTGCATGGGATGTTCATGAGAAGTGACAGGGCTTTGGCTCTTAGCTCGACAAAGCAGAAGTAATGTACCTACGTTGGCCATTTGATGGAATTTTTTGGCAACTGCTTAGGTAATTTTGCTGCCCCAGCTGCGCCCCAAGGCAGGAGATTCACACAAGCAGCTCCCTGTAGAGGGGCGCTGGAACACTGACTGCCTTTCAACAGCTCAGAATTAATTCATCTGGAAACCAACCAGTTCAAGCCCATGGAACACTCCTGAGTGCGGGGACCGACAGCTCAGGTGCTGATAATGTGTGAGAGCCTTTCTGGGCTTGTCCTGACCAAACGCTTTTCCGATCTAGTGGCTGCTCAGGGGCCTGTGTGAAGAGACTAATTTTCTACTGGACAGGTGTCATCGGGAAAAACCACACTCGTGATTGGCACTAATTGTCCCCGGGTTTGGAGTCTCAACTGAGGGTTCGTGGATGGATTAGACCATGGAGATGGAAGACTAATTCTGATCTCTCTGGTGTAAATCCATTGACATCAGTGGAATTACTCCTGATCTACACCAGTGTAAATGAGATAAGCCCTGAATTCCCCTTCCCCACCAGAAAGGAGTCTCCCCCATAAACAGTCGAGCTTCCTAAGCAATACCATGTGATTAAACCAAAATAAAGCATCAAAGACCTGGAGGAAGAAGGGAGGAAAGAAGAGCTTTTCCTCACGTGAGCTTGTTCCACACCTGCTATTTGTACCAAGCTCATTTAATACTAAAACAGGTCCCTGGTGATGAAGCTACCCAAAGCAGTGCAAAAGAGAGACAAATTTTACCATCAGAGTATGTAAATATGTAGATGGCCATGATTTATATGGTGATTTGGTTGCATCTCATTTGTTAGTAACTTATGTGTGTCTATTTAAATCAAGATGTTAAAATCAGCATGTGTATAGAGAATTTTTCACAAAGTACCTTGAAGATTACAAATCATAAGAAGACTATGTAAGAGCTAACAGTTATTTTATTACCAGGAAACTATGTGACCCATTATTATTGCACAGGGAACTTTCAAACTCTTATACGTGTGAATAACTTTAATCCTGTGGATAATACCATTGAAATGAATGGGGTCGTTTGCATGAGTAAAATTACTCACATGCACGCGTCTGTGCAGGAATGGAGCCTTAGTCAGTTTCCTTTCCTTGCTGTGGAGCTTTCACACAGTCACAAGAGATGTATTTTTTTTTAAATAGGGAAATGTGTCTGTAAACCCCACAGAAATGATCCAAGGGGACTCCAGAGTAGGTATATTTGAACTGCTTTTTACCTCATTGTTTGAAGCTGACAAGTTTGATGTTTAACGTTTTCAAATTTACACAAATAAAAGTACTATCTGAGGAGACAATCCTACAGTGTATGCAGGCACAAAACTCTCACTGATGTTGGTAGGACTTACAGGCTACAAGACTGGGGCCTCAGTGAAAAGATAATGTACAGCTTTGGTGTTTTTATCTGCCTTTCGCCAAGATGCATGACAAATTTGTACTAAATCAGAACCTCAAAATATTCCAATACATAAAAACAGGAACTCTATTGCATAACACAGGAAAAACTAGACAAAATTCGCCATACAACAGAATTGCTTCAGAAGCAAGAACAAACATTATTTAAAAATGTATAAAAACAGATGGAATATTTTTAAATGTTCTAAGAAAAAAAGCCAATTAAGAATCAATAATACAGAAAAAGGAGAGAAACTAGGACAGTTCATAATTATTTTTTGCAGATTAGGGGGATAAAAGTAAAAATAAACTAAAAAAACAAAATGAAAACTCACCGAGACTGTATATTCCAACAGTAACTGCATGTGAGGTTTGTGCTGTTCTATGTTAGCATCTGCTGGTGCTGCAATGAATTGCAGTCCTCAAGTGTAGATAAACATTTCTTTCCATGCTCCTGATCCAAGTCCATTGAGATCAATGGTGCTCTCTCTGTGGTTCACTGGCATGGGTCAGCTTGCCAGATCCAGGCCCAAGACTGACCACTCTTTGTGGCCCCAGTCCTGCCATTGAGTCCATGTGGGTTCCGGGGGCTGTTCACTTACAGTCATTTGCAGGGTTGAAGCCTAAGGAGGGAGTTGTCTCTTTACTACAAAGGTCAGTTTTACTCCTCTTAAACACACCCACAAGTGGGTTTTTTTTGGCTTATAAAAACAATGAGGAGTCCGGTGGCACCTTAAAGGCTAACGGATTTATTTGGGCATAAGCTTTTGTGGGTAAAAACCCCACTTCTTTCGTCCGTAACAAAACCCACTTCTTCAGATAAACCCACTTCCTCTTTCGTGGGTAAAAAACCCGCTTCTTCAGATGCGTCTGAAGAAGTGGGTTTTTTACCCACGAAAGCTTATGCCCAAATAAATCCGTTAGTCTTTAAGGTGCCATCGGACTCCTCATTATTTTTGTGAATACAGACTAACACGGCTACCCCTCTGATACTTTGTTTGCTTATGTTACTCCATCAACTTTCAATTAACTTAATCTGGCTATGCAGAGGTCCCTTTTATGAAAGACAGGAATTCTGCTTGCTCGGGCTGGTTTTCCCAGAATCCCCCTTTCTGGTATCTGTATCTTAGCCATTGCTACAACCAGGTAATGCACAAACTGCAAGAGGTTTAGTTCACAAATGTTTCTGGGACTGGTGAGCAAGAAGAATTCAGAATACATTGAAATTCCATTGAGAAATAAACTTTAAAAAGTTGGGGCTGAATCTACAAAAGTGTTTTTAGTTTTGTTTTGTTTTGTTTTTTGCTAAGTTACTATTTGAAATCTTTACCTATGAAATTAACCTTTCTTTGAGAGACTCAGTGATAAGGAGATGAATTAAATCTTATACCTCAAAGGGACTGAAGAAACATGTAAATCTTCTACTGACCTTGATTTTGTTTAATCTGGAAATAACAGCATGCAGCCAAGGTTTTCAAAAGTGACTGGGGATTTCAGATGCCTCAATTTTCAGGAGCTCAACTTGAGACATTTTCAAAGAGCCTGATTTTCAGGGGACGGATGTTCAGCACCTTTTGAAAATCAGACCCTTTTAGGGTTCTCATAGATTCATGAGGCCAGAAGGGACCATTATGATCATCTAGTCTGACCTCCTGTATAATCCAGGCCAGAGAACCTCACCCAGTGATTTCTGCATCAAGCCCAGAACTGCTCTCAGATCTTTTAGAAAGCCGTCCAGTCTTGATTTAAAGACTTCAGGTCTTCTCTAATGAAGAATCCACCATATCCCCAGCTTAATTATTCCAATGGCCTGAATTTGTCCCACTTCAGATTTCAGCCAACGGGTCTCAAGTTGGGAACCCCAAACTGCTAATCACTTTTCAAGATTTTGGCAAGCATTTATCTAGCACCTTTATAATTATGTTTATGCCACACTGTGCAGCCTTAGCCACCGGCCAGCACATGCTGTTCTGCCCAACGGTGGCAGGAGGTGAAATGTTAAGCCAAAAATATCAGGGCAAGTCACTGCCCTTAAAAAAATTCACCCCAAGAACAAGGTGAACACGTTCTTTGCTCAGTTCATCTTTGGCCAATAGAGTTAGGGCGCTGGGGAAAAGGCAGGAGAGCAGCATTCTGGAACACTGTATGAACCTCAACACAAGAGAAGGGAAGAAAGGGGAAAGAAGTTGGTGACTCCCTAGGAATAATTATGGAAGGAAGGGCATGCACTCTGGAACCTAGTTCCCTATAGCTTGTTGAGTTCTAGGATGTCAAGGCAGAGGACCTCATCATATGACGAAAAATTTAGCAACAGAGTTCCCCAAGGAGTTTGGGCAAGAGAAAGCCATTACTGAGTCTCACTTTGCGCCTGCCCTGTAAAACCCTCTCCTGCAATTTGTTAGGTTGGGTCAGGAGATTCCTATTTGGAGGTGCTAACTTGGTTCAGCATGAGCTGTATAGCAGAGCTCACCCTTCCTCCTTGCAATTACCAACACCCCTAAATCACGTCCCTTCCCCTCTCGTTGTGACTCCAATCCAAACCCCCTCCCTGCTGCAGAATCCTTCTGCTCCCCCAGGTACTCCCTTCCAGCTCTGGAACATTACATGCCATCTTCCCCACTCCTACAGCAATAACCTCCTCACTCTACCCTAGGCACTCAGGTATCAAGGCACAGTTATGAAAACCTAGTTATGATAATCATACCCTATATATATATGTAGTTTTGTCATTCTGAGTGAGAGAAGGAGCCATATGTCATTAGAATGGTAAATATCCTAACAAGTTGCAATACAAACTATACATAATGATCAGTTTACCGTCTACTGAAATGCTGCCACATCTGGGATGAAAGACAACAGCTTGTTAAAAGCGAGTAGAAACAATATACAGCATGTTAGGGTAGGAGTGGAAGAATACCCTAGTCTACTGAAACACCAGGGAGTTACATTACAGAATATAATGACCAGTTTGCAAACTGGAATTTGAAACGGACACTGGGATTAACGTGTCTGGTTTTGATGAAAAATGAAAAAAGTGCTCCGAATTTACTTAGGCTTTTCTATCAGCACAATGGGTAAAATTTTCATAAGCACCTATCTTCACAACCTTAGTTTTACATGCCGTGTGAATTCCTCATAGGACAGTGCCCCTGTACCACCCTGTGTTATTGAGTCAGGACTAGCACAGAAGTAAGAACACCCTCAACACTGCCCACTGTAGCACCAGGGTGTTCCCTGGTGTTCCACCCATGCCTAAGGTGAGATATCCCACAGTCAAAGTACTATGTGTCAGAAGCTCACAAGAACCAGTCAGGGTTTAGCTTTGATTGCCCCTCATGTTACTCGGCAGGATATTTGCACACCATGAAAACGTTTTTAGCACTTCAAAATATTTACACTGGCTTAATCATTTTAATGATGTGCTGTGATCACAACAATCCCTATGCAGGTCATTTCTCCGAGAGATAAGTGAGCTTGAAGGCTTTATGTGCCTTCATCTTCAGTACATGATAAATAACTTGCATTGTGGTCAATTACCTCACAGTGGAACCTCAGTGGTGAGAACCTATGGCTTAATTAATTCCAGTGATTCCTTTTGGTGATGTTGATTTAAAACCATTACTATTTTTCAGGAAAGAATAAATAGGTGCATAGCTCATAAAAGCAATGAGGACTCCATCGCATTTATTCTTTTTTTTAGCAAGGTGAACTGATCACACAGTTTAGAAGCGCCTAAACAGGGAGAACATATCTGATATGAAGGGGGTCTTTAAGCTAGAAGACAATGGTGTAGCAAGATCCTGGAACTGGAAGATTAAATTAGAAAAAATCAAATTGGAAAAGATAAAAGTGAGAGTAATTAAACCCAGAAACAACTTATCCAGGGAAGTAGTAAAGTCACCATCATTTGGAGTCTTTAAATAGATACCGCACATCTTCCTAAGAGAGATGTTCTAGTTCAACCACAAGTTATTGGGCTCAGCAGTATTTACTGCTGGAGCAGAAGGAGAAATTCCCTCCACTGCAGGAATCACTGAATGAAGGACTCTCGCCTGGACTATCCAGGAGGTCAGACTAGATAATCAGCATGGCACCTTCTGGCCTTGAGACCTCCAAATATAATTTCTCATTCTAATTATTTTTCTTGTTGCACACCTGAGCTTACCAACTTTAGAGGTCAACATGCAACATAAGAAGAACATAAGAATGGCTCTACTGGGTCAGACCAAAGGTCCATCTAGCCCAGTATCCTGTCTTCCCACAGTGGCCAATGCCAGGTGCCCCAGAGGGAATGAACAGAACAGATAATCATCAAGTGATCCATCCCCTGTCGCCCATTCCCAGCTTCTGGCAAACAGAGGCTAGGGACACCATTCCTGCCCATCCTGGCTAATAGCCATTGATGGACCTATCCTCCATTAATTTATCTAGTTCTTTTTTGAACCCTGTTATGGTCTTGGCCTTCACAACATCCTCTGGCAAGGAGTTCCACAGGTTGACTGTGCATTGTGTGAAGAAATACTTCCTTTTATTTGTTTTAAACCTGCTGCCTATTAATTTCATTTGGTGACCCCCTAGTTCTTGTGTTATGAGAAGTAGTAATGTCACAGAGAAGCTTGGCAATAAATCTTGCTGCCATTGAAGTTAATAGAGGTTTTTGGCATCAAGTCCAATGGGAATCTGAGCTGGCCATGGAAGTATTGTGCATTGCAGTCCGCAATCTGACCGATGGAAACAAAACAGGAACTAAAGGATGTCCTCAAGAAAATGGATGGGCTAATATCTCATATCTCTTTCCCTGACATGCTAAACAGAGCATGGCTGTTGTATTAAACCACATCACCACCTACTGCGTTGGAAACCTCTTAACTATTGACTTAATCTGTATGATTGCTTAGGCAAAAGGAAGGAATATGGAGCAGATTTGTTGAGAGCAAGAATATATTTCTTTAAACTCCAGGCCGGAGTGTCTGAACACATTGACGATTATAACAATTGGTTAATTTCACTTGATTTTGGGAGGGCAGAGTTGCAGTTTCCCTCTTGCTCATCCACCCCCAGTAAAGGACAATTTCTGTCCTGCAGAGAGCATGGAAGAAAGGGTATGAAAAAAATACCTTTCGTGGTCCTGATTGCCGCTGGAACATTGGCTGTTCACACTGAATGTGGTCTTAATCTAACTACAAAGGCTGAATTATGTCAATGGCTAGACCAAAGAGATCCAGAGGCATTCTACTATATTAAACCTCACAATGTGCCTTGTAAGGCTTTTACCTACCTGAAGACAGCAAAAAGCCAGATTCATATCTCAGCGTCTTGAAAAAGGGCCTCTAACAGGTATTTATATTAGAAAATAATTCACTGCATTTTCAAAGGCTTGGAGAGGGTTTAGGAGTTGGTGAGATCAGTGCAGCTAATCCTTTGAAACCCTTTGCAAATGGAGGCCGTAGGTAATGTCTGAGTGGGGCTAGGAGATCCTGTTTTAGATTCTGTGGGAATGAGGCTTTTAACAGTGCAGGAGATACTGATGGGGGAAACCTCAAAGGGTTTTGAGAGCCAGTTCAGATATTGAAAACTTATTCAAAGTTTGAAAACATTTTGTTCTGGAAATCCTGCTGAAGAGCTCATGTGGTCAGGCTATTTGCATTCTCTTCTGGTTCCTGAGATCACACAATGTCCCTTCATCAAGGCTGAGAAACTATTTGTGAACCTTAAAGCCAGTAACTGGGCCACAGTGAGTACAATGTTCAAAAGAGCCCTCAGCTGATTTAGGAGCCTAAATCCCATTTTCAACAGTGCCTTGGGGCCAGATTTAAAGGTACTTAGGCATCTAAATCTAAATGTATCAAATTAGGATTAATACCTTTGGGGTATATTGTAGTCAAAATGTGTGTGGGGTTGGGGCATTGTATGTACCTTCTCCAGCAGGGACGGGGGATGCTAATAAACCATTATCAGCCTCTGAGGCCACTTCCTGGAGAGAGATGCATATACTAGTTCAACCTGGATTCTCCAGCAGATACTCTTGGATAAATAACCTGTGTTTAGACTGGCTCAGGGCCCTCTTCCTGATCCAGCAAATGGACAAGACTGCTGATCCGTGGAGGGCCCCAATCCTTAGGGCAGAATTGGAAGGCCTGGGCGCACTGAGGCCTCAGACTGGCTGCTTGTTCTGAGCTGAAACTGTGATGAACTTGTTACCACAAAGAAACCCCTAGGGTGGAGGGGGCTGTTGAAGGTTTTATCCTGCCAGAACCCATGTCTGAGCTGGGCTGCACTCTGGTAGGAGTATTAGCGTGCATGTAGTGTTTTCTCTATTCTGAAGGTGAAAAGCATTATAAAGTAGGCTTGCTTAGAAAGAGCTGTGTGGTAACTTATATCTGCAGCAATCCCTCGGTGCTCAGTCTCTGAAGAGAAAGCAAGCAGGCCTGTTTAGGCAGACTGTCTTTGTAGGGAAATACGTAGTGAAGGCAGGGACCTTTACAGCCTGGGAATCGTCTGCTCAGAAGGGAGAGAGACACAGGTCAGCCCCAGAAAGGCAACATCTGTGGGTGCCCTGAACTACAGAGGGGAATGTCAAGTGCAGGTGCCCCACGCAGCAACTGAATGGCTGGTTCAGAGCTCCTCTCTCTTTAATGGACACCAGACTGGCTCATCCAGACAATCCTTCGGCTGCAGTTTGATGGCTACAGAACCGTCACATCTACTGTCCCCTCAGATTCCGCCTGCTGCCCCTAGTCATAAGAACCCTTCCCCATTTTCATCCGGCCACCCCATAGTGTTAAGCAGGGTTCCTTTTGCACTCAGCTCTTCCTCACCTGAGCTGTGATAGTTTCTCTAGTACATGTATGTCTATGCCACTCCTCAGCCTACACTGCTCCCCTGCAGGTGCTGGGTTGTTTCCTCCGAGCACCCACATGGAGGAGCTGTCTTGCATCCCTACTCCCACTGCTACTCTACCTCACTGCACAGCAGCCTCTCAGATACCTGCTCTCTGCTAGCTTTTCAACCCCAATCACAGCCACTCTGAGGGGCACCTGTTCCTATGCCCAGCCCAGCAGTATCCTTGGTCCTAAGGAAGGAAGCAGTCTCACTGGATTGCTGGCTGTGCTCCCAAGAAGGTAGGTTTTCCCCCTTAGGAGCAGCTTCTTCAGGGTCTGCTCAGCTCACTGAGTTGTGGGGGAGTCATACCTTCCCCTGCACCCTCCTGAATTTTTAAGAGCTGGGGAAAGGGCTCCTGTAGCTCACCAGACTCACAATACCTGCAAAGGTATAGTATTTCAATCAGCCCTCAGACAACCTGGAATAAGTAACCCAAGCCTTCTTTCCCTGATCTAATCTGGACTGGCTAACATGGCCAGAACTATATAGCCTAGCCTAGCCCTGCCCTGCCCCCTTCTGATAGACCCACTGCTTTGGGAGGGGAATTAGTCTATAAATAGACTGCCTTCCACACACACAGTTTTTGTTGGGGGGGAGGTAAAATGAACACAGTTCTTGCAATAGAAAAATGGCACCAGTTAAAGAAAGGGAGCCAGGCATGAAAGAACAGCTGGAGTTAAGGGCTGTTAAATGTTAGGATAAAGAAGTCTGCAGCCTCTCTCTCGCTCTTTAACCAGCCTAACAAGTTAGGGTGTGTGGTAGGGGGAAAAAATGAAAGCATTCTAGCTTGCTCCTTCAGATAAGAGGCATTTCAGGTCCTGCTTCATCCTGCAAGGTGCCTCATGGGTGTAGACCAACTTTCAGGATTAGAACTTGTGCATCTTTTGCTCTTTATGTAGAATAATAGGTAGAAACTGCAGGGAAACACAGGGATTCCAAATCACCACATTTACTTAATACATGCAAGCTACTGAGGCCTACCCACATAAACACGCTGGTGCTTTGCCTGGTTTCTAAAACCTAGGACACGGGGAGTGGCACTAGAGGACTCACAAACTATTTAAAGGAATATTATCCAACTCTTCTATGGCCTAGGACTACTGTGAGGCTCTTGAGAGATTTAACACAAGATTCTCCCTCCCTCCCTCCAGCCATGATTGTTCCCCAAATATACATAGAAGAGACATGAATACAGAACTAGGAGGGGAGTTTCTCAGGAGTCCTGCTGCTTTCAATGGCCAAAAAAGGAAAATCGCCTGAGAAACACTTGAAGGAACATGGAGTAAAAAGCCAAATATTAGTTTGTTTCTAAAGGAACTATTGCAGTAGCTCTAGCTCTACCATATTCCCTGTAGTTAAACTGCCTAATGATGCCAGTGAGGTGTGGCTTGTTGGAGAGTCATTTAAAATCGCCTGCTCAATTCATACAGAAATCAAAGAAGGAAGAATAAAAAGTAAAGCCGGCTAATCTATGCACCCTTGTTTTTAACCAGCCCTCTTGCCATGGCACTCCCTGATCCATGGCTTGACCTCATTGAGACCATAAGCTCTTTGAGGCAGACATTGTCTTATATATTTGTACGGTACCCAGAAAAATGGGGGCCTGCTCCAAATTGGGGCCTCTGGATGCTACCATAAAAGGCTTGCCTGGCCCTTTACAGAGAAGTGCAAAAGATGAGCCCCTGCTCTGAGGAATTTACTATGCTAAGGGGCGAGTGAAATGCATTGACCCCAGATTTCCCTTCATGCAGGGTTAAAGGAAGCAAAAACTCATTCTGGCTGATTCTGATCTCAGTTACACTAGTGTAGCCCCGGGGGAACTCCACTGGAACCAATAAGATGACACTAGAGTAAATGTAGATTGGATGAGAGCAGCTTTTGGTCCATTAAGATGGATTCAGTTATATCCCCTCCAGGAGAGTGGGCAATGGAACCATTTACTCCGATTCTCTGGTAGGAGAAGCCGGGCTCTTTGTCAAAGCTCATTATGTGACTAGGAGGCTCATTAAAATGAAGGACTGAGTGATGGCACTGCCTAGGGCTATGTATCAAGTAAGCAGCTGATGTGAAAGCCACCTTACTTAGCCAGAGCACCTCAATCCTGACCTCAGCTTTCTAATTCCAGGCCTGGGTCCTTCCTAAGGTAGCTCTGAAAGTGTATCTCAGTCTCATCCCTTGTTCTTCCAGGCCTTAGTTCCCACAAAGTAGCTCCAATATAGGTTGCTCCTGAACCATATCCCTGTTATTCCAGTAAACCTGCGTATCAGTGGATCTTTTTACACAGAGACCAGACTTCAGTGATGCTTAGACCCCCACTAATCCTGCAAAGCTGACCAATTAGGAGAATTTGTGCTTGACTTTTTTCCACTCTTTGCAGCAGAACATCAGTCTCGTGGGAGATTTCCTTTCCAGATTTGCCTCTTCAGCGCAGGAAGCAGCTACAGAAGACTGCCTCGAACACTGCACACACCGCCTCCTCGTCATGTGTGGCAGATTTAGAGGAAGAACTGAAGGGCTAGAGACTTACCACTGTTTCCCAGCTCTTCAGATAGTTTTTGAAGCTGTATTGCCTGCAAAGGGTGGCTGATTTGGACCGTAAGGTTTGTCTGATGGATTGAAAAGACATGACTTGTGGCGGACAGATTTTGTTGGGTTAGGGAACTCAGAAGAGTCATTCCAGCTACCTTCAGAAACGAAATGCTTCATAACAGCCACTTAGCATGGTCTATATTGAACAAAACTACTTAGACCCCAAATTCTGGTCTGATGTAGATTTCCTAGTAGTAGCACCGGCTGTCCAGTCAGTGTCTGTATAAATGTTAATGGGAATTGTGCATGCAGGGGACTAATCCCAGATGTCTCATTAAAATGAAGACTATCACCCAGATAGAAATAATCTGACTTTTGCTTCCTGTACTTAGCAAATCACAGTTATATATATGCATGAGGACAGTGATATGTGAAAAGCCATTTTTAGATTAATTCATGTAAGTCAATACATGATCTCATAAAAGTCCAATATGTAAAACGTATGCTGCTTACGCAGCATTAGCATATAAGTGACAGGTTTTTGTTCTGCATGGGAAGTTAAGGTTGACCATCTTTCCCTGTTCTTGTAATTCCAGGAGTCTCAAGTCAGCACCTCGTGTTACAATAGTGCATGTTGCAACACTCTAAAGTGCTGATTTCCTCTGAAAAATGACAGGATGGGGCTCCACATATATTTTCTTTCAGTGATTTTCACATAATATTTACTCTGTTCACACGTCAAAAAAAAAATTTTTTTCTGACCAGCTCTGTGAGCTGAGCCTGGGATTTGCAAAGCTACCTTGCTCATCACCAGTGATAGATTCTTCAATTAGAACTTAGCTGACAGCTCTGATGATGTGAAAGGTAGTGCAGAGCTTGATAATGCTAGTAAAAGCTTGTTTTGGTCAGTAACATAAGAGACGCATGGCACAGTTGTGCTGAAAAAGGCACAACCATTTTTATAAGGTCACTTTTCTGACCCAATCCAACAGTGTTCTAGCACAAAGATCAGGAGTGGAGCTTAGGACTGCTCCTGCCAGAGCCCAGGTTAGAGTTGGGTGAGCTCTAGTAAACTTATAAGCAAGCATGTACTGTGTTCTTTCATTGTTTTTATGTTTTCTCTGTAGTGCTTTTACCTTAAGAATAAAATAGGCTTGCATGGGAAGTGCTGTGTGGTACCTTATAATATGGGTGATTACTCTGTTAGTCTCGGAAGGGAAGGGAAGTAGGCCTCCTTAAGCAGAGTCTGTTGCTGAGAATAATCCAGTGAAGGCAGGGAACTGTTCAGCCTGGATGCATCCTGATCAGAAGGGAGAAAAGTGGGTCTCCACGCAAGAGAAGCAACAGCAGGAAGCCTGAGAGTGGATGCTCTTGCTGTACCAAGTTGCCCTGAACTGTGACTCTAGGTTCTGTGCAAACACGCACACAGAGGCAGTTCCTCCCCCAAAAGAGCTTACAATCTAAGAAACAATGGGTGGATAGAGACTGAGTGGTGGGGAAGCCCAAGTAAACAGGTCATACATGGGAGGGCAGTGATCTCAGCACACCGGTAGCCTAGAGGTTGTTAAGTTTTTTGTAGGCATCACAGCAAAAGAGAGTTTTAAGGAGGGATTTGAAGGCATGATGAGTACATTCTTCCTAGATGTTAATTTCAAAACACATGGTAGAATTTTAGTAGCATTCCGGTCTCTTTGGCCTCTCCTTTCACCCACTGAAATTTGTGGGGGTCTTTCTAACTGGTATTGATGAGTTTTTTAAACTATTTGCCCTTACATGAAGTACTTGGAGGCTACATTATTCCATTCCGTTGCTTTGTAGCTTGCCTTAAATTAAGGATGATCAATTGGTAGTAAATTCTAGATACAGTTCATGACATTTAATGACTAGGAGAATCAATGTTCAAAGTGGAAAGGGAAGCCAGAAGGGGGATCTCTTGCAGTGCTGCAGCACAATAGAATGCTAGATGGAAAAATAGGGAAGTACTGCAGTGCAGGTCTGAAACAGTGTCAGCTGGAGATTCCAGCTGGTAGGAGCAGCTTCACAACCAGCCAAAGCTGAGACTGCTGTATTGGAGGGTGGGGGAAGAAGTGGTAAAATGGGGCACAGGTGGGGCCACACTTCTCTAGACCCATGTGCATGATAGATCACAGACACACAAACACCCTACAGGGACTGTCTGTGATTCTGTGTCTGTACAGCACAATGGGATCTTGTTCTTTGCTGGCTCTTAGGCACTGCCGTAAAACATGATTATTATTATTAATAATAATAATAATAATTAATAATAGAATTCTACTCTTTACCCATCCAAGGTTTAAGGAAATTCTGTTTGAGGTCTGCACAGAGAGGCCAACCCCTCCCGGTAGGTGAAATTCTGGCCCCTTGGAATCAATGGGAGTTTTGTATTTAAGTATCAGGGGGTAGCCGTGTTAGTCTGTATCCACAAAAACAAGAAGTTGTCTGGTGGCACCTTAAAGACTAACAGATTTATTTGGGCATAATCTTTCGTAGGTAAAAAACCTCACTTCTTCATATGCATCTGAAGAAGTGAGGTTTTTTACCTACGAAAGATTATGCCCAAATAAAGTTGTGTTTAAGTGGTGCATACAAGCCTTAAGCTGGCCCTCTGCACAAGGGGTGAATTTCACCCACTGTGAATAGTTGAATCCATTCTTTAAAATGAGGGAAATGGTGACAAAATCAGTGGTTTAAAGTTCCACCCATTTCTCCTTTGTTAGCTCTCTGAAGGTCTTTGAGCACCACAGGAATGGATGGTTCAAAACCCATGTGGCAATAGATAAGGAGAGGAACATTCAAATTCAGTGAGAGATTCATGGGCACCCCTTTGTGTGTCTTTCTCATAAAAAGATGACTACATCACACATGAAATCAACAGGCTAGTGGGACAGAAAGACAGGGCCATAACACTGGGCCTGCACTTTAGCCCCTGCCGTATTGATGCTTTCATCAGGAGGGTGATCGATGTTCACAAAGCCATCCCACGCCTTTTACTTAGATGCCTAGACACAAAAGTAATCATCAAAGCAGAAAATACCAGGGAGATGCACATAGACATGGAGCAATTCAGTGACATTCATGAATATGTCCAATATATGGCAATGACGGACATTTTTCAGGGTCTTAAAGTGGGTATCATTGATGCCTGGTCTATGACTATAGCATATGCCACAAAATTCACCCACCAGATCATGTGGTTGGGAACCAAATCAATGTGTGTTTAATGTACGTGTTAGCTGATATTTATCTAAAATGAAAAACAGGCTATAACTTGAGAACAAAGCACTTGATTAGAGCTGGTTGGGAGGACAAAGGGAAATTTCACCAATCCCCTCCAGCCCCCCAAAAATAATCTTTCCCCCCCAAAAGTTGATACTTTGAAAGTTAATCAAAAAATATGGAAAAGTTTGAAATTTGTGTAAAAAAAAAACAAAAAACCCCCACACAATTAAAAATCATCACGATTTCAAAAATCTTTGCTATCTTTCTAGCAATGACACAATAATTTACTCATTCCAAAAAGAATCAGATTAAAGATATCACTCTAGTACACTGGGTCGTCCCCCCCCCCAGCTTCTGTTAAGCAAATGTCTTCACCAGTTCTAAGATTCAGACTGGCTGGAAGAATTAGTGGTTATTATCTTCTCTTTCTTGCTTTAGTGGTAGCCTTTGAAAGAGAGGAGATTGGTGAAAATGTGTAAGCCAGCATCCTCAGAGCCTTTCTATAGTAGTGAATAAAGAGCCACAATGGATCCAACCCCGAACAAAGTAGGTTAATTCCCCTCTGTTGCTCTGAAAACCTGAAATATTGCCATTCTAAACATATGTACCGTATTTATCCTCACCACACCCAAGAGGAAAGGGAAGTGCTAGTGTCCTTGTTTACAGATGGGGAACTGAGGAACAGAGACTAAATGATTTGGCCAAGGTTGCATGGAAAATCTGTGGTGAACTCGAAGGTGGGTCTCCTGTATCCCAGACTGTAACGGCTGGGCACCCCCCGCTTCCTCTGAGTTGTCTCAAATATTAGCAGCTAGTGGTATGCCACTAACAGAATCTGTTTGGTCTTTAGTGCTGTTTATGCTGCCAAATTGACTAACAAAGCTCTGGACAAGAAGTTCAAGTAGCAGCATGCTTTCCAGCCCTTAACGCTTGTCCTTATTTCACTTCTATTGTTTAATGGATTTGGAAAGGAAGAGAAACAGTTCCCTAATGGCCCAGGGATGCTGCACTCCAAACAAACTGAGGTCATGTGGTAACATGTGCAGCTTTGCTTTCATGGAATGTTTTACAGGAACAACTCTAAACACTGTACAGCAAATGCAATAAATGGATGAGTGAGCTGTCGGCTTACGGTGTTGGTGCATATTTGGGGGTGTATATTGCAGTGCCAGAGTACAGTCAGGGGAATCAAGGTGGAACATGACCCTCCCTCAAATTAACCATGTTGTAGGACAGGCATCAGGCAAGACTCTGCCAATCAACTGCTGCACTGTTGTCATGCTAAGAGCCTAAAGACTTGTTCTGTATGAAATGGATCAACTTGCAGCCATCTCCATCTTCTGTACTGAGTAGGGTGACCAGACATCAAGCATGAAAAACCGGGACGGGGGTGGGCGGTAATAGGCACCTATATAAGACGAAGCCCCAAATATCGGCACTGTCCCAGGACATCTGGTCACCCTTATACTGAGGCATGGCTGGTAGAGGCTCCAGGTCCCTGCAGACAATGTCCCATCTCGATTCAAGCAGCCAGTCTACTTGCCACAAGGCAGTCTGCTGAACATTGAGCCAAACCTGAGAAAAGGGTGCGTGGGTCAGTTGGATGTCTCTGTGGGGCTGATTGATATGAGTACTAAGAGTTAATACAAATAATTTGATGGTGCAATTCCTTCAGAGTTTAGGTGTGACCATCCCTTTAACTCACTAAGCGGCTTGTCTTGTTAACGACAGACCTTCCAGAGACAGATCATAACATATGCTAAGGGTTACGATGCCACTAGCCCAGTCTGTATAAGGCAACTTTTAGTCATAGTCATCGATTAACATTACAACAGTTTTCTGGGAACAGTTTTTCTTCTTCTTTTCACAATTTAGTCTTTCCTTACTAAGTGCATAGCAACTTCCTAGAGCCAATGACTATACGAACCCCCAAACGATCAAATTAAAGGAGGAAGATGCATTATTTTGATTCCTGAGGGTTTGAGTAAATTAAACAAATACTCAACTTAACCAGTGCTTAAATTATCAAATAAATATTACCATATGTTGCCCATATAGGGTTTTTGTTTTGTTTTTTGTAGTTATCCGTTAGAGTAGTGAACCTACTGCTTTCTAAGGGCTTGATCCTTAAAACAAAAAAATCCTTTAGTCAATAAATAATCCCTTTGACGTCTGTTAAGCATGTGCATAAATTTTTGGAGGTTCAGGGCCTAAGCCATCCATTTGCACATGCCAGGAGTAATGGCAAAGTCACATGCAATAAATGGAATTGAAAAAGGGGGTGGGAAATCTAAGCGTGCAAGTGGAAACGTGCATGTAGATAAGGGACCACAGTAAGCCACTCTCAGCTTCCTACTCTGCACGTGACCAGCAATCTGGCTAGCCTGCATGTCCTAACAGGTCAGATAGTGCCTGGATAATCTGGAAATGAGCAAGTTACAAATTCCTACAAAGAGCGAGATCTTGTCTGTCTTTAACTGCTATTATTCTAGGAATCCTGCACACCAGTGAAACGCCCCCACCCGCTGTATTTCACACAAGCAGTAGAATAACCACTGATCAGTAACTTTACACTTCTCTAGCGCTCTTTACAAACATTAAGCCTTGTGTGATGGGTTAATGCTCATTTTGCAAATGTGGCAACAGATTGACAGAGAGAGGTTAAGGCCAAAATTTGCAAACTTTTAAGTGCCTCAAGTTAGTCACCTAAATAAGTGGTTTGATTTTTCAGGGGCTCTGATTCCAGTCCCTATGTGTGCTCAGCAGCTCTTGAAACCAAGCCACATTTTCTGCAGGAAGGTTGCCTCATTTTAGCCATTCAAAGTGTTGTCCGAAAGCGACTTATCAACAAATCAGTAACTGCAAATAGGATCTGGGAGTCCTGACTTCCACTCCCCTGCTCTGACGGTTCCATCTCATGAACCTTGGCACAAATGCTGAGTTATAGTATGATCTACGTGAATGTACATGCTGTAACCTTTACATAAATGCTTGAATCAACTGTTTTTAACTAATGTATTTTTGTTACAGTCACACATTGTATGGGTCTCCCTCCGGTGGCTAATTTAATATCTACAACTTCATGGGGTTTTCTCATTTGTAAGACTTCCGTGTAGACATGAGACGGTGCTAGGGATTGTACTGCCACTAAAATTCTTATTAATGCCTATTTTCAACCATAGACATGACCTGCTGACATTTGTCACTCATTTTGTCAGTCAGCAAGATATTATTAAATGAAAAATGCAAGATTAGAAGGCGATCTCTTTCCCCAGTGGCTTTATCAGGCAAAACAGGTGGAAGCCTGCTTTCTGCAACATATCTAACTTCACAACTATGGCTCAAATTAATACTTGTTTGAAGAGAAAAATTGATTTACCTGATGGGAGATTCAACAGTGTCAGTGGATTGAGTATTTCACAAAGACAGCAAACAGTAGGTTTTCCCTATTAGGTTAAATGATATCAAGCTCTGTTTTCTTAGAATCAAAGATATAGCAGTGGCTCTTTTCCTTGTCTAATAGCATTGCATTTGTTAGGCTTCTGCTTTCTAGTAAGCGGTAGCTTTTGTTTTACCCTGTTTACATTTCCTTTCAATAGCAAAACACTTGGCTAGGGAATATTTATTTTACTTTCCATTAATAATTTTAACTACTTATTTGAGGTGATCAATTTTACCATACTTAATGTACATTTATGTATCAGTAAAGTTATGTGACTTGTTCAGTAGACAACGCAAAAGCATGACAAACGCATCTGCTTAGGAATTTCAAGAGAAACTTGAAATCAGACCAGGCCCGCTCAAAATTTTGTTAAAAGTTGCTCACCTTGAGTAAACCGAGAATGAACAAGGCATATGTCAACTTGAGTCTGTGACCTTGTGGTTTCAAATAAGTTTCATTTATTGAGTATGTGTCTAGTATAGCAGGGCTTGATCTTGATTGGGAGCTACCATAATACAGATATGGAACTCAAAGCAAAATTTGGAGGCAAAGTAAGAATTTGCAAATTGAAACCGAAGGAAGAGTTTGCACCAGCCCATGAAACAAAACCACCAACGCTAGAAAGAACATAGTTAGTTAGGAGAGTACAGAGACTCTAATTTGGTACATTCCTCCATGGAGTGAAAGCTGCCGTTATTTATTTTCTTTAATAATTTAAAGATAGTCTTTGTTTCTTTTTCTCCATCAGCACTTAAATATTTTGGTCTCCATGGAACGGGGAAGCTTTGGTGTGGATATGGATTGAAACAGTCAAGTTCAATGGAAAAAACATTGACATCCCACACTCAGAGCCCATGAGTAAGCAGTTAAAAAAATAAATATGTTGCTCATGAAATTGACAAACTGGCAGGGGACTGTCATAGCTCTGGGCCAGTACTTCAGATCCTTTCATTAGAAGAGTGCTTAAAGTCCACAAAGCCCTAACCTCTTCTTTAGAAGCCTAAAACTAATCATCAGAGCAGAAAGTGCCAGCGAGACGCACACAGATCCAGAGCTATTTGGGGACTATGGCTATGTCCAATACCTGGCAATGAAGGATGTTTTTCAGTATCTAAACATTGGTGTCCCTGATTTCTGGGATATGACTATCGACTATGCCACAACCAGTGTTCACGCACCAGGTCATGTAGTTAGGAATCAAATGTATGTTAAACATACATCTGTTAAATAACACCCTAGCTTATTTATGGGTTAGCATGGACTTGTGGTCACGTTGACAAGTTAAATGGCAGCAGCGTCCTCTTCTAGAGCCTGATCCAAAGGGCAGTGAAGTCCATGGACTCATTTAGCTGTTTCCTAGCCACAGGAACAGCCTGTGAAAACCAGTCATGTTCTAACCATAAATTCTTTTAAAGTGAGTATTACAGGCTGACCCGCTTATCACGCCAATGCACTTCATTCCTGGCCTGCAGCCTTTACATTTTTTATATTGAAATTTCATCTGCTTGATCACAAATCAGCTTTTTGTGCAGCTCCTCCCTAGCATCCTTTGAGCACAGACCGCTGCCTGCGTGAGAGTTTTGTAAAGTGGATAAATGTCCACCATGGAACTAAAAAGAGCTTGTTACTTGAATTAGCTGTCAAGAGATAAGCTGATCATACCTTTGACACCACAAGCATAGAAGGCCACTGCTCATCAGGCTACATTAAGTGATGCACATGTTCAGTCTGTCTTCAAATGGCACTGTGTATTTTACAGAGGAATTCTTGTTAAGTACACACATATATGACCGCTGTAGGATGCAATATATTTCCCATAACATTTTGAAAATCTGAGGGAGGCTGGTTCATCTTTTAGATAAACATTATATACAAAGTCTTATAACCAAGGCTGCTGCAAAAGAAAAGAGAAGGTGTAAAAAAAAATCTTTCAGCAGGACTGGTTTTATTTTGTAACAAAAGAGTGCATCTAGAAGTAAATGAAGAGATGTATCAAAGAGCAAAAGTGATCTGGTACATAAAACAAAGGAGCTGCTGAGACTTAAATGGCAAATTCACAGCTCAAACATGTTAAAGCAGACAGAAGTCTGAATTACTGCTGCTTTCCTAATGGTTAAGAAACAAGGAAACTGAAAGAAGCCTCTTCCTTAAACACTGGTGAACAGAAAAACAACAGGAGATACATCCAGTGGGTACTATGGGATGGCATTGTGAGATGGAAGATCAGCTCACAGTTTTATCACTTTCTCCATTTTCTATTAATTTTCTTTTCTTTTCATCTGTTTTCCTCTTGAAGATGCTATTTCTGTAGAACTGAAGTTCTTTGATGCTTTCCCTGATGTCATCGAGTGCTCTGCAAGAGAATTAAGGAAGGTTTCAAAATGCACAAACACTCAGGCTAAATTTGGATTCTGATGCATTTCACAAATTCCAAACTGTAAAAAAATAGTAGAACACTGAGAAATATATCGTGCACAAATCTGTCAGTAATAAAACCACCTTATCTAGACTGAGTAATACAGGAAACAATAAAAGTTCAGCAGGACAGGCATGCAAGGAAGTAACACATTACTTATTGGTTTGTGCTATTATGCAAGGCATAAGCTCTAGCAAGCCAATAGATTCCATGACTTCAGAGGACTGGACTAGATAACCTCTAGAGGTCCCTTCCAGTCCTATGAGTCTAGTGTAGTTGAGGGCAAAGGCAGGTAAACTGAGTTGAACATGTCCATGTTGATGAATATGGAATTTAACACTACCTGGCCTGAAAACCAACAAGGTTAGTTTACCCACTTTTGTTTTTTAAAATCACTGCACGACTTCAGCTATTAAAACAAGTATCGGTATTAGTCTGAGATGCCTAACAATGGACAAGGACTCAAGAGACCCGGATTCTATTCCTGGTTTGGCCAATTAGCTGCTGTGAGACCCTGAGCAAATTGCTTTACTTCTCTGTTTCTCCTCCCACCCTTTGTCTGGTCTATGTAAACTCTTTGGGGCAGAGACGCTTTCATTATGTATTTGTACAGTGCCTAGCACAAATGGACCCTGACTTCAGGTAGGGCCTCTAATGTACCATAATACAAATAATTATTAGAAAAGGACAGTTGTCAAGAACAGTATTTAGTAAAAACCAACAAACAAAAAATCAAATCAGGACCAAGATTCCGGTCACTCTGAAATCTAAGTATAAAGCCATGGCTAAATACCAGATTCCAGAAGATAGTGCTTCCTGAAATCAGGGCACCATCAGCCAATCTTTACTTGATGATGATGTTTCATTCCAACCAATGCTTCCTAAAACTGTGCCAAAAACATGCCAGCATCCAGCAAGCATCAGCAGTAACCAAAATGTACCTATAACCTCCCTAGCCATCTTTGTATTTTAATGCACAACAGTTTTAAACACCAATCTTTAGCGGTAGGATGGAATGGCTGGGAATCACCTTCTGCAATACGCCAGGCTTTAGAAGGCAAAGGCCTGGCTATGATGCAGGCTGCTCCCTTTGAACCCTGAGCCTTCATGTGCCCATCTTACAGAGCCCATGCATCAGAGAGGTAGGGAAAGAGGTACTTGAAGATTCAGTTACTCCTTTTTCCAAAAATTCCCATGCAATTAGCAACAACTTTTCTCCATCCCTGCATGAAAGAACTGTCCCTTATCCTAAAACAGGAGAGGTTTCAAGAGGCAGTAAAATTAAACAGTAAAAATAACTTATGCTCATTTTAACTTTTGATGTAAAAGGGACCATCTGCCAATGTCGTTATGCGCCCAGAGGGAAGGCATCTCAGTACTGTTCCTGTTGGCTTCTTATTTATGCTAAGTCATAGTTGCTTCATTTCCCAATGGGAATGAGTTAAAACTGCCATCAGTCCTGTTGAGCCGATAGAGCTTTATTGCTCCACATTGTATAGCAGCAGCAATCTGCCAGACAAGTTCTGTTTTCCAGATCTTTATTTATGAAATAAACAAAGTAAATTTTTATATTACAATAGTACCCAGAGGCCTAAGTCAGAACTGAGGCCTCGCTGTGCTAGGCACAGTATTCGGAAAAACATGGGGACCAATCCTGCCCCTATCGAGTCAATGGCAAAACTCATATAGACTCCACAGGGCTTTGGATCAGATTCATGGTGCTGGCCCTGAAAAGCTTACGATCTAGGAGAAAGTGTTAATACTTTCGACTACACAGCACCTTTCATCAGAGGATCTGAAAGCAAGTTATCAATGTTAACTATGCCTTGGAACACAGTTAGGTAGTAAATCAAGGTTAACCCCACTTCACAGATAGGGAAACAGGCATCAATACATCACAAACCCAATCTCCCAATTCCCAGTCCTCTGCTTTCACTACTGGTCCTCTGGTAACAGCTTTGCTTCAATACAAAACTTATTAATGTTCTATCTTAGTTTTTTCTGAGATGCTTAGCACTGTGGTATGTAAGTGCTGTGAACATGTATTTGTCAGGACAAATATCTTGGCTTAGTAAACTGAGCAAGTCATTAATGGATAATAAATTACTTCTGTTTTCTGTATTTTTACAGAGTAACTTTTTTTGCCATAATCAGACTTTAAAGAGAGGGATATGGCAAGGAATAGAATTACACAGACTTCCAGTGCGATTGCCAATAGAACTAACATGTCAGGTTTTCAAAGAAATTGGTATGCTCCATATTCTAGTAGAAGAGAGTACTGTAGCTTAAAGATATGACAAATGTACTACATTAAAGGCAATAGTGGAAGTCTCACCTGTGAGAAGCCACCTTCTTTGGTGCAAATTCAAAGTCTTCTGGATACCAGCGCCTGTATATGGAAGAAATTGAGTTTTAAATCCATACATCTTAAATACATAGTCAGAGGTCTCTTTGGGTTTGCTACAATGGGAAATGTCTCTTCAGTGCAAAAATTTGAATTTCACTGTCATTCAGAAAAGTTACTGTTATAAGCATCAAAATAATATAATCCACGTGAGAGCTAAACACCTCCCCACTCTGCATGCAGTTCAGTAAGTAGGTCCTCGTCCTTTTTCTGTTTGATCCTAGTGGAATATCTGAAAGAACTAAATGGCTGCACACTGCTCTTTTCCTGCTGTCCTCCTCTCTTGTCTTAGAAGAAAATTAGTAAAATATAATAGAGCTCCTTAGGTCTTTTGACACTAACTTTGTATGGTATTTACCTGCAAAGTTCTTTGACCGTGCTCACATCAATTATCCTGTAATGAACGTGCCTCATGAACTGAGGCATATATTTGTCAAGAAACTTCTTATCTGCATGAACAGAGTTTCCTAGAAAAAGACAAAACAGATATTTCTTTCAAAGACTTTACAAAGCTACAGTGAATTACATCTGAACTAGAGGTAGGCTATGCAGACTGAGGAAATCACATATGACTTCTAAATGTTTTCAGTCAGGTCATAAGTCTCATGTTCCAATAAATATGACTTTAAAAGTTTCTGTCTGATTTCCATTCTGGGATCACTTCTGTGTGGTTTAAATATATAATCTCTCTGCATTGAATTCTTCAATTACTTCCGCTACAATTTCTGCGTAAGCTTTCGTGGGTGAATGCCCACTTCGTCGGTCCCATGCATCCGACGAAGTGGGCATTCACCCACGAAAGCTTATGCACCAATACATCTGTTAGTCTTAAAGGTGCCACGGGAGACTGTTGCTTTTTACAGATCCAGACTAACACAGCTACCCCTCTGATACTCTACAATTTCTGTGTCACAAACATAATTATTTCAATAAAAGTAAAAATATTACACAAACAACCAGGTTTTCCACTAAGGGTAAATAAGCTTTACTGTTTGTTTAATATATTTTTCTCAGGTCATCCTTTTGACCTCTGTGAGTCAGGATTCTGAGTCACCATTAAGTAACAGGACATTCAGAATAGCAGCACTTAGAGGTTGATTGGATTCATATCAGCAGTTAGTTCCCTATTTTTCTTTTGCATTCACAAAAGGCTAACAACACTAAGTCGCACCAATAATGAAATATTACTAGTAACAGGAATTTAAGTTTCCTGCAGATCTATGGGGATTTTCAGAAACCCATATGTAATATTTGCTTCAGGCAATTTATAGAATGGATGATACCTAATGCTGAACTTCCCCTGATTAATGAAATTTGATTGCATGCAGATCTCCAGGTAGGAGATGAAATCACTCCTGCATTGTGCATTAACAGGCTTTTCAAAGCCCCACTGGGAACGAAAGGAGGATTGATTTTATTAGTATTAAAAATATAAGTAAAACATTTTACCTGCAAGAGGGCAGAGGCCGGGTGGTGTTTGCTGTCGTACAAAGGACAGAAATTCATACTCTGCTTGCTGCAATGAAATTGTACTTTCTTTCACTGCCTTAGTAAGGCCAGACTGCAAGAAAGAGGCATCCATCACCAATCAAATATTTACCATTATTTAAAAATACTTCTAGCATATTTAAGTAGCAGTCAAATGTTACCTAGAAATCAATAACTGAAACAATAACCAACTAATGGCACATTTAATGCCCAGAAGCATTAAAAAAGATGACAACTTAACGCTTAAATTTAACCTTTTGGAAGGTCTTAACATTTTACCAAGTGCATCAGTGTTTATCCACTTCAATCCTAGCTAAGGGACAGATGATAGCATTGTGAACCAGACAAGATGCTGGTCAGTATAGCTGCTTAAATCCAGAACCCTGTGAGCATCAGTAGAACTAGCAAGAGTCATGTCAGTTTCACACTGCTGCTCAGAGCTTTCCCAAGCAGCAGCCCCTGGTGGCCCACCACTATCTTTCACATCAGCCATTGTTGGTAGGTTTATTTCTCTAGCTAGAAGGTGTCTAGTAAAATTTTCAAGGCCTGTTCAAAGTTGCTGCAAGTCAAGGTTGTTAAGGCCCTTTGGATAGTCTGTTTCAAGTTAGTCTTGTGGTTAAGGCACTGGATTGGATCTCAGAACATCTGGATTCAATTTTCAGTTCTGACATGGACTTTTTGTGAGATCTTGGGCAAATCACAACCTCTCTCTGCCTCAGTTCCCCATCTGTAAAATGGGGGATATTTCCTTTCTCCCACCTTTTGTCATCTACATTTAGAATGTAAGCTCTTCAGAACAGGAACTGTCTCTAAAGTGTTCATATAGCACCTAACACAATTTTGAGATTAAGAATTATAAAGTTGCTACTAGTTACAAGGAAACAGTGATTCTAGTACTACTGCTCTAGAACCTTTACCTTCCCATGATGCTCTTTACACCATTCTGACATGCCATCCAGCAACTCATCTGGCTGGTTTATAATCAGGTTGGGACCCTGTTAATGAGAAAAAAAATAGTAATATAATCAAATCCTAACAAAAAAATCATTCTAAAGCTTATCAGAGGAATCTGTCTACCTCCTGTTGACACCTCTAGCTTTAAGGAAATTACGAGAATGCTGTGCAGAGCAAGATGGGCAGCTATCTTAAAACCCATGTGGTGGGAAATGCCTCCCCGACCTGGTATAAACTATCAAGTGTTTCTGTATGGATAGTACATGTGGTTCCAGTTGGTCTCTCAATGGCTTCTAACATCAAGTTTTCTTAGTTTACAAATGAAAAGGCACAGTGGTGTTCTTTCTTCCACAGTCAATAACTCAATCTGGAATGTGAATATCAAGTCAGGTTCTTTCAGGCTCATGCATCATTTGATTGGATTCTGTAACTGGAACTTATTTGACAAGCGATGAACCATGGGTCAGAACTGAATCCAGTTGCCTCTCCCAGCACTGTGTGTATTTTGCAGCGCTAAGTAGTAGTGAAACCTTATTCTTGTCACTAAAGCAAGAACATATGACTCATAATGTGTAAAGAGGAAGCACAGGTCTGTTCAGTAAGATACTGCCAATTTTACGGGACATCTTCCAGGTTATAATCACATCTTAAAAACAGGCATTTTGGAGTCAGCAGCTGGCAAACCTTACAGTACTAAAAAGTGACATACTACACTGTCAACAAGGTTGTTAAGAATGCAGGATAACTGCCACTAACATTTTACACACAGCCACAATCCAAACAGCCCTCAAAAGCATGTACTATAAATTGTTGTTTGACTCGTATTCCATTCCACAGGCTGCACACATCTGGAAACTATACTTATGAAAGGGCACATACCACGCTGGCTGCTTGTTAGCCAGATGGTTCACAAAACATCAAAGATAAAAATATTCCACTCTAACCTAATGGGCAGACGAACCTTCAAGTATAACAAAGTAACAGTACCAGGAGCTAGTAATCAGACATACGCCAGTGCACATTGACTCCAAACTCTAACCTACCTCAGCCAAAATGTTTAAATCAGAATCAGTTATGAGACAAGCCATCTCAATGATCTGGTCCTTCTCTATGTCCAGTCCGGTCATCTGCAAAGGCACAAGCAACAATTGTAAGAAGAGAGAAGAGCTATGTTTTATACTTTGCAGGGAACGTATGTCTTAACAACACTTTAATCCCAGAGTTGGGCTAACACTGCTGTAATGTTTGGGTTTTTTCACAAACGCTTTGCACTGATTTCAATCACCAGTAGAAGGGAAATAATCAGTGTTTGCCAAACTAAGAAAGGAAAGGACATTTTCCAAAGCTTCTCAGTGGGCTGTGCAAATACTTGGAGAGTGAATTTAGAGCAGAACTGCTCAGCCATAACTAGAAAAGAGAGCTCGACAGCTGGCACCCCCAGGGCCTGAATCTGAACCGGATGCTTCCCTGCCATCTGAGGCAGCAAAGTGCAGGCCAACCTACAGCCTGGCAGGATCAAAGAGAGGGAAAGGCTCTGTTAGTGCAGGGAGCCGACCCAGACCAGGGCTTGGTCTCAGAGGTGTGTTTCCCTACGCTCTGTGCAGCCTAGTCTTAAACACCCCAGGCAATGCCACCCCTAGGCAGGCCCTAGGGGCAGGGATCTCCTCCTGACACCCAGCCTGGCTTTCCCCTTGCACACCTCCCTCCAAGTGCGACACCCCCCCAGGTACCTGTCTGTCCTGGGGGCCCCCTCCCCCCCCCCCCCCCGGCACCTGTCTGACATGGGGGACCCTTCCCAGGCACCTGTCTGACATGGGGGACCCCGGCACCTGTCTGACATGGGGGACCCTTTCCCCTCCCCCCGGCAAAACATCCCTCACAGCCGACCTGCGTCCCCCCCCCCACCAGCGGGGGGTGCTCCTGCCCCTCACCTCCAGATCCACCCAGACCATCCTCTGCCCCATGCTGCCCCCAGCCATGGCCGCTGCGTCCCGGCCCCCGGCTCCCAGTGCCGCCAGCAGCCGGCCCCCGGCGGAGCCCAGCAACCACGCACGCATCGCGACAGGCCGCAAAGTGTCAACCTGGGGACTACCATTCCCAGACGCCCATGCGCCATCTCCCCACTCAGTCCTGTGACTGGGTCTGGCCCGGGGCCTGCTGGGAAATGTAGTCCCCCCCCCCCGGGCATCACAGGAAGGAATATTTCCACCCTTCCGAACAGCAGTGCATGCTGGGGCTTGTAGTCTCCACACGTCCCATAGCTCCACTGCTGCTAACTCTCCAGGGCAGATGCTTAGTTTTTATTCTGCTCCAGGCGCGCCTCTACAGGGGGTATTTTACACTGAGGTCTGTTTAGTTTGCAGGTTCTAGTCCATGACTGGGGCTCCTAGGCACTAAGATAATACAAATAATTTAAAAGAAGTAAATTCCATTTACTTCCTCAAGGCCGGGACCTCTAATATTGCTCATTGACGCAGCTGCATCATCAATAGCCTCGGCTCCCCTAAAACACAAATAAACAACAAAATAATTCATAGACTGAGCCGCTGTGACATAAATGGGACAATCAGAAACCTGATTATCGTTAAGGCTAAGATTTTGTCACAGATAGTTGTAGTAAAAGTCACGGACAGGTCATGGGCAATAATGAAAAATTCACGGACGCCCAAGTCCTGTCTCTGACTTTTACTACAAATATCCATGACAAAACGAGGCGCCTGGGCAGCTGTAGACAGGTTGGGCGCTCCAGGGTCCCCTTCTGCTGGTGGCTCTGAGCAGTGGTGGTCCCACTTGCCGCCCGCGGCGGCCAGGAGCTCCTGGGATTCCCCCTGCTGCCCACGGCATCCAGGAGCAGCGGGGGGGTCCCACCACCTGGGGCAGTAGGGGTACCCCGCAGCTCCCTGCCTCCGCAGGCAGCAAAGGACCCTGCTGCTCCCAGCTGGTGCTGGCTGAAATCACGGAGGGCTTTGGAAGTCACGGAATCTGTGACCTCCATGACTAAATTGCAGCCTTAATTATAGTACCTGGACACCACTGCACCGGGCACTGTGCAAACATAGAAGATCCCTGCCCCAAAGATCTCACAGTCAAAACAGGGAAGACAGACAAAAGGTGGGCGGAAACAAAGTGAGCACAGTTGCCCCTTAATCCCCAGGCCCATATTTCCTTTCCATTTGCTCTGGAAAATAATCATTCCCGCTCAAATTTGTATTTTGTGCTGGTGAAAAGTGCCAAATTGGCTGAAGCTGGAAATTGGATAATGAACTCCTCTGCGTCCAGGACAGGTACAGTATAGGCACTGCCCCCAGCAAATGTGCATCAGCCTTCATGTAGGAACAACCTCCAGGAGCGAGGGGGGACTTCAGACTCTCCTGAGGCTGCCAACAAGAATGCCAAATGAGGATGGTTTTTTATAATGCGAAGACTTGTCCACTAGAAAGTGGACCAAAACCCACCAAGTCATTTCATGTAGGGGTTACGGAACAGCCATTAGATAGTGACATCTGGTGGGAAAGCCATTCCCAACCTGACCTGCAATCAAATGAAGAATCAAGAGGAGAAAGGGTCTGTGCCCCATTGTCAAATCATTGAACCCTCCCCAACCATTTTTAATTTCATGTGTAAGTCCAACTTTGTTTGCTCACATGAAGCACACAGAAATATTCTTGAGGCCCTAAAGTAGCCAGTTAGGAAGCATTGTGGTTGTAGCATAGGCGGCAGAGTGAAGTATGAGCCACACGTTAGGGTGTTCAATTTAAAAAAAAACATAGTGCTGCTTGGATTTCCCATCAGGTAACATATCACCATGGAAAAAGCAAGCTTTATTTTAAATAAATAAAGCTTTCCCCCCCTGTGGTTAGGGCTGTCTCATTGCATCAAAGCAATATCACAGCATGGCACTGGAGTGATGGGCACAGCATTTTTTTTTTTTTTTGACAGCAGTAATATGACCCTTAATTTACAAAATGAATTCACCGATATGCCAACAATGGCTGGTAATTTGGTGCTTAATTGCAAATATATCTTGTTTTCAAGCACAGCACCAAGAAGTTATATTCAAGCTGGTTTGAATAACGGGAGCTTAGGTACACAAATGTGTACCTTTCTCATAAATGTGTTTAAATGCTGTTTGGTAAATCCAAATAACAGCTTCTTGTGGCAGTTTCTCCAACTTCACTACAACTGTAGGTGGATTGTGGCCCCTAATGAACTTGTGCTTTTACTGATTTCTTGAAACTAAAAACTTAGATGTTTGCTGAAAGCTGCTCTCAAGGTTCTCAGTGCTTTCCAGAGAGGAAAGTGCTGAATTTGTCTGTCTCGTTTGTCAATAGACATCTTAACCCAAAGTTAAAGTAAACTACTAACAAATTTGTCCCAAAACACACTTTTTTGTAAAAATAAACTTTTTAAAGCCTACATCCACTAGAAATGTTTGCATTTTTTTTTAATTCCAGGGGGAGCAGTAATTCTTTAAAGAAAACATTTGATTTATTTCAAAACAATTTTTCAGAAGGAAATGCATTTTTAAATAAACATTAAAAGTTTAAAAAGTCAATTACAAAATTTTTTGCCAGAAGCTGAGGATGGATCACTTGATGATTACCTGTTCTGTTCATTCCCTCTGGGGCACCTGGCATTGGCCACTGTCGGACGACAGGATACTGGGCTAGATGGACCTTTGGTCTGACCCAGTATGGCTGTTTTTATGTTTGATCATTTCAAAATGTTTGGTTTTGTTAAGTTTCAAAACAAACTCAAAACTGCAGAATTTCCCACAAAACAGAAAACCCAGGTCCTATTTAATGGCCGTGGCATTCTAAAATCAGAACACCTATTCAGCACACTTGGTGCATAAATCCAGGTGATTTACAAGCAGTTCATGGATATATGCATAAAATACCGACAGTACTTTTAATTTTTACGTTTCTAATTTCAACTAGCATCCTACAGAATCAATATCTAAATGTCCAAGATGTCTTACGGATATGTTTTTAATATGGTAGTTTTCTGCTGTTGCAGTCACAGATCTTACAAGTCATGAAGTATCTCATTGTGAAATAGAAGGTGGTGTGTGAAAAAAATTATAGAAAAGGTAAAGAATTCTAATATATTTTTCATAGTAAAATCTGGCCTTGAGTGTTTATTATGAAATTGTCACATTACCACATCTATTAAAATCTAATTTATGAGGACTATTTTAGCACTAGATCTTATTGCCTGGTACTACTGCTAGCATTTTTAAGTAAAAAGAACATTAAGACAAAATACATGATTTATTAAACTAACTTGTATTTTTTACATTGAAACTGTTATCCAAGCAAGAAAAGTCAATTTAGCTATGTCTACACCAGTTTAAAAGAATACTTTTCCAGAATGTATACTGCACAAGGATCACAAATGCTAGTTTTCAGTGCTACAAGAAATAAGGGAGTCTGCACTTTTTCAGCAGTTAGCTTCCCAGATGCTATCCCAACACTTCCATTATGATGTGTGCTTCAAAGAAATTGGTGAACTAGCAGAGAGAAAAAAAATCACCTGCATCCTGCCAAACTTCCCCTTCTTATTTTTCATACCAAAACTTTTTAAACAAGTGTTCTGAAACTGTGACAGGATGAACACACTTATATTTACTCAGCTAAAACCAATCGCTTCTTTCTTCTTTACAAAATAATTGATATTTTCTGGCAAATTGTATGGTTAGGCTCATATCCAAAGTTTGTAAGCAAGATGTGGTTTTCTATCTTCCCTGCAGCTCATTCAGCTTCTAATTAAATTCACTGCACCTGTGCTGAAAATCATGCCCAATAACTTATTCAGAGAGCAGAACAGGTCATGCTAACTCAGAATGTGAACAGCTTAACTTTCTAGAACTAGCACTACACAGAAGGAAAGAGTGAGTTAAATTATGATTGATATTTCATTCTTTGCATGTTTTTATTAAATTCAATGGATCAGTAAGTTTTTTTTAAACTTGAGTGTTGTACTGTATATCTGCTAGGGAAAAGGAGACAGCAAATAGTTACTATTTGCAGAGGATTGGTTTTCTGATTGATGTACTAACACTTGGTAGTAAAATGTCAACTTTGCTGAGTATCTACTGTATAGCCTCCAATTTAAAAAAAAACAAAAAAACTCCCAAAGGCCAAGCCAAAATGGTTGAGGTCTGTAAAATTAAGGATGGAGTCTTTGAAAGACATCCATTTGTTATTCCAAAAGTCTTCTGCCAGAAGTATTTTTTTATTTATTTTTTTAAATCTTCCAATTATCATAAAATGAAATGTTAGCTACCATATCATGTATCAAGTCCTGCATCTTTGCTTCATAGGAGCCACAGGAGGCGACCAGCCCAACTGACCACGGAGAATCCGAAGTCTCATGGGAGACCCCAACACAGATACTGGTAGGACCCCTCTCCCCCCCCCCCCCCCCCGGCTGAGTTAGTGGCAAGTTGCTACTGTTACAGAGGCAGCCACACCCCTTGGTGGGCGCCCCACCCCCACTGAACTCTGGCTGCTAGGCCATACTGCCCTGCACCCAAGGGCTGGTCCATTGACTGGCCGCTAGGCCGCGCTGCCCTGCACCCAAGGGGCATAGACCGTCACACATGGTGGAGAATGTGGGCAACGCCCGGGACCAGCTGAAAGGTCCAGGGGAAGGAATCTAGACGACGGGAGCCCCACTGCCATCCAAGATGGATACCGAGAAGCTTCTAAAGTGGATGCTGGAGAGTCAGCAAGAGCAGGCGGCCCAACAGCGACAGCAACAGGCTCACATGATGCAGCAGATGGCGAGCCAGCATCAGGAACAGCAGCAGCAACTCCTTCGTGACTTGGCTGCCCAGCAACAAGTACAACAAGAATGCCTGGTCCAGCAAGTGGCAACTCTATTACGCCCACTGGGAGCCCCAGCCGCCACGCCCACAGGGGCGGGATCTGGAGAGACTTTGGCGGGGCTGCCGATATGCCTCACTAAGATGGGGCCAGGGGACAACCCCGAGGCGTTCCTGGTCACTTTCGAGCGGGTCGCTACAGCCGCCCAGTGGTCCCTGGAGCTGCCTCCTGAATATATGGACACTCCGGGCGTCAGTTTACCACTCACAGACTGTCTAGTGGAGCGCTTTAACAGTACCCTGAAGTCCATGTTGCGGAAAATCGTGGAGGAGGACCCCAGCCATTGGGATGCACTATTGCCAGCCCTGCTATTCGCTATAAGGGAGGTGCCCCAAGCATCGACTGGGTTCTCACCCTTTGAACTCTTGTATGGCAGACATCCCAGAGGAATCCTGGACCTCCTGAGGGAAGACTGGAAGGCGCAGGAGACACAAGTCCTCGGGACCACCCAGTATGTGTTACACCTCCAAGAGCGGCTCTGAGCCTTGAGTGCTTTCGCCCGAGAGAACCTGATGCGGGCCCAAAAGACACAAGAACGGATCTATAACAGAGGAAGTAAGGTGTGGAGTTTTGACCCGGGGGATCGGGTGTTGCTCTTATTGCCCTCTGCAGAGTCAAAGCTCCTAGCCAAATGGCAGGGGCCTTCCGAGGTGACCCGGCGGGTCGGGCCAGTAGATTACAAGGTCCGGCTGCCAGGATGACGGCAGGATACCTGTACGTATCACATGAATCTTTTGAAGGCCTGGAAAGCAAGAGAGGCCTTGTTCATCACCCCGTCACTGCCGGCCCCAGAACTTGGACCCCTAGCGGGGGAACCCCTGGATCCAAGGCAGGCTACGCTCGGGGCAGGACTCACCCCGGCACAGCAGGAGCAAATACAGCGGCTCATATGGGACTTCCCCGATGTTCTATCAACCTGCCCGGGATGAACCAACCTTATGAGCCATCACATTATGACAACACCCAGACAGAGAGTGAGAGACGACCACAATCTGCTGCCCCGGAAGATGTGGGCTGCAGTAAGACAGGAACTGGATACAATGCTTGAGATGGGGGTGGTCTAGGAGTCAAGAGTGAATGGCGAAGCCCAAATTGTTCTGGTCCCAAAATCCGATGGGACCACTTGATTCCCGGAAGGTCAATGCTATCTCCCAGTTTGATGCGTACCCAATGCTCTGTGCAAAAGAACTCATAGAACGACTTGGGGGAGCGAGGTATTTGTCAACCCTAGATTTAACTAGAAGGGTACTGGCAAATCCCCCTAACACCAGGGAAAAAAACCATCTTTCCAACGCCATTCGGCCTCTTCCACTTTGTAACCATGCTGTTCAGGCTACACGGAGCCGCAGCGACTTTTCAGCGGCTGATGAATAAGATCTTGCTGCCTCACGATTAGTATGCAGCAGCTTATATAAACAACACTGTAGTCTACAGTAGTAACTGGGAGGACCACCTTCGACACCTCACTGGGGTGTTCCAGGCCCTTAGAACAGCTGGCCTCACGGCCAACCTGGCAAAGTGCCATCAAGCAGGAAGAGGTAACATACCTCGGGTATGTTGTAGGGGGAGGGAAATTGCAACCCCTAATCAATAAGGTACAAGCCCTTATGGATACACCCATACCCAAGACAAAGAAACAGGTATGCCAGTTTTTGGGACTGGCTGGGTACTATTGCCGTTTCGTACCAGACTTTGCAACCATAGCCCGCCCCGTTCGGACCTGACGAACTCTCAGCCGTAACAGGTGCAGTGGTCTGACCAGTGCAACGAGGCCTTCAAGACTCTGAAAGAGCAACTCTCACAGGAACCAGTCCTGCGACACCCCGACTTTACAAAGGAGTTCATAATCCAGACACCTCAGAGGTGGGCTTAGAGGCCATACTTCCCCCTCTAGCTCTTGGGAAAGAACACCCAGTACTGTACCTGAGTCGCAAATTATTTCCTCGGGAACATTACTCAACAATAGAGAAAGAGGCCCCAGCCGTGAAATGGGCTATTGACGCCCTGCGCTATTACCTGCTGGGGAACACCTTCAAACTGATCACAGACCATGCCCCCCTCAGGTGGATACACAGCATGAAGGACACAAACCCCCGCATTATGCGCTGACCTCTCACTCCATCCTTACGACTTCCGCATATTTAATTGTTCGGGTAAGACCCACGTTAACGGAGACTTTTTTCTAGACAGGGAGGGGAGGAAGAGGAGACGGACCGCCCTTGGGGGTCCTTCTTAAGGGGGAGGGTGTGTAACGGGGTCTGCTTACCCCACACTAGCCCAGACAGGGTGAAGTCCCGCCTCCCCAGCAGGACAGGGCATGCTCCAAATACTCTAGCAGTATAAAGGGAGGAAGCCCAGCTCATTCTGGGCTGAAGGCCGCAGAGGAAGGACCTTTCTGGGAAGCGCCTGTGGAGGGCCAGCCACAGCCCCTGACTACGCCAGGATTCAGAGCCTCCCCAGGCCCGCTTGAACCCCGGCAGCTGGAGGAGCCACAGGAGGCAACCGGCCCAACTGACCATGGGGCATCCGAAGTCTTATGGGAGACCCCTACGCAGATACTGGTAGGAAATGACCCAGAGAGGGTAACGGAGTGGTACCTTCCACCCGGGAAACCTCAGTGCTTTGGTAGGATGTCCCTTCTGAGTCAGTGGCAAGTTGCTATGCCATTCTTAGGGCCCAGTGGAGTCGGGTGGGCCTGGGTCCCCCTACAGGGGCAGCCACACCCCTTGGTGGGTGCCCCACCCTCATTGAATTCTGGCCGCTAGGCCAGGCTTCTCTGCACGCCAAGGGTGGCTCCATTGAACTCTGGCTGCTAGGCTGCACTGCCCCTAGGGGCACAGACCATCACACATACATAACAGAAAATGTTCTAAGAGCATCACGGCATTAAAGTTACTTCTCTTCATATCATTTGCACCTTGCATAACTGATTACAATATTTTATTCTCGTAGTTGGGTGAATTTTTGTGCTAGTCAAAAATAGAGTCTGATATTAAATTGAAATCCTCTTTAGTCACACAATAGTACAAGTTCTCAAACACACAGATCAGTTTGATCTGAAAAGAAACTTTTTGGAACATGTTATATTTAAAAAAAAACTAAATGAATTATGGAGCCTGACAATTACAATACATGAGAACATGCAAAGACTAGGAGACAAGCAACTAACAGATTTTATATTGGCCAAGTAGATCTGAACTATTAAAATCTAGAGTTTAGTCTCCATGTCTCAGTACTGCAACTTATCATCCAATGCCAGGCTTTAAATAAAGATAGCACTAAAGACCCTATCTCAGTTCTTTAAATCTTTCAGGAAAACACTGAGCATATTCATTCCTCTTGACAATACTGAGAATACTGGCTATTCTATTTTCCTTACTCTGACTAGTTTGGTTTTGAGCAAGTCGATGTGACTTAGAATGTTTCTTATGTAAAAGACATTAAATCAAAAGTCTGAAAGAATTAGACTCTTCAGTAAGTCCTCTAGTTGGCTCTGTATTTCTAATTACCACTCAATTCTCACTCAACCATAAGTTTGACAATCACTAGCTATGTAGGAGAGACACTAAGATGCAAGCTGAAGAGAAACAGCTTACTGTAGAGGTTACTTTTCAACAATCCTCTGAAACTTTTCACTGAATATGCTTTTATAAAAAAGTTTATTGCTATACTGAAACATAGGAATGCATATATTAAAAGGTGATCTGGGCACGTGAATAGAGTTCAGTTATTTAAACAAGATTTCAATACATGTGGAATTGTGTCACACTAACAGCCTCTTGGTTACTAATCTGAAAGAAAAAAAATCAACCCTTATTACTTTTGTATACTGTACCTCAGTCAGACCACAATTTTTCAGCAACTGATTTAAAAGTTAAATAAGTAATATTGCATAAAAATTAGGGGCATACATCGAAAATACTTATAAAATAGGCACCCCTGTTTCTCCTATGCATTAAACAAAAATTCTTTACATCAAGAGGTACAGGCTAAATTTAGATTCTTTTCTAAAATATAGACAACCTACTTCAAGGCATGCAATCAGTTCCTGAGTGGTTTTAGTTACATAAACATAATTTCTTCAAACATTTTAGGCTACTGCACATAATTTTAAAACAAATATTAAAATCAAAAGGCCCAAGGTTGGAACAAAGGAGAGCATATTAAGTCCTTTAAATGCAAGAATTTGGAACACTGAAATTGTTTTATCCACAGATTTTACAGGGCAATTACATTAAATACTATTTTTAATACATTTTCAAAAGCAACATTTATTTCAGTATGAAAACACTGTCTTCAATATTTAAACTGCCACATGTATCATACTACAAGGAATTTGTTTAATGGGATTACCACCAGACCTGTTGCAGAGACTTTTTTTAATTACACTAAAAAAATACAAATTTTCTTTATAATACAACCAAGCTGTACAACTTCACCTCCCCCAAACTACAATGATTTTCTTTTTTTTTTAAAGTTGTGGCACATTTCTCTACATAAAACCCTGAGGTGAAAGGTTAATACAATAAAAATGAAGCTGCTTTTTCTTTTTAAAAAAAGGTAATGCACGTGACTTTACAAACTTTTTTAAAAGGTAACTTACGATGTTACTCTATACACTGTTAAAATCAATTTGAGACCTGGAGGAGAGAGCCCATAAAAGTTCTTTAGAGCCCACTTTTAATACTGGCTAATGCCGGGATGGGCGCCATTTGCCATCTCTGTAGTTCTCTCTTCTGTTATAGTCATGGCTCCAGCCATCTTGGCTCCTGTCTTCATAGCAGTACTCATCCCTGTTCCCTCTGGAGTAGTGATCAGATCCAGGGTCATGAGGACTCCTGTCTTCATAGCTGTACTCATCTCTGTTCCCCCTGTAATGATGATCAGATCCGTAGTCTCCAAAACGCTGCTCACGGTTAAAATGTCTGCTGTCCATATGATAAGGATGGGAGTTCAGCCTGTTCTTGCGCTGTGCTGATGATCCATCTGGACGACGCTGCATTTGTGAGCCTGAAGACTGATTAAATGAATGACTCTGCTGCTGCCCCGGTGAGGTATAAGTGGACTGATCAGAATGCGGAGAACCATACTTTCCACTGTATTGTGACTGCTGCCATGTACCACTATTCATCTGGGGGGAAAAAAGGCTAATCAAGAAAGAAGTCTAACTGAGTTGATGGATACTGAATCAGCATTTGGTTCTGCTGAGACTGGATGACTGATGGAACAGCTTAGCAGTCCATGGTGCAAGACTTAGGACAGTTTTTTAAATGCTTATAAAGGGGCTAGGAGTTCTGCATTACATAAATAGTAAATACAGGGGAAATACCATGCACTGTGTGCATCAGAATTCATGGCAGCCACACTCTCTCTACTGGAGACTAACGTCACAGCATTTTCATCCCTCTAATGAATCGGGCCTGCTTAACTCCTCTCTTCTAAATGATATACTAAATAAAATTCAGGATAAAAAGCAAGAGCGTTTAATTTCTTTGAGATGGTTTTGGTTGAAGTGATTACACTGAGCTAAGAAACAATGATCCAAAGGAGACAAAAAGAAAATATGTAACATACTGACCTATTTTTGGCTAGTGAGCATTTGTTTTCAGAAGTTTACACTCAAGCAGCATGAAAGAAATCAGAGCTGATGGTTTTATTCATATGGATGCTAAGTTGTCCTTTTGTGGAACCATATTTGCTCCTCAACTGAAAAGCTTTGATGTGAATACTTACTAACAACAGAAGGACTGGATGCAGGTTCACAGAATAAGTTTAGAAGTGTACACTGATTGCTTTATCTAGTTACTCTTTGGTTCAAAGAGTTTCCAGGCACTAAACACTTTAGTGGCAGGAACTGCAATCGTACTTTCAACACTCCATAAACACATTCCTGTGAATCAGTATCTGTTAAATAAGTATCCCTCAGTAAAAAGTACTTAAAATTAAAAGGAGAGAGTTCTTTCATGTGTTATCCACCTACTGCTTGTGACCACTAGCTCTAGATTTTCTGTTTCTATTAACTTAACAGCATACCACTTGTCTCTGAAGGTTATCAGGAGATGAGAAAGACCTCTGCAGCATCTGCGCGGATGTGAATCCTGTTGCTAACGTGTTATCTGTGCTCCTATCATATCTGCTGAAGAAAGATTAGGAATTTTAGTCTTTAGTGTTTCATACCATCATTGTGCAAGTTAAAGGGGCATCAGCAGCCTAATCAGTTTTTTTTTTACAGCACTACTTGGTTTAACTTTGTTTAAAGGCTTGCTTATTGTGTGCATTTGACAGCCCTTTGCCCACTTATTTCCCCTTTTCTGTGTGGGTCTTTCACACAGCAATGGAAAAACATTCTTAAACAGGGAAGTGACTCGAACCACAAGAATTGGCAGGTGGACTTCGAGGCAGGAGTGATAATACCTGCAAGTGCTTTTAGCTTTTCTCAAAAGGGACTAGCCATCAAGGTAACAGCATACCTTTAACATTCTCCCATTGGCATAATTACTCCACCTTGGCGAGAAGCGGAAGCTATCAGTGGGAGAGTATCTTCTGCCAATATAACACCGGTGTGGACAGCACGAAACTTGCATCGCTGAGGGAGTGTGGGGGCCTTTTTCCACACCCCTGAGTGACGTAAGTTAGATCAACTTAAGCAGTAGTGTAGTCCTGCCCTAAATAACTACAAATTTTCACTAGATTTTCCCTAAAAGAACACAGCTCACTAGAGCATATAAAGTGGAAAGCTTTAGAAAAGTAGTGTTTCACATTGGGCATACATTTTTCAAACTTGTTTTCAAAAAAAAAAAAAAAAAAAAACCCAAAAACTTTTCCTCACAGAAGGTTCCTAATTTTTATTTTGTTGCCCAAGAGATACAACTGTGCTCTACCTACAAACAGTATAAATGAATAGGAAGAGGGCCTCACACTGGAAAGAAGGAACAACTGCTACTCTGCCCAGAAGCAGGACAGCAGCTACAGCAAAGTCACCATATATTAAATGACTAAAGCATATATTTGATAAGCTCTTGCTGGGAGGTGGGATAGAAGTCTTTACCTGTTGGAATTTGGTGTTGAATGTGGTGTGCTGGAAGGACTTGTATTAGCAGTTCCATGCTGGGAATAAGATGAATTGCCATCTTGAGATGCATGACTACTCCCTGAATTAAAACAAACATTTTTAAAAGACAACCTAAAGAACGAATGGAAGTTCGGATAAGAAGTGAACACCTGTTAGAAGATGGAAACACTTTTGCATTGCTTAATTAGCTTTGGAGTTTCATCAGTGAACTGCCAAGGCACACAATCAGGTTTACAAAACAGGGTGTTGCAACTGTTTTAATACCCAATGGTAAAGATGCAATCAACTTGCAACATTCTTGCTAGTAAACCTAGTTTAACTGCAATCAGATGCAACTGTTACTAACATGCCAGTAACAGTAATTTTGTTTAAAAAAAAAAATCAAACCAATACCCCTCTACCCCCCACAAAACTAAAGCTATGAGGAGTTTAGAGCAGTGATCCTCAACCAGAGGTACATGTACCCCTGGGGGTACTCAGACGTCTTCCAGGGGGTACATCAACTCATCTTGATATTTGCCTAGTTTTACAACAGGCTACATAAAAAGCACTAGTGAAGCCAGTACAAACTAAAATTTAATAGACCATGATTTGTTTATACTGCTGTGTGTATTATACACTGAAATGTAAGTACAATATTTATATTTCAATTGATTTATTTTATAATTGTATAGTAAAAATGAGAAAGTAAGCAATAATAGTAATAGTAATAGCGTGCTGTGACACTTTTGTATTTTTATGTCGGATTTTGTAAGTTTAAGTCAGGTGAAACTTGGGGGTTACACAAGACAAATCAGACTCTTGAAAGGGGTACAGTAGTCTGGAAAGGTTCAGAGCCACTGGTTTAGAGGATCTCTTGGAGCTATAAAATAGATATTCTAAACATATAGCAGAAAACCTTTAGAGTGAGCTCTCCTTACCTTGTAGGAAAGCTTATGTTTCTTAAGGCAACTCATTTCACTAATGGTTTGAGCCTCACCTCTTGAAAGCAATGGACTCATCAAGGCAGGGACCATCTCTTGTACTATACAGCACTAAGCACAATAGGGCAGTAATCTTAGTTGCAGCCACTAGATACTATCATAATGTATTAATAATCTGAGCTTTGCCTCTGACTCCAGTGTATACTGTATTACACTCCAAATGACTAAACTGTGCATTCACTGAACTCCATTTTTTCACCTATTTAATAGATTGTTTACGGACCCCACTTATCTGGTACTACATATATAAACCTTTTGCATGAAACCCAAGAAAATAAAATTAATGAATTATATGGCCCACGGGCTGTACATGGACCAGCAGAGCATTTCATAACGCTCGCAGCCTGCTTCAACACAATACGCTAACAGCCAATTTATTAGCATTTTGTCGTGCAAACTAAAATGATGCAAGCATAAGTGTGTTAAAAGGTTTTCTATGTACAGTATTATCTAAATATGTACAAAACATGTTGAACTTAAAATATAAATCAATATAGGTGACTTTAAATCTTACTAAAATATGTAGAATCTGTTTGACCCACACAAAGTTGGGTTTATGTGGCCCTCCTGTGTAATAAGGGTGGGCACCATTGATCTAAAGGATTACCACCACTTTTTGAGCACTCTTAACCAAGAATTCCAATATTTATTTCCTTCCTCTTTTCAGGCATCAGTCAGTCCCACTGGCAAACCCAGAAATTCACTCAGACTCTATATTGTTGCCTCCAGAACATTATACAACCTCATGACTGCGCCTCTTCAAAACCGCATTAGCATCACAGGGGGAAAAAAAAAGAACTAAAAACAAAGAGATTCCCCTCTTTCTGAACATGCAAATTCCAACTCTCTTGAATTTGTTCAACAGCAGCAATTATCCCTACTTGAGAGATCTTCATTTGCCAGCCTATCCATTTCCAAAATATCTTCAATAATTTGCACCCTCTGTATCTTCCTCTCTGGCAAACCTTGTTACTCCCTGTACACTAATACAAGACCTCACTTCTTGGTCAATAATCAAAACTGAGGTGAGAGACTAGGACTTTTGTGAAAAACAAATCCCATCATTTGAGTCTGCGCCATTTCTGCTGTTTCAATGCTATTAAGACAACTTTGGGTATATACTCAACTAAATCGGAAGGCTCCCCCCCCGTACTATGAATCTGAACAGCCTTGAGAAAATGTAGAAGTTCTCTAGATACATAGATGTAATTGACTGATTAGGATTACTATAGTCACCATTCACACAATATTTGCAGTGTAAAAAACAAAACCTGAAATCAAAGTTAACACACACAAAAAAAGCAACTTATGTTCAGGCAGAACTGACAGACAAGTCTCTTGCTTCAGGAAAAGTATAATAAGGAAAGGCTAGTGTACCATCTGTTCTGACACCTTCATTTCACAAATATACCAACCATTAGAAATGTGAATGACAATTTGATATCCTACAATGAATATCCTTTTTATCTAAAAATATTAAATATAAATAGTCAAGTTTTTTGTGAAGGGGGAAAAGATAACTCCACTTTGCCTAAAACAACTAGATTGTTTAAATGTTTATTTCATGGATACCTGATCGGAACTGAATTTTGATGGGCCTTCCAAAAAGTTTGATCCCATTAAGCAGACTCATTCCATAAGGGACAGATTCTTCATGTTTGAAATTCACAAATGCAAATTGCTTTGGTTTACCATCTCTATCCTTAGGTATTTTAACTTTAATTACTGGACCTGCCTGCAAATCAAGAAACAAAAAATGTTAAATAAAAATGGAGCAAGTTCAGAAGAGTTTTACTCTTACAAAGAAATGGAAAAAGCGAAATCAAGAAACTCATAAGCAAGCACACAAAGACCACCACACCCATGCTAGTTCTGCAGAGACAGGTTACATGCATCTGTATTTAAGTGAAGCTGTTTGGGGCAAGGAGTATCTTTTTATTATGCATGCATACAATGTTGAGATAGTGTCCTCTAGGCACTACCACAATACAAAGAGTAATAGTAATAAGAAGCAGTTATAGTTATGCAAGCCACCTATGCCACTCTAAGAACAAAACATGTACTGCAATAGAAGGGTAAGACTACATCAAATTAGAAAGGGAAGAAAGAGACCAAGGAATAGGCTTGATCAATACTGCCAGCCACAAGCAATCAAAAATAGTGACATTGGTTTAAAAAACATGACATCTAACAATAAGTTTTGGTTTCTGTGTTTCCTGGTTTGAGCCTTTGGGTCACCACCAGGTCACATTTCAAGCTTTCCTTCACAATTATGATGGATTTTTTTTTTTTTTTGAAGTGTTAGTTGATGGTTCAGTGGTGAGGCACTGGCCTATCCCAATACGTGGGATATTGGAGTTCAAGACTGGTCACTTCCTGTATGACCTTGGTTAATTCATGTAGCCTCTCTGTGCCTCAGTACGTCACCTATAAAAATGAGACTATTCCTCCACCTCAGAGTATTGAGACAATACATTAAAGTGTGGCAAAGTGCTCTGAGATCTGCTAATATAAAGTGCTGTAAGAACTGTGGTATTATTATTCTTCAATCTACTTCAGCAGTTGTGCTTCACAAAAACACACATAATATCATGAGCTTGGCAATAAAATTGTAAAAGTTTAATGGTGCTGATGCAGGATTTGATGTGCAAAATGCTCTGATCTGCCTTTTGCAGGAGGTCAGACTAGATCAGAGGCTCTCAAACTGTGGGTCAGGACCCCAAAGTGGGTCACGACCCTGTTTTAATGGGGTCACCAGGGCTGGTGTTAGACTTGCTGGGGCCCAGGACTGAAGCCAAGGGCTTCAGCCCTGGGCAGTGGGGCTCAGGTTACAAGTCCCCTGCGTGGGGCTGAAGCCCTGGGCTTCAGCTTTGCTCCCCACCCGCTGCATGGGGTGGTGAGGCTTAAGCTTTGGCCCCTCCACCCGGGGTGGTGGTGTTCAGGCAGGCTGAGGCTTTGATCCCACCTCCTGGGGTTGTGTAGTAATTTGTGTGCAACGAAGTTTGAGAATCACTGGACTAGATCATCAAAATGGTTGTTTCTGGCTTTAAAATCTGAGTATGTCTACACGGCACAGCTAAGCCCAAGATCTGACTCAGGTTTGAGCCTAAGACCCCCCCCGCGTGGTCCAAATCAATCTGACTGAAGCCAGCAAGCATTCAGGACCCTGCGCGAGGGGCGGGTTGGAATCTAAGTCCCGCGGTACCATTTTGCAGGGTGGCTGCAGCTCGCCCCTCAGGCCGGGCGTGGTCTGCGCAGTGCCGTGTGGACGTGTTAGCAGGGCTGCGAGGCCCGGCTCCAGTGAGCGTAAGCCCCGCTTTCCAGTGCGGGGTGGATGCTCGCACACAGGCTCCGAGCGGGGGTTAGCGCCCAGGGGAGACCCATCCTGCCCTCAGCCGGGCTGCCCACGGGAGCGTCCCCAGCAGCTGCAGAAGGGGAGCCCGGCCTGCCCAGCGCACTGCCAGGGGTGAGGCTGCCCCGGGGCGGAGGGTGCGTGTGGGGCACCCTCCCCGCGCCCGGGCCGTGGAGGGCTACGAGGGTGACCAGATATCCCGACTGTATAGGGACAGTCCCGATTTTTGGGTCTTTTTCTAACATAGGTTCCTATTACCCCCCCATGTTTCACACTTGCTGTCTGGTCACCCCAGGCTGGGCCATACGTGCGGCCGGGCCCGCGGGCGGAGCCTGGGATGGGGGCGGGGCTGACACCCACTCGCAGCGCGCGCGCGGTGTGGGGGGGGGGAGAGAGGGGAGGCTGCTGCCGGAAACCGCCCGGTCTCTTCCCGCCCTCTCAGATCCCGCCCCCAGGGGAGCGCGGCAGCCGATACCTGGTGGAAGAGCTCGAAGATCAGCTCCTCGGTCACCCGGGGGTCCAGGTTCCCCACGAACAGGGTCCGGTTGGCCTCGGCCGCCGCCGCGCCCATCTCCACACACGGGCCCCGACTTACTGCGCAGGCGCCGGCCGTGTATTGCGCAGGCGCAGCCGTTTGAGGGCGAGGCGTCGCTTGTCGCGCGCTCGCCAGGGCGAGACCTTTACGCCTTCACGCGAGAGCTTTACGGTGGCAAGAGCATAGGGGGGAGCGTCTCCGCTCTGCGCATGCGCATCCCTAGGAGGCATGGTATAAAAGCCATGTGTTCCACCTGTGGAAGGAGAATGGCGGGCACTGTTTGGGGAGTGGTTGCTGCTAAGGCGGGAGAAGGAAGGAGGGGGGCGGGAGATGGGCTGCAGCTGTAGCTGGACTGTCTGTTAACCATAGTCCTGCAAACATCATGAGGTTGATTTAAAAATAATGAAATTCCAAATCTATGGTGAATTGGGGGTGGCTTTCTTTGCCTTGCAGATGTTGTGCCTCTAGGACACAGTTCAAGCGTTTCCCCTCAAGGGTCAGGGCTTGGAAACCTGTTTTTCATTAAGTCTCATATAATCATATGACTCCAGAAGCTAGGGCTTCCAGAGAAACACCTCATATTGTGAGAGTTGGCAACACTGTAAAATGATACAGGAATCAGTGGGTGACTTGCTTAGCAGGAGCTCAGCCTAAATGATCATTTTGGACCTTTAAAATCTATATGTCTGGGATGTGCTGTATAAGCATATGGGGGGAAAGGAAAAGCTGTAGAAAGCACAAGTTCCAGTATGTGCCATGTTGTTGAGAGAGAGAGAGAGAATGTTTCCCAGCAGCGGCAAGGGACATTTGTTTTGCAAGAAACTAACCATACCGATAACTGAGGGGCGTGACATAAAGTATTATGCCCAATAACACCAAATATGAGAAAGTGTAAGAAAGATACTACCAGGAATCCCAAGATTTATCATAAAACAAACAAACCTGTGCCTTACCTTGAAAGATGGCATTCTGCTGTGTAACAACCTGCCAGCTGATGCAGAATGGACAGTAAAGACAAATGGGCAGAGAAACTCATACCCCAAACTCAGTATGTAATCCTATTCTGGGTGGGTAGTACCCACCTCTGACAGATACCTGAGGGGGGTCTGACTTTCTCTTGCACAGTGGCAAGAGGTAAAGCTGAAGTCTCATTGAATTTAATTCAATTGCTCAGTTCTGGGAAGTGGAGGGAGAAATGCCTAGCTCTGGGAAGAAGGAAGGGACAGAATAAAAGTGAGGACCACCCATAACCATATGATACAAAAGAAGGCAACAGGCTGATTTCCCTGCAGACTCAGGAACACAGCCGGGCATTGAGGCCTGCAGAAGGATGTTAATCCGTCAAAGTGAAGCACAGTACACAGGGTAGAAATGAAAACATGGCTGCTGCCCCCAGGGACATACAATCTAGAAGCAAAGATCAGACAAGTTGCTCCGGGAGATTCTGGCAACGGGGGTAATTTTGCATATTTTCTTATTTATAGGAAAGTTCAGATTCTGCAGGAACTGATGGGAGTATCATGGCAAAACCAGTTCTGGTAGAAACTGATCACGCACATACACAAAAAATCTTTCCAGTGCCTAGATACTATGGTGCTGGGTTGTACAAAATCTTAATGCCCTGGCTGTGATGTTTGAGGTTTTTCCCCCCCATACACACTTTTTCCCCCCCCAGTGGTGGTACACTCATGCACCTTCAGGGATGCAACCCTCAGTATAGATATGCTACAATGGTGTAACACAGGATGTGTGTAGTTACAGCAGTTTAAATTTCTCCACTTTAGACAAGCTCTAAGGTAGTTTTGTAAATGCTTGTTTCTTTCTAGTGTTAAAAGTTTTCACAACACTAGGGGGCTTTATAATCATGTTTTCCCCAAAACAGTTAAGAATGATAGATTCACCACCAAAACTTCTGCTGAGAGTATTATAAATTGCTGTACACAGAAACTGCTGTGAAATTCAGTCTGTGATCCATGCCTGAAGTTTACTGGAAACTAGTCTATGATTATTTAAATATTTTTAAAAAATAGCCTTGCATGTGTTGTTTTTCAGCCCATCATTCTGAAAGGACAGATGTAAAGTTGCCCCATACAGGAAAATAAGCGAGTGCTGCCATTTCAAATATAACTTTCTGAGGTTTCCTGCTCCCCTTCTCTTTTTTAAGTCTTTATTTTGTATTCAGTGTGGTTTGTATTTTTTTATAACCCGAAAAATATGTGCGAGTGTTGTTGTGACCTGGCATATGAGCTCGCAGCACCAGTCACTCAAATTTGCCCCAGCCGGTCCCAGTCGTCATGACAGAGGAGCAGCTGGGCCAAACCTGAGCAGTGCTGCAATCCCATGAAACAAGTTGCACTTCTTAGAATGTAGAGCCAACTCCAGCCAGTCCTGGGGGACTAGAGCCACACTGTTTTAGAGTAGGGCGTGGGAAACATCAGTTGTACCGCTAAGGATTTTTTTAAAATGTATTTCTGATATAGATTTATAGAATTGGGTTTCGGGCTGTGATTTTATTTTATTTAAGGTAGAGGATGAGAGCATTTATATTGTGAATATACAAGAAAACTAAAAGGTAAATGACAAAAGCAATCACGGAAGTAACAAGTTCTTGACCTGATCCAAAGCCCTTTGAAATCAATGAGGCTTCTTTTGCCCCTCTGTTAACTCAGCCTTGCAGAAAACTGTTTTCAGCTAAATGACAGCTGGGCAAAGGTTGAGGACTTACTCCATCCACTTCATCTTTCTGAGGTGAGAATTCTATCATCCCAGGAGCTCATTGATCTCACTGAAGGGTTATTTTCAGAGCCTAGTTAAACTATTGTATTTCAGTTGACTGAAGGGAAAAAGGCCAAAATGTTGCATTTCAAGAACACAAATACCTGATAAATATAAAAATAACTTGCCTAGTAAAATATTATTCAAAAGCCATTAAAAATTTCTACAAGAGGAAAACAATGTTGCTACACAATTATAAACCTAAACTGATCTTTTTTTTAAATGAGACATATTTCCTAGTCCAACTTCCCTCTCAGAAGCCTTTCAGGCCTTTGGCAATACCATTATTGCTTTATTACTACGGTTGGTACTAATTTCCTGTAGGTGAACTTTTAATTACTGTTTTTAAATGGTCTTAAATTTTAAATTGAGTGAATGGCTGCAGCATATTTACAACAATCCTAACGTACCGAGTCAATATAAATATGCAATTACCGACCATTATAGACATAGTCTCATCTATAAATATGTCCTGCTAACTACCCTAACACACCTGTAACATGTCATGGGGAAGAGCCTTGGTGTAAATTGTCATAATAATAATTGTCATAATTGACCTTAATGGAGCTAGGACAGTTTACTCCATCTGAGGATTTTCCTCCATGTGCCCACATACAAAAATACTGCCAAGTGATCACTGTTCACCTTGTCAATCCCCACAGGTACTATAGCAATGTGGATGGGAATCATTGGTGTGAAAGACCCAGTGATGGAAACAATCATCCCACAGTCTACTCCACAGGGGTCAAGTTTGCCAGATGCCACTTAGTTGTACAAATAGTGCAGCATGCACTGTGGAGCTCATTTGCATGCTATTTTGCCAGTGATTGACCTTTCTTGCCAAGCCGGGGCAAGAGCTTTGTTTGTATCCTGGTATCTTGGAAATGGCCCCTGTTCCTGAGAGTTGTGAGTTTACCAGAGGATTATGGAAGCTTGGCTGCTTCTCCCCTGGGCTTTCAGAAAGCCTTTTAAAAATCTCCCGAAAGGAGTTGTTTCAAAGAACTCTTCTGGGAATAGATAACTCAAGAGTAGTGTAATGGCAATGGTGTAGTGTAATACAAAGCCCCAATCCTGCAAACATGTATGTGCTTAATTTAGATTGGGATCCAAGTGTGGACATGGGGCAAAACTACACCCAAAATTGCTAGGGTGCACACACTTCTAACAGCAGTGCTGTCTCACCAGTTCAATTATCATTAATTCATTTCTCTGGGCATGGTATACATCTAAACTTTGGTCAACCTAGCGACATCTCTCAGGGCCGTGAAAAATTTCATGCCCTGTGTGATGTAGTTAGGTTGACCTAACACCCACTGTAGATGGAGCTAGGCAGATGGAGGATCTCTTCAATTTACATAAAAGGAATGGATTTACTACAGTGACGGAAAACCCCCTTCCATTGCTGTAGACAGTGTCTACACTACAGTACTACAGCTGTGCAGCTATAGAGCTTGTAGTGTAGACATACTCCTAATCTAAATGTAGCCAGAGAGTCTTGTATAATAAATAAGGAGATGCATATATGCAAACAGCAAGAGAATGGAGCATTTCATTTCTTCATTCGACTTCGTTGGTATATATTCCTTTTGATGGCCTCCACCATTCACAATATTGCCTCATGCAATGACACTAATGAGGAACATGCGACTTTGTGTTTCTACTTTAAACAGCTGGGTTGCTCTTTAATGTGAATATGCTATTTGTGTTTTTATATTCGGGCAGAGTTCTGAACAGTCAGATCTCTGACTTAATTGAGGTTTCTTTTGTGCTTTGCAAAAACAGTTTCCCTTCCTACATTTGTTTCATTAAATGGTAAGTACAGTTCTTGACAGGAAATTTAGCCCTCTGGATATTTCAGAACATGTAAGAAGTTGAACAAACACATTTTTCCATGTGGAAGAAAATTTGAAAGGGGAAGTTCAACCTGCATTTTTCATTGGATTTCAATGCACTATGGAATATCCTATTTTCTTGTTAATTGTTCCCTTTTCGTTTCCTTCAGGTCATTACTTATTATTACCAGACCTAGAATTTATATTGATTTCTTTTAATCATGTGTGCCTGGTTAAATTCTAAACAATTACTCATTCAAAGCGGAAATTATTAACCAGCTCTGCCACGACTTTCAGTTTGGCTTAATTTCCCTGGAGACTCATTTAGTTTTCTCGTTGGATCCCCTCAGGTTTGCCTAGCAGAGTGTGCGTGTGATATTTATATCAATAATGATTTTCTCCATGTGTGATAGCGACAGTCTTAGAAGCGAGCTGCCAGAGGACTCTGTTGTCACTTAGTCTGATGTCTCGGCTCATCACCAAAAGTAACGTTCTTGGTCTCTTGGAGTCTGACCCAGTCCCAAAGCTTGGCATCTACAAGCTAACGTCCCGATGCTGTAAGTACTCCATATGGTGCTGCTCCCATTCGGAGCCCCACTGAAGTCAATGGCAGTCTGCCCAAGCAGAGGTAGTTGCATAATCAGTTGGTCAAAAAATAACAACAAAAATTCATGAACATTTTTGAAATTTTTAAAAAGGATTGATTTTTTTTATTATTGTTTTGGCAAACATTTACCAACATTTTTTTGGTTTTCATTATTTTTAGTTTTTTTCTCCTTTTCTCCCACTTTTTTCATTTTGCTACTGAAAAAACAGAAAAAGGAAAGAAAGGAAAATAAAAAACCATGTGTTTCCCATGGGGGGAGGAGAAAATTTTGATAAACAATTTTTTTAACAAACTTAATTTTCAAAAAAGGACATTTTTAAATTAAAAAAAATTATAAACATTTCAACCAGTTCTACTTGTGGGAGCCTTTCCACTGACTTCAGTGGGCTTTGGATCAAACCATTAATGATTTTTTACAGTATTGCTAATCACCCTTTCCCCCCATTAATTATCATTTATGATGTTGTGTGAAAAGATTTGGGAAGACAACCCCAGTAAGGCAGTACCTTCCTGATTCGTGCTGGCTCTAGTCTTTATAGTTCTAAATACCACTCGCATACTTCTGAGCACTTGTGGTCATTAATTACGTAGAATTTGGGCACAGATTTGAAGAACTACATATATTTCTGAAGAGCTGTTGGAGCTGAAATCAGCAAGTAATTCATTTGAGGGAAATGCTCTTCTTAGAATTTGAATTTAGACTATTTTTTGTTTTAAGTAGTTCAGAAGTTTGTTTTGTTTTGCTTCTAAAACCTTTCCAAGTTCAGCCGTGAAGAGCTAACAGTAGAACAGAGAGGCTGGCCCAGTGGTCAGGACACAGACCTGGGACTCCGGAGACCAGGTTCAATGTCTTGTTCTGGCAGACTTCAGTGTGATGTTGAGCAAGATACCGAAGGTGTGTCTACACTGCAGTCTTGGGGTGTGATTGCAACTCCTGTACACGTTCCTCAGCCCGCTTTAATCTGGCTAATTTGGTACTAGAGCAGTGAAGCTGCAGATAGCCACCTGAGTAATTACTCAGGATGCTAGGCGGGATTGTACAGGTCACGCTACTGCAGCTTCACTGCTCTGGTACTCGAGCAAGCTAGATTAAAGCTAGCTCAGGTATATCTACACAAGCTGCAGTCACAACCCATGACTGCAATGTAGCCATACTTTTAGTCTGACATTAATCCCCATATGGAAAAATGAGGACAGTAGTACTTTCTTACCTTGTAGGGGTGTTATGAAGATAAATGCATTCAAGATTGTGAGCACTCAGATGCTATTGTAATCATAGAAATGCAGGGCTGGAAGGGACCTCGAGAGGTCATCTAGTCCAACCACCTGTGCTGAGGCAGGACCAAATAAACCTAGACCATACCTGACAGGTGTTTGTCTAACGGGTTCTTAAAAACCTCCAGTGACAGGGATTCTACAACCTCCCTTGGAAGCCTACTCCAGTGCTTAAATATCCTTATAGTTAGAAAGTTTTTCCTAACATCTAACCTAAATCTGTCTTGCTGCAGATTAAGCCCATTACTTCTTGTCCCCTCTTCAGTGGACAACCGTGAATTGACTACACACACACACACATATTGCCTAGCTCTGTTAAGACCCAACCATACTCCCAGAGCTATTGTGGATAGCAACAATGCCATCAACTATGCTACAAACTAAACAAGAAGGTTAAATAAACTGTGATGGAGACAAAAATTCTGCCCAAATTAGAGTGGAAACAATTCTAAGTGAGTAGAAAAATGTAGCTATAATGAAAAAGAGTAAAAAGTATTTAAAATATTTGACACTGCCCTTGATGGTTTATGTTTATTGTGGCCTTTGCATCTGATGGACTGTAATTGTGATTCATTCTGGTGAACAAGAACATATGGTCATGAGATTCCGTTGCACAACTTTCCACTTGTCATCTGTTTATCATGCTGTGGCCATATGGATTTCTTGGACATAAACAGGGTTAGAACTTGGAACACTGCTCCAAAAGTTGTCCTATTATTGACCTCTCTATTCATTAGGGAGCTGGTTTTAAGGACGTGCAGATGGATAAGAGCTGGAACAAGCTAAGGTTTTGTTCTTTTTTGGGTGCGTCTGTGTTCAAAAAGCTGCTTTGGCTGAACATGCCTACATATGGGTTTTGTGTTTAGTAACTTTAATTTTGGGGGAGGGCATGGATCATATGTAAACACTCATCTGTAAACAAATGCTTATTTGCTTCAGGAATCTGCATAATTTGATTAAATTTATGCTCAAAAGCCAGAGTCTTGACCCAGCTATCATGGAATTCAGTGGAAAGACTCCCATTGACTTCAATATGGGACTTGTCTAGATCTCCCATCCTTGTTTAAAAAAAAGAGTGAGAGGTCATTTTAAAGGCCTACTGCCAGTAACAGTATAGTACAAAGAGTTACTTTCACTAATCACAGACTTGAAAACAAGAATGAAAATCTCTGTGCCTTTTTCTTGGAAATCTGAAACATAGTTTATAGTGATACTTTGGCAAAGCTCTACCACATCCTCCAATGACTTGGCTCTAACAAGTGCAGCCTTCTTACTTCTGGTAAAATAGATCAATATTAGACTGGTTATAAAGGTGGTAAAACAGAGAGACACCAACAAGTTATGCACCTTCCCCAAGGACCAGAATCTATGGATATGTCTATGCTGCACACTAAGCCCGGGCTCTGACTTAATTTTGAGCCTAAGCCACCCTTATGTCCACATACAAATTATTCTGACTTGGGTCACCAAGCCCCCAGGACCTGAGTCCTAGGACCATACTATGGGGGTGAGTCAGAGTATGACTCAGGTCCAAGACCTGTCATTTTGCAGTGTGGACACAGGTCAATGACAGACCCATGTCAGAAGTTCTGTGCAGTGCAGTATGAACACATGAGCATGGCTGTGAGACCTGGGTCCTTGCATTGTAAACCCAGGTTTACAATGCAATGTGGGCGTTGAAGCACTGGCTTGGAAATGCTGAGTTCACAAGCCCGGGTCCCACAACCCCTTCTTAGTCCCGTGCACTGACCAATAAATTTCAGTCCCAATCCATATTTATATATTATGTATAGAGAACGCAAAGTCAGGTTGCTTAAGTGCACTATTTTTAATTGTCTGTTGATCTTACACAGGAATTGTTATGCAGGATCAGACCAGTAGTTGACTTAGTCTGATGATCTGTCTCTGACACTGACATTATCAGATGTTTCAAAGGATAGTGCGTGAAACTTTATAGTGGACAATTATGTAACACTCTGCCCAATAGGAGACTTTTCCCTAGGCCCTGTGATTCAGAACATGGGTGTGTTCTGAATCACTGTGCCTTCAGACAGTTTTATTGTCTCTAATGTATCTGTGAATATTGTTTATGTTAAACAGCCAGTCCTTTTTTTTTTTTTTATTATACTAAAACTTTTGGTCTCAATAATACCTTGTGGCAACAAGTCCCACAGGCTAATTATATGTTAGGTAAAATGCGTATTTCCTTTTATCAAAGGTCGAAATTTTTCAGGCAAAAACACTGATTAAGTAAATGCATCAGAGAGCTTCCAGGCTTGTACATTTTATTGGGCTGTTTTACAGGTCAATATTCTAAAGTTATTGATTCCCTAGGGTACTGTCTTCTACATGCAGGTGCTAGACCTCAGACTGTATAGTATTCTAAACTTGGCAAGCATTCAACAGCAAGGCCTGTCATTTATATTACTGATATGCAGCCTCTGTCTTCAGAGTTGATTGCAGATGTCAGCTGTATCTTCCTGTCATCTGATTGCATTCACATTCCACAGGTTATTCAGCTGCTTCAATGACTTTCCCATCCAGATGACAATCTTTTCAGCACTATGGTAATGGGGGCTACACAATCAAAAGTGGATACTTGAAAATTCTCTGTGCCCCGCTATCCTACCAGAAAACGGTTACCCATAATTACACTAAATGATAGAGAGATCAGTCGGGCAAAGCCACTGCAAATGACAGTTATTTCACCAGAGTGCCTAGAAGAACGGGTGACACTTGCTAATACAATAACAGTCCACCTTACCCCTGTTCGCAATTTTCATAACTGCTATTGAACATCTGTGGGCTGATTGACATCTGTACAAAGAGAGAGAGAGAGGCCAAGAAAGATGACGGTTGCGGTCTCTGCTGAATAAACTGCACGCAAATGGTCTTTCTGCCTCAATTCCTCAGCTGCATATTTATATGTGCAGGGGGGGAGCGACTAGGAATAAGTCATTGAACTGAAAATGGAAGAGACAGAACATAACACAGAGGGCAAGGAAGAGAAAAGGAGGCAAGAATGATGAATATGAAAGCAATAGAAGAGAGAGAGATGGGGGAGTTCTTGCCCTTGTATTTCTTTCCCACAGTTAATGCTCTATTATAGTGAATATTGTTTGAAAGTCTAATAACTTAGCCTTGCTTGTTCCTTTCTGTGGACTTTTACTACTCTGTGCCATTCCAGCACTCTGGTGCCCTCAGTCTTTTAGAAATAACTAACAAATAAACCAGCCCATCAGTTACTCCACTATCAAATCAAATAACATCTCCCCCACCAGCAATATAAATACAACAAGCTAATTAAGATCCCTCATAAAGTCCCCATGCCACCGCTACTCGGCTCTGCCTAATGCCCATCCACTCATGGCCAACAGAGAAGTGACTTTGTAGCTTGCCCTAAAGGGTAACAAACTTGAGCTCTTACAAATCAAGGTGGGGAAGCACAGTTCAAAGGCCTGTGGTCCTAGCAGCGAGTATCCTGAAAGCCATCCTTTATATCCAATATAGTGGCATGAAAGGAAACATTAGTGTATCTGTATTAGGTACTTGTATAGCCTTCATCACGTAGTATCTGAGCCACTGTAGCCCATAGGGCTAGCTTGCCTTTATTATATTCACTGCTTTGCATTATATTCAGCAGTAATGCAAGGAACCTACAGCCCTGTATCCTGTAGGACATTGGCTTCAGCAAGTTATCATAAGGCTTGAGGCCTATACATTTTGAACAGACCAACGGAAAACCCCAAGTACTGGGGAGCTGACAAGAGTGTTTAAGGGGAATTTCTGACCACAGGAACATGTCCCAGCCACATGAGTGTCATGGTATCGAATTGACCTATATAACAGATCCACAAACTACATCTGCACATACCTAACCACAAGAGGGCCGTGGTAACAAATTGATGTCTATGATAATAAGTTGAAATCATTGATATATTAACCTATAGGAGAAAGACCCTCCAACATTAGTAAGGTGAGAATATACACATCAAGAAAAGAGGAAAAACCTCTACTGAATATGCGTCAAACATGGGGGCATCAGCGTATCCTAATATAAAAGTTGCATCCCAGCCTAGGGGCAGTAAGAGAAGGAGGTATCAGAATGATGGGCACTGGTGATGAGGGGGAAGGTGATGGTGATGAAGAAGATGATGGCTAACAAGGGATGGTGTGAGTAAATGGATGTGCAGATGTACATTCTGTAGTATCTTTATCTACCTTATTTGAGTTGGGATATTTGTGGCTGTGCGAAATGTATTAATAAACTATTTGTAAATATAGAGGATTTCCTATAGTGGAAGTGTTGCAACTGTGCTTCTTGGGGTTCCCAACTATATAATAAGTTGAATAATACTGGGCCTGGTCTTGGGACAAGAACCTGTCAACCCTCAAAGTAACTGGGGGATTCTTAAGTTATCTATCTATCTATCTATCTATCCTCATACACCCCCTCTAGCTAGCTATCTAGCTATAGATTGGGCTACACCCTTCACAATGTTTAATGTATATATCCTGAGGTATGAAAGGTCTATTATCCCCACTTCACAGCTGAGGCCCAGACCCTCAAAGGTATTTAGACTCCTAACCTTCATTGATTTCAATGGGAGTTAGGAGCCTAAATATTTTTGAGGAGCTGGGCCAGAGGGACCAAGGGTATGTCTGCACTGCTCAGGTTAGCCAACCTGAATTAGCTAACATAAGTTAAAATAGCAGTGAAGACACAGAAACTCACTGTCTTTGGGTTAGCAGCTCAAGTTCAAGCCTCCAGGGGTTTGTCTACACTGCAGCTGAGAGCTATAAATTTCCAACATCGGTAGACAGACTTGCACTAGCTAGCGCACTAGAAATAACAGTGTGGATGTTGTGGCTGTAGTAGTGGCTCATGGTAGCTGTTCAATCCCCTGGATCCAAGCTTGGGTGGCTGGCACAATATCCACGCTGCTCTTTTTCGTGCACTAACTCGAGTTGAGCTAGTGCAAGTCTGTCTTCCTGTGCTGGGAATCAGACACCTCCCTGCTGCAGTGTACCCGAAATCGACCTGGGGTTGAACTCCAGCAGCTAGCCTGAGTTAAAAACCAAGCTCCTGTGTCAGTACTGCTATTTTAACTTGTTTTTTGTGTGCAGAGTAGGCATATCTGAAGTGACTTGCCCAATGTCATACAGGAAATCTGTGGTGGACTTGGACATTGAACCTGGTTTGAACAGGATTGTTGTGAGGGTAAATGCACCAATGATTGTGAGGCGCTCTGATATTATGGTAATAGGTTTCATATAAGTGACTAGACTAGCGTGTCTTTCTAACGGGCAGGGCCTGGTTGTCTTCTCAGGTATGCTGGTTATGCATTGCTAGAACTCCACTGATTGCAGTGCAGTCACCTCTACTTTACACTGGGGTAAAGAGGGGGAGAAACAAACCCACAGTCTTTTGAGCCATTCTTCCTCCTTTGCAGTATCCCTGATTTGTATCCTTTTCCCCTGACTCCAGCAGGAGCCACCCCTGATTTCTGTCAGAGAGCTCAAAACGCAATCAGAGTGCCTCCCAGCCTACTAGCTGGAAAAGAACTCTCAATTACGCCTGGCAGCCTGCAACAGAAGGGTAATTGTAGCTACACACTTCTCCATGTAGGGAATCATTGTGCTGTTTAAACAGACCATAAAAATCTCCAGCAATTCTGACGTTCAAACAGTAAACAGCCATTCAAGACACCAGCAATACAAGACCTAGGCATGTTTTTTTCCAAAGGAAATGCCTGCAACAACTATGTTCCTGAATTTATTTTCCCACAGTGAAGTCCACCACGGCCTTTTTGGAAACAATAACATTATATACAGGCTACGTAGTGAGTGACAGAGCTGCCAAAGTCACCACCGTTGATATAAGAGACAGAGAGAATCCCTTCTGATCCATTTTGGTTTTCATCTATTGCCAAATCATTTCAGTGGGTATTAGAGCTGCAAAACCCTGCTGGAGTCATCCAACACAAGGAAGAGGGAAGGCAATAAATAAGTTGTTTACATTAGAGTAATGCCAAGAAGCCTATTATACTAGGTGCCATGCAGATCATAGCAAGAGACACCAAAAAGTTTCTAAAATCTAAACTGAGAAGCCAGACAAGGGGAGTATTATCATTCTCGTTTTACTGGTATGGAACTGAGACACACAGAGGCTAAGTGACTTGCTCAGAGTCACACCGGGAGTCTGTAGCAGAGATGGGAAATGAATCCGTACCTCTTATCTGGTTCCTGGATCAGAAAACCAGCCTCTCTCTATGTGACTTCGCCATGTTACTTACATGAGTAAAATCTTGCAAAGATCTCACATAGAGGCTTGCTCCTCAAAGTCTTTTGTCACAGAACCAACAGTGAGAGTTGAGCAAAGTCCATAAGCCCCTTGTACCTTGATGGGGGCACGGGCTCCCCTGACAGTCACTAAGTGGAGTAGCTATCAGTGAAAAGCAGGATTCCCCTCCCCTCCGCCTGTTTTTCCTGAACAACAGAAGAAATGTTGTTTCCAGACCACTAGTGCTGGCAGTGCTGAAAACTAAATGTTTACTTTCCATAATTTGTCCAAGGTTCTGCTTCCACTCTTACAAATAACCCTTGATTCCAAGCAAGAGGGAGTGCTGTTCGGATCCAGCAGCTCAGGGTATTAAGGACTTTGCTGTGAAAGTCAGTCGAACGCTGGGAGGTAGAGAGGCGCAATGAAATGGTTTTTCTGGATGTCTTGCACAGGACTTTTCACATAGCATTGAGAAAAGGTTGCACCAAGTCATTTTAAAGAAAAGAAAAACAACACCCTTGTGCGCCCCCCCAGCCATTTGCAAACTCACAGACGCCAGGTCTGATCTGGCCAGCGTGTCACAGCCAGCCAATTGTACTAGTGCAAGTCTCCCCTTCGCTCGGATCTGAAGCACTTGATGGCACAGCCTGGGGGCTAGGAGCCAGGAGCTCCTGAGAGCTAAATCCAGCTCTGCCTTGTATGACTGAGTCACTTTGTGACCGTAGGAAAGTCATTTAACTTTCTGGCTTTAATTTCATCCTCTATTAAAACTGGGATAATATACATATAATTATTAAAATAGGGAACTTTTTTCCCATTAGTTAGTCGTATTTACTTGCCTGCTGGCTGTTTATGAGAGGAAGGATGGCTTTGTAAACAAGGCAGGAGGTTGGGACTGCCGAGAGATGAGGTCAGTTCCTCCCATACTTGGGCTAATGGCTTGATTTTCCTCTGCTTCAGCCTCCATGTCAATTAAATGCAGTTAAAAATGCTCCCTGTGACGGGTTCAGTCACAGAGACCCCCTTGGGACTGCCACCTGATGTGCTGAGACTACCTCTGAGCCCATTTTCTCTGCCAGTTTGGGCCTAATCCTTTTCAGACCAATGTTGTAGTTTATGGCCTGGGTCCAGCAATCACTCACACCCCCATGGTTACTATCCTTTTTTCCAGATTCTTTCAGGCATCTTTTTGGGGTGGAGAGGTCATCTCTTGAGCCAGCTGAAGACAAAACGGAGTGGTTTCCAGGGCCTTTTATATTCTCTTTCTTGTGGGCGGAAACCCCTTTGTTCTCCTGTGCAAAATCACAGCTACAAGATGGAGTTTGTAGCGACCTGGGCAAGTCACATGTCCATGAATGATTCAGCTTTTTGCAGACCGACACCATTGTTTACATGTTAGTTTGAACGTTCCCAGGAAAGCTCAGATGTGGATTGGCATCTCCCAAATTGTCAGTCTGGTCATTCAATGACGGACCTGCGGGTGGCAATTTTGCAACAGAAAAGCTTCAAAAACAGACTCCAACGAGAAACTGCTGAGCTGAAATTGATATGCAAACTAGACACAATCAACTTAGGCTTGAATAGGGACTGGGAATGGCTGAGACATTACAAACATTGAATCTATCTCCCCTTGTAATTATTCTCACCCTTCTTATCAAACTTATCACTTCAAAAGTTTTTTTTCTCTTACTTAATTGGCCTCTCAGAGTTGGTAAGACAACTCCCACCTTTTCATGCTGTCTGTATGTGTATATATATCTCCTCAATATATGTTCCATTCTATTCATCCAAAGAAGTGGGCTGTAGCCCATGAAAGCTTACGCTCAAATAAATTTGTTAGTCTCTAAGGTGCCACAAGTACTCCTGTTCTTATTGTCAGTTAAGTGTTTCTTGATTGGGCACTTACTGAGAATAGTCCTTTTCTCAAGAAGCTGACCAAATGCTTCATTGAGGCTACTTAGAATCAAACACATTAAGATACAAGTACATAGCCAATATTCATAACTTTAAATACAAAAATGATACACACATACAGTTAGCAAAATCATACCCAGCAAACTACAACCATTCCATAGACACCCCATTTGACCTCCTCTATACAAGACCTGATGCAACCATAGAACCCTGGTTGCAACAATGATCTATACAGTCACAGTTGATGTCAATAACGTCACACTTCCTTTGTCCCATCCAATGGCTGTCTTGTCTGTTATCGTTGTGGGAACCAGGCTGCTATCATGGAACTAGATGACACTTTAAAATATTCCTTCTTTCAATTTGACCCTGCACCTTGTCGTGGAGAGCCTCATGTTACCCGTTGTACTCCAGACGACTTTCTATAAACATCTCCTCACACCGCCCTTCGTAGGAGTCAGTACACTTGGCATTTTAAAAAAGCAACAATCATTTACACATTTCTCTAACAAATTGGGATCTGTCTCAGTCTAAAACCCCATCGTGGACCAAAATGTGCCATACTGAGGATGAGCATTTAGCACAATTTGAGGCTGAATTCAGTACAACAGGATATATCTTATAACAATCAGTCCAACAGTCAGTTTGCCTGCTGTATTTGTAGTAATTGTTTTTTAGATGATAAACTCTTCAAGCCAGTGACTCTCTCACTGCATGTCTGTACAGTGCCTAGCATAATGGGGGGGCCCGCTCTCGGCATTACTAATAATGAATTAAGCAAACCAAAATATTTGTAAAGAGAATCCCATGTCTGGGAGAAATCCAGGGTCTTGGGCTTACATTTTTAAATGTACCTAGGCATTGCTTCGCTCAGCATTGCAAGGCCTAATGGTATATCTATACTGCAATGTAAACCCAGGGTTTAAACTCAGGTTCAAGCCTAATCCCGCTTCTACCCACACACAAATTGTGCTAACCCAGGGTCCCAGAATCCCACAAGGATGGAGGGTCCAAGCCTGAGTCAAGCTGGGACCCAGGGTTCAAGACCTGTTGCTTTGCAGTGTAGATGCAGCCCCACTGGACTCACGCTCTAAGAGTCTGCCAAAAATATCCCACAATTCCATGGGCTGCCTTTCCTTGTCCTCTGGTCAGGTCAAGTTTGGTGGACAGTCAAGTTTTCCCACACTGCACTGCAAACAAAGGGCTAGAGTAGCCATATGTTGATAGCGTGCTAGGAAGTCTGGGATATGGGTGGGTGCATCCATGTGGCGTGTGAGGGGCTGCCTGCACAGGAGGCAGCAGAGAAGATACAAGGGCTGAAAGGCGGCTAAGTAACTGAAAATTGCCAACCTGCTTGCAGTGGCAGTGAGTGGGTCCCATGCACTGGGGAAAGGGTTAAAAAATTTCTTGTGAGCGGAATGAGCCTGCCAGGTGTTTGCCATTATTGCAGAAATTTGCCTGAGGGCCCAGCCAAGAAGGGGAGTATGTGGTTGAACTCAGCTGAAGCAAATTATCTGTGAGATCATAAAGAGAAAGGAATGTGTGCCACTTTTATTCTGGGTTTGGATTTAGCTGGGGGGATTAGACTTGTCTCAGGAGGATGGGTGTAAAGAATCTTATTTACTTTATTTGAGCCCTATGTCTCTTGGTGCTTCTTTTCCTGCCCCTGAATAACCCAAGCTATAGTTTTTTGAGACCATGTGGCTCATGTTTGTAGCATGGATGTGTGGTAAGTGTTTCAGCTGGGCTCGGAGAGGGGAATCTTGATGCAGAAGCAAGAACATGATTAAAAGGGAAGAATCCTGTAGGTATTGTTAAGAGGAGTAGAGCCGACTGAGCAACAACATAAACTATATCAGTAGTTTCCCTTCCTAGCATGCAATGAATAGCGGGAGGTTAGATAAATTCTCCAGGGGCCAGAGGGACTGGGTGAGGAGGAGAAAGGAGAGTGAAATGCAAACAGAGGGGCTGGGTGATGATTTTGGCTATGGCTGTAGCTATAGCTATGATCCTCAAGGGAACAGGGACATTTCTGCAAGGAGATCTTTGCACGATTGTGCTCTCAGGGGAGACAGAGCTGCTACCTACAAGTACCTGAGGGGAGTAAGCCCCAATGAGGGAAGGGGAATATTTATCTAATTATACAAAAGAGGGCAATGAGAAGGCAAGGGAAACTGTGGGGGGAATAGCAGAGCAGACCTGAGATAGAACAGGCAGTGGGGGAGTCTTTCAGCAGAAGGAGAGGGAGCCCTATCAGTGGCAGCCTTAAAGCATCGGCGCTCGTGCTGTAGAGAACAACTCTGTCCTGGCTTGAGGGTAGGGAGAGATGGACTGAATGTTCTGTTACTAGCTGCTCTCTTCCAGCTTTCCTATAGTTCTGTGCCCATAAAGCTCTTGCATTTACGTGCTTCTAATGTGAGCCAGAAGAAATCAATGTACATGGCATGTGCTTACTGTTCTTTGTGACAGAAACAAATCTTTGGAGCGGCATGTATTTAAAAATGCTCTAAATGGTCAATAATGGGAAGCACGGGGACTGGGAATGGGGTAAAGAGCCTTCCACTTCTATACTGGTAGTGGTGGAAGTGAATTCACCACCTCCAGAGCTGTGAGGCAACATGTTGCCACCTGCCTCCTGTGTGCGGGATTCTTGTCTGTGTCAGCTGAGTGTTAGCCCCTAATCCTATCAGCCACTCAAGGACTCTCCTCTGGGCTATACCAGCCCTGCCTTTCCCCTGTAGGTTGACAATAGGTGCCCCTTAGCCTCTTCAAAATGTCTTCTGGTGGTGTCTAGCTCCTAATCACTGGATACCCACAGAAATCCCAGACCCTCTGTTCCCAAAGGAACACTGTACCCCAGTTTTACCTTAGCCCACCCCTCCTGTATCACATGCAGCACTTGAGTTCAATTATGGTAAAACAATAGGAGAGTTATTTAAGAAAGAATAGAGATTCAAATAGAAAGGAACAAGTGTGGGGGATGGAATCAAATGGTTACATACAAAACAAAATAGAAAACCGCAACCTAGGGCCTACCCTTTACCTTTCCAGTCTAATAAAGTTGATTCTCACCCCACAGTTCAGTGTTTTGCTGCATTTGCTGGCCCCAAGGAGCCAGAACCCAATCTTTCATGAAGCACCCCACTCCTCAGTGAATGGACACAGAGTGTGTCTGTCTCCACCATGATGTACTGAATCAGCCTTTTGTCTTTTATTCACAGGCAGGGGATTCCACTTGCTTCTCGTCATTCCTTTTCATTGCCAAGTGACTTTGATATTTACAGTTTCTCTCTGATGATTTTCCACTGTTCTGGGTTGTTGCTATCGTGGACAGTTGAGTAACATGTTCCAAAATCAGCTGGCCAAAGAGGGGTGACAGCTACCCCCCACCCACTTGAATGGGCCAGCAATGAGACATGTGATGCCCTGTTGACTCATTTTCATTTCCAGGCCCTAAGGCATAATTTTCAATATAGTTACATTATTCCTTAAATATCAACCATGCACACATCTCGCAGTGATTTTGAATATCGATAAGTTACATGCTTTCAGTAAAGACCTCACATGCTACCCTTTAGGGATAAATTCCATGAAAGCCACGTATTCCATGTAGTGAGTTTGTCAGGTCTGAGACAGGAGTTGCACGTAAAGCACAATGAACCTTTTGCCAGTTGGCCCCCAGTTGGGCCTCTGTGTCATAGGAGAAAATCATTTACCTTCAGATGGCTGTTGAGCAGCCTCTGTGAGATGAGTTTAGTGGGACTCAGCAGCAAACAGATGTCCGTATAACAAAAGCTACCACAGCTAGTGCTTCATCAGAGTGGCCAATGATCAACTCAGCCCTGGAGAATGAACTTCTCCTTCACTTTTTGTAGTGGCTTTTTCATGGCAGGACTGATGCCCATCGACTGGAGGAACTTGCACTGTGTTGTAACTGCTCTGTGGGTAAAGAGAGGACTGCAGTCACTAGGGTTGTCAAATTATGGCCTTTCATAAATGAAACATGCCAGAAGCTCCAAAACGAAATAACTAGCAGGGGTCAGCTCTTCCAGAGGGAAGGGGTGTTATCCTCTGTTCTTCACAATCAGCCCAATGCGCCATAGCCTTCTCTTTTGTCATCTCACTCTTGGGTTTCTCTTATCTCCTGTATTCTGCTGTGGGGAGGATGTCATGTCTTACCTTTAGTTCTGGTTTTACTGAAATGCAGACTTGCCTTTCTGAGGCAGGAGCCTGGGAAATTGCTCCTATTGGCACTGGAGTTTGGAATAGAGGTCGCCAGGATGTCTGTCTTTGCTGTTTCAACTCAGATAGGAAAAGTAGACACGAAAGGGTTGCAGCTGTGTTTGAAAAGTCGCTGGTGTCACAGAGGCAAGGAAAGAAATGTGCAATTTTTTGTTCCCCTTTATGCAGCAGATTGGAGAGGTTTCTTGTGCACCAAGCCCTGCAGATATATGACTTCATGGAAGAGACTAATTCTCTATATTTTTCAGGAAGAAGCCCCTGAATTAACTGGGTTCTTTTGTTCCCATGTGTTTTCTGGCTAAAGTCTCCTATTCCCCACGTGCTGCTCCAGTTGATAAATCCCTGTCTTATTGAGGCATGTTTTATCTGATTAAGAAAAAGATTATTGTCTGGACAGACTTGGGGCTGGTATGTAATAATGTTACAAATACGGAGATGTAACGATTTTATAAACACTGTATTTGACCAGGTCAGTGAGGGGGAGTTATTGTATATTGGGCTATTAGAATCTCGTGTATGAGTGTACTGATCTAACTTGTATTGGAATGTTTATTATGTACCTACAATGCTCAAATTCAATGGGAATCTGTGCAGAGAAGTGACACAATTACTTTCCAAATAAGACCAGCAAAACACACGCTGGAAAGACAATGGGGCAAACTATTAGCTTCTAGGATCCCGTTTCCAACAAGTTGCAAACCTTGCTTTGCAAGGGCTGGGAAAGGCTATAAAAGGGCTATAAACAGTGGAAAAAGTGACTAGATTCCTGTGAAGGAGGGTGAGTTGCCGGGGCGGAGCTCCATCAGGAAGAGAAGCTGACACCAAGGCGAGAGGTTCTGTGGAAGAGTTAATAAGGATTAGTTCTACGAGGATCCCCGTGTGGAAGATGATTAACCAGCCAGGCATATAATCTGTTTGATTGTTGTTAAGATCTGTTTTCTCTGAAATGCTTTGGTTATAAATAAATGATTCTTGGTTTTGGTCATGGATTACTGCTGTTATTGCCTTGGAGGGAACAGAATTGCAGGGTTTGGACCTGAGTCGGACCTGCTGAGGCAATCACGGTTAGCACCAGGGCCCAGGCGGAGAGTGGGAGTATCGCATGATTCCACCCCAAGAAACAGGTGGAACCTGAGATCTAGCAGGGTTGTGCTCAGAGAGACCAGGAGGGGTCAGAGGTGACTGCGACACTGTCCCCTTCAATATAAACTTTTCATCTCCTTCACCTCTTCTGAATGTTGCTCTAATTCCCTTCCTTGCAGCAATGCTCTCCCATTGTAAAAGTAATCCCTGTTTCGCTGACCTGTCTGCATTTCAGCATGGGATACAGCAGGCCTGGTTCCCTGGTGAGCAGGTAGATGGTGTGCGGTCTGTGAAGACTTCTATGTCTCCATCCCTTCTCGCTCACTATCCAGATTCCACCAAGCCTTACAACAATGGGAGGGGGCGCTAAATAGGGATTAAGAGATTCAGTTCTTAATATATTAACCTCCGCCTTCAGGCCACCTGTTAAATCCATGGGATTTTTCTAGATTAAATTTCTTCTTGGGCATGGCTATTTGTATGTCAGTAAAGAAAACCACAGTGACAACTTCTCTGTATGCGTCACATTGCAGAGTGACAGCAAATCTCAAAAATTTACACATACTGTAGATGGAAAAGCCCTATTAGATCAGTCTAGTCCATGGGCTACTGTGAGATTGTCACTCTGTCTGCTCTGTCTAGTCCAGTTTTAAATGACTCTGATAGTGCCAGTTAGTTCCCTTGGAGACTGATGCACATTCTGAGATCTTAAGGCATTCTGGAGATCTGTCCGGGTTATAGCCATTAATGACCAGCACTGCCTTCCACTGTGGATAGACTTTGCTTGTCTTGAAACTCCGGCACAATCAGGGTTGAGCAGAACCCGAGGCAAAACCCAAACGGACAGTCGCTTGGCCTGCTTATACCAGGGACTTGCACAGATGCAGCTACCATTGTGATGAAATCTCCAAGGCCTTAGTTTCATCTCATTGCTTCAGTGGGGAAATAAACTTATGAGGGTTACAGTATCAATCCTTGCGGAGGCTACAGCCTTTGACGAACTCTATGGAAGTGCTGACCATGCAGCATTTTGCCACCAGAAGCATTCACACAGGCATGTACATGTATTATCACTCCTAGATCAAGCTGCAATAACAATGCCTGCAGCCAAGCAATGTTCCCAGCATAGGAAAGGGAAGAGTCCCCCCAGAGAGGGGAGTGTGCTGACTATGGGTCAGCACAGGCGCGCAGTAGGTTGCCAGCACACAAATCACATTGGAGAGATGCAGGAGCAGCTCAGCAGTGAAAAGCAGGACAGAGCCAAAGCACTTCCTTAGATTCCATCACAAAAATGTTCCTCAGGCTTTACTCAGCCATCAGTAGCTGCACCTGTGCAAACCCCTAGTTTAGACAGGGGCTTGCTGCATTGTTTACAAGTTGTTTCCTCCTGCTTGGAACCCATTCTTCTCTTGGGGAGAGCGGAGGGGAGGAGGTCTTAAAAACCTGGGTTCTGTCTACTCTGCATGGACTTGGTATGTCTCATGGGCACTTTCATGGAGGCAGGGATCTGCCCCAATATCCTTGGCCAACATTTCCCCTTCCCTTCACTATTGTGCAGGGTTCTGATTACTATGCTCCACTCCAGAGGAGGCTGCCTTTTGTTGGTGAAATGGGGAACTCAGTTTTTTTAAGTTGTGAACAAACTTACAGAGTGTCATCTGCCTGGAATTCAGGTCCGTAGCACTTCCAGCTTGTTTAGAAATTTGGGAGGAAAGGGGTTATGGACATTTAAACTAGACTGTAATATATAATATATGAATATAGCAGCCATTAGCTGATTCCTGTGACATTGAATCTTTCAGCCAGCCAAGCCCCTGGAAAGAGGGGTCGGCAGAACTTCCAAGCACAGCAAATCTCCACAGTCCCTTCCCTGTTCTCCTCGTTCAATGTCAGAAAATTCCACCTCGCACTGTCCTGTGGAGAACAAATCCCACAAGGGAATTTCTTGAGTTCAGAAGACCACAGCTCTTCCTAGAGCCTGGGGCAAATGAATCAGGAGTCTTGCCAAAGCCGGGGGCTGTAGGGTTGTCCCCAATGCCTATGTACCTTGTGCAGTGGTTGCTCTGTTATATTCCTCTGAGCCCTGCTTTAGCTGCAACCCATTTTGTCCCCTCCTCTGTGAGCAGAAGGCATGTCAGAGTGGCATTTAAGACAATGCTAGCTTGTGTGTGCTTTTATTCAAAGGGTTGGGATCAAAGATCACTTGCACTGGGTATGCATGTCCTGAAATCCATATCCAAGTGTGATCTGAGGGCTGCCAGCCAGTGAGGTGTTAGGTCATGTAGTAAATTCTCTGAGGGCTTGAGGAAGCGTAGGGGGCATGCAGATGTGGTGCCGTGTTTGTAGGATTTGTTGTTGCTTTCCAAAAGACAATGGGACTTGTCAGCCTCGTTTGGACATGTGCCATAATGCAGCAGCAGTTCTGCTCAGGCTGGCACCCCGAGCGCTGTGAATGACTCAACACATGTCAGAGTTAGGCCTGTTCTTTCTCCCTAGCTAGGCCAGCGGGAGTCCGTGGGTCAGCTGGGAGGAAGAGCAGTATAACTCTCGTTGCCTCCCTAATATAAACATACATCCAGCTCAGCTGCACAATGAACACAACAGCCAGGTTGACCTCAACAGGTGCAAAACGTCACCCCTGCCCGCCTGAGGGTGAGCCCCTTTGCTGTCACATGGAGTCAGCGGGAGCCCTTATAAAGTACAGTTACAATCTCTTGACATCTCATGGTAGCATCTGCATCTTAATGTTGCGCCGCTACAATTCAATATAATCATGTACTGGTGCATGAGCAAGACACGATGTTCTCATCTTGACTGCCTTTCTCTTCCTGCTGTTAAGTGGTTGAGGAACTCTTCTGTTCCTCCTCAGGGGCATAGGGAATAGCAGAAGGAGGAGGTGGGATGATGACTGAGTGGGAGGGGAGTAACAGTTTTATGGGTAGGGCACTAGACAGGGACTCAGGAGATCTGTATTCAGCATCTGCTTTGCCACAGATTTTCTGTTCAAGTCACTTAATCTCTCTCCAACTCAGCTTCCCCTCTGTAAAACGAGAACAATAACATTTCCTTTCTTCCCTCCCTTTGTTTTTGTCTTTTGAGATTGGAAGGGACTGTCTCTCAGCGTGTGTCTGGGCAGCATGGAGCACAGTGGACCCTGATCTCAGCTGCAGCCTCTAGATGCTACTGTAATATAAACAATAACTCGTGGCTGCTTGAAACCGATACTCCCCCGTGGGTTGCAAAGTGCCCGCCCCCAAAAGAAAAAGAAATGCTCAAGCCACAGGTGATGGTTGGTGTTATAAACCAGAAAAAAAAACCCTATAGAAAAAGCCCCAGTAAATAACTTGCTGTTAGGTCTGCGAGGAGCATGGAAATTCCATTTTGCAAAGGGGTTTTGCGGTGTTGAAATTTGGCTTTCATTCAAACTTTGAAATTCTCCACAAAAGAAAATTCTTGGCTTTTTCAATGTATATTATAATTATTATAATCTATCTCAGGGGTAGGCAACCTCTGGCACGCCTGCCGAAGGCGGCACACGAGCTGATTTTCAGTGGCTGATTTTCACACTGCCCAGGTCCTGGCCACCGGTCTGGGGGGGCTCTGCATTTTAATTTCATTTTAAATGAAGCCTCTTAAACATTTTAAAAAACTTTATTTACTTTACTTTACATACAACAATAGTTTAGTTATATATTACAGACTTATAGAAAGAGACCTTCTAAAAACTTTAAAATGTATGACTGGCACGCCAAACCTTAAATGAGAGTGAATAAATGGAGATTCGGCACACCACTTCTGAAAGGTTGCCAACCCCTGCTCTATCTTATAATAAAAAACAACAAAAAATATTGAAATGGAAGCTAAAAGTATTTTGTTCTACAAATGTTGAAATCGGACAACTTCCCCTCCCTCCCCCAGGTTTTCTCCAAAATGAAATGTCTGTGAAATAGGCATTTTGAGAAGCATTTCCTTTTTGATGGCACTGCCGTCTCTGATGGAGAATGGCTCAGCTGAAGTTTTTCTGAGCAGCTCTACTTTTTATATCATAAGACAGCTGGAAGCTGAATTGCCCACTCCTCAAGAACAGCATTCTGTTTTACACTATCAAGCGTTTATTAGCAGTCCAGTCGCACCCCTCCATACAGAATTCTAGTCTGAAAATCCTACTAGATTCATCACAGAAATTTAATTTGAAACAGGTGTGTAGCTTGGTTACAAACGCAACCAGTAGTTTATGGGATGGGATTGGGAAAGGAGTCTGTAAACCATGCACGCAAGTGCATGCTTTGCTCAGCAGTGTTTCCCTTGGTTACTCCCCCCCTCCCCATTGCAAGATTTAACAGAGGAAGCAGTGTTACTATTCTTCAAAGCCTTCCTAGCTTCAGCAATAGAGAATTTAAACAGGAAGCTTCTGAAGATGGAGACAACTCAAAGAAATGTCCCTACGTACCTTGCCCTGTCGATCTTTAACTTGTTGTGTTGCTGCCTCCCGCTTGGAATAGCTGCTCTCATCTTTTCTCTCAGAGTAAGTTTGGCATTTATTTAAGCGTATTTGTTTTTTCGTTGATACATTTCCAAACTTTGATTTACAAATATGGTCTTAAAATGTCTGTTACAGAGAGAGTTGGAGAAGCCAACCCTAATTTTCAATGCAAAGGTGTTGAAACATTTGGATTTTCTTCCCAGAAGTTATAGGGAACAGTGCAATTTTCCTTTAGCAATTTTCTAGGGCTACTTTAAGCAAGTTGTGGGAATTGTTGCTTCCAAAGTTGAATTGACTGGAAAGAGACATTTCTCTTGAACTGTTGCTTTGGTGGTGGTGTTGGGTGTAAATGCAGGATGTGTGTGGGCTGTTTGTATGCCTTGTGAGTGGAGAGACGCAGCGCTGAGTTCTGTGTCCAGTGTTCTGACCATTAGCTTAAGGATGGGGATTTTCGCCTCCTTGGGACAGTAGCTGAGGACCTTTGCCCTGGAGTGATCAAATTCTGCCATGAGTTTCATTGTGACCAATGCATATTTAATCCTCTTTCTGTGTATTCACATCACACAACTAACCATGTAGATAGATTCACAGTTATGAATATGTGCTGGGACAATTCTGGGCATAAACAGAGGCCATCAGTCGCTGACAGCACAGCCTCTTTCATGAGGATTCATTAGGAATTGCATTTTTGCATCTATACAAATCATTGGTACTGTTTTTTTTCCCCAGCTCCCAAAGATATGGAATTTTATAGGCAAATCCGTCAATGAGCTGATGTGCTGAGTAGGAAAATTCCTCTACTTGAAACCTTTGTCTGTGAAAGGTCGTTTTTTCCCAGTTTTATTGAGATACCCAGCTGATGTGTATTTTCTTCTGAGCAATAACCAAGTGGCGTATTGAAGCTGTCATTGCCCTAAGAAACTTGTTGCTCGATGAAGTAAATACACAGGGATGACAGCATGGCCACCACCGATACTCTGGTGAGGAATGTGGCTCCACTTTAATTAGCCATGCAATCTCTTTGAGCAAAGACGAAGTGCGTGGCTGGGTTTCAATGCCAACATGTGTCCGGTCTGTGACAGGGTTGGTGACTGGCCAAGTGGAGAGGGGGCATGTGACAGGTGCTTAGCCAGATCTGCTTCTTCCCACTAGAAAACATGGTTTAAACTGGCAGCAGCCTATCCCACCAGACTGGGGAGTAAGGTTATCTCATCAGAGAGAGGTCCTTCCCATGGGGAAGAACACAAACCAGATGACTATGGAATTTGAGGAGGGAATGGGAGGGGAAGAGGGTTAAAGGCATTTGAAAGGTTAGAAGTCAGGGAGGGTGAGGGGCAATATTTCCAGTCACCTTAATTTTCTGCTCTTTTCTCACGGCTCGTGCTTGGCCTTATCAGCTGCCATTATAGTTGTGCTAAGGATATTTTGCTGGGTTTGATCTCACATTCTTTTCCCAGTATTAAGGGCCTTTAGAAGGCCTTTCCCTGATATCTAATCTAAGGTCACTTTCCCAGGAGAATCAGTTTCTCTGTATGCCTGGGTTTCTTCCTCCTTCATGGATTTTTAGGGTTTCTGCAGTGGAGAGAACTTATTCCTTATTTAATTCCAGTGATGGAAACAAAAGTTCCTTTTGCAGATGTTGATTTTCAGAAGAAAGAATAAATATGTACATAGCTCATGAAAGTGGCGATGACTCCATAGCATCCGTTGTCGCAAGGTGATACGTTCATCGTCGCTAAAAGCCAGATTTACAAACATATTTAGGCACCTAAAGATTCAGATAATCGCCTAGTGGGATTTTCAGAAGCACCTAGACACCTTATTCCCATTGAAATCCTAAATATTTTTTAAAATCTGCCCTGAGTACTTACACAGCAAGAAGATATCTGACATTAAGGCTATCTTTAGGCTAGCAGAGACAGAACAAGGTCCAATGGCTGGAAGCTGCAGCTAGAAATATTCAAACAGGAAATAAGACTCAGTCTTTTAGCAGTGAGGGTAAATAAACATTGGAACAACTTACCAAAGAAAGTGCTAAATTCACCATCGTAGGAGTCTTTAAACAGACATTGCACATCTTCCTAAGAGAAATGCTCTAGTTCTGCCACAAGTTATTGGTCTCAATATTAAGAAGCGACAAAGAGTCCTGTGGCACCTTATAGACTAACAGAAGTATTGGAGCATAAGCTTTCATGGGTGAATACCCACTTCGTCAGACACATTGGATTCTTATGCTCCAATACGTCTGTTAGTCTATAAGGTGCCACAGGACTCTTTGTCGCTTTTTACAGATCCAGACTAACACCGCTACCCCTCTGATACGGGTCTCAATAGTGTTCACTTGTGTACTGAGAAGAGCAATTTCCTCCACAGCAGGAATGACAGGGTGAAATTCTCTGGCCTGTGTTATACAGGATCTCGGACTAAATGATCAGAGTGATTCCTTCTGGCCTTAAAAGCTCTGAATTCTTTAGAAAACGGGTAGATCACATTCTGAATACCGCAAACGTTCAATAAGCTGCCTACAGAGGCACAAGCCACCACAAGTTATTCACAAAACTACCCAACCAGTAACTTCCAATAATGAAATAACAGCCAGTCTGTTTGCAGGCCAGTCACAGACAGGAGGAGTAAAATTTGGGAAATAAATCGTATTACGACTGTACTTCCCCAGCTCTATCCAGGCATGCTTGTTCTGTGGAGCAAGGGTGTTAAGCCCTAATTCTGCACAGGCCTAACACTGTGAAGATGAGTAGCTCTACCGATGTCCATGGGGTTACTCAGATGTGTAAAGCTATGTGCATGCAGTAAGTCTTTGCAGGATCGGGGCTTTAGTCTTGAGGCCTGTCAAATTTACTTATAAAAAACCCAGAATCTCTTAACCTTTTATTTTCTTTTGATGATTGAATTTCTTGCTTTGTATTATTCCACCCTCCCTTCCTCCCCAACCATACTGTGTAATGCAGCAAACAGGGTGTGACAGGAAGATCCTGAAGAGAGCTGATTAAAAATAAAAGGACCTCCCCAAAAAAATCACAGGAATTTTGATGAATTTTTTTTTAATGTTTTCCATTCACACTTTGACCAGCTCTCGTCCTGCATGTCACTGACCTCCATCTGGAAACCTAACCCCCTTTCCTCTGGAGTGTTCAGCCTCCTCCAGTGATGGTCAGATGGAAAGGACGCTAGCCACCTTGTGACTTACTTCCCCACCTGTAAAATGGGCATAGCCGCTCTCCCCTACCTCACTGGGGTGCTGTAGGATAAATTCACTAGTGACTGTGAGGGGCTCAGTTACCATTGTGATGGGGACAGATAAGTACCTAGGATAGATGGATTCCCCCAGAATGTGTTGAACCTCAAAGCATGGTGGAAAGCCCATCTCTTTGAATGGGTATGTCCAAAGGCTAAAACAGCTAATGGTGGGATTTCTGACTGGTGGAAAAATGCAATATGGAAGGAAAGATCTTGGAGACATCATGGATAGTTTGCTGAAAACATCGGCTCAATGCGCAGCGGCAGTCAAAAAAGCGAACAGTGTTAGGAGACACTAGGATAGGGAAAGATAAGACAGAAAATAATGCCAGTATATACATTCATGATATGCCCACACCTTGAATACTGTGTGCAGTTCTGGTTGTCTCATCTCAAAATATATATATTAGAATTGGGGGTCTGGAACAGCTTCCATCTGAGGAGAGATTAAAAAGACTGTTAAGCTTAGAAAAGAGACGACTAAGGGGGGGACATAATAGAGGTCTATAAAATCATGAAGGTTATGGAGAAAGTGAATAGGGAAGTGGTACTAACCCCTTAACACATAACACAAGAACCAAGGGTCACCCAATGAAATTAATAGGCAGCAAGTTTAAAACAAATATGAGGAAGTACTTCTTCACACAACACACAATTAACCTGTGGAACTACTTGCCAGGGGATGCTGTAAAACGCCAAAAGTACAACTGGGTTCAAAAAAGAACTAGATAAGTTCATGGAGGATAGGTCCATCAATGGCTAGCAGCCAAGATGGTCAGGGATGCAACCCCATGCTCTGGGTGTCCCTAAGCCTCTGACTGCCAGAAGCTGGGAGTGGACGACAGGGGATGGCTCACTCGATAATTGCCCCGTTCTGTTCATTCCCACTGAAGCACCTGGCACTGTCAGAAGACAGGATACTGGGCTAGATGGACCATTGGTCTGAGCCAATATGGCTGTTCTTATGCGTTTTAAGCTACGTTGGTCATGTGACATTTAATCAAATGACATGTGGTAGGTGAGAGGAAGACATGCAGCTGTTTTTTGATTGTTTCTTTGTAATTCCTATGTCCTTGTGTATATTGACATCACACGGCGCGTTGGACGGACGCCCTTTGGGGTGGGGTTTTATTAGCCTGGAATTTGAATAACTGTTTTGATGGGTGGGGGGGGCTGTGCTTCCCTTCCAGGTAGAGAATGCAGCTGGGACAGGTGACATGGAGCGAGCGTCCCAAGCTTCCCGCACTGCCCGCATGCTGAATATCATCGGGATTGTCGTAGGAGTAATTTTCCTCATCATTATAATTGTCGTAGTGGTAGTGGGGAGAACCGCCAAGTGATAGAAGCCAGCGTCATCTTCGAAAAACTCACCGGTGCTGGGCAACAGCCATGTATCCAGTGCGAGCCCTCCTACCTACTCAAAGAGCCAACTGGGCGCAAAAAGGGGAGTCCTCGGCACCACTGAGACTGCCAGCCAGATGCTGCGTCATGCACAAGCACCAGCCTGTCCTTTTAGAAGCATTTCTCCATAATTAATTGCTTTGCGCTTTTGAATTAACCAGATTAACATGTTTTTCTCTATTGGTACGCAAATATATTGTAACAAGATACAATAAAAAAGGATTTGTATACAAGTGTCTCCCTACAAGTTTGTTCCATGTTGCATTAATATACGGGGCCAAAGAATCAAAGGTGTTAATGTAACCATGAAACTACCCAACGTTAAACAAGGTTCGGGGTTTGGTGTACAGAGACCTCAGCCTGTTTAATACCCTGGCCAACACACCACTAAAGATCCTTTTAAACTTATATTAAAGATACAGAAACAAAAGGAAAAGTGTTGCAAAATATATGGTCTTGGTCAGCTAAGCCATACTATTATTAGACAGAAGGGAAAAGGAGGGGGATAGGAAAGAAAAGAACTAAGGTGCGGGAAAGGAAAGGGCACATAGGAGTATGTGTCTATGTGAAGCACTAGTTTCTCATCCCAGGTAGTGCTCAGGGGTTAGCCAGATCTGGTGGACATGGTGAGGTCATCTGAGGTCCCTCTCTTTGGCCTGGTCTGGTCAGGACATCTCTTGGGATTAGGACAAAAAAGGCACAATGGAGTCACACTAAATCCCAGGAGACTGTGGGGGTGGCAGCCATAATGGTGAAGCTCACTCCTTCCCCTTTTCTCATCTTCCAGTCAGCTAGCATTCACATCTCTCCATCCCTGATTTTCCCTCAAAAGTCTGTTTTTAAAGACCCTAAAAGGAAATAATGGGTGGAATAGCCCGACCTCTCATTTTTTTGTCCATCAATTAGGCCTAATTTCCAACACACCAGATTGGGTTAATTGATTTCTGGCCCTACACCTCTTGTTTACCAGACAGGATGTTAACACAGTCCTTGAGTTATATCAGGAGGCCTTTTTTGCTTAGACTAATTCAGTCTGTTTCCCTTTTGTACCTTTTCCGATTAACATTCATTGTTACAGGTTATTGGAACATTTCTTAAACTTTTATCCACTGTCCCACAGATGAGCTCACAACTAGGGTAAGCGACGGCGCCTGTGTTTGTTTCCTGCTCTGCCATTGGACAGATGCCCTTTTACTATGCTTCCTCCTTTGTAAAGGTACGGAATGGGGAGGTAGGTGGTATTAGGGTTGAATGCACTAGCCTGATACCTCTGGAGAGATGAATTCAAATCCACTCTTAGACCCTGATTCAGGAATGTGTTTAAGCCCCATTAACTTAAATGGGATTTGAGCACATGTTTAAGCATTTTACTGAATCAGGGACTTAGGCTTGGTCTACACTTACCCCCCAATTCGAACTAAGGTACGCAACTTCAGCTACGTGAATAACGTAGCTGAAGTTCGAAGTACCTTAGTTCGAACTTACCTCGGTCCACACGCGGCAGGCAGGCTCCCCCGTCGACGCCGCGGTACTCCTCTCGTCTAGCTGGAGTACCGCAGTCGACGGCGATCACTTCCTGGTTCGACTTATCGCGTCCAGACAAGACGCGATAAGTCAAACCCAGAACTTCGATTTCCAGCCGCCAAACTAGCGGCTGGGTATAGACGTACCCTTAGTTTCATTAGATTTTAGATTTAGAGTCTGATAGGAGTCTTGCCACTGGCTTCAATGGGAGATGAATTGGGTTCATAGTTCACAGGTGGCTGAGTCTGGTAGGTCTCATCCTAATCACTGCTTATTTATATCCCAGCCACCATCACACAATTAATCCAGGAACTGGAGTGGCAAGGGGTGCTATTGGACTGAACTGAGGTACCATCAACACAGTTGGAGAGGGCCAGGACTGTGGTGTGACAGGTGGCAATTTCCTGGACAAACCTTAAGCTTAATACATTTGAGGTGCATTGTATTAAAAATGCAATTGCTTATGTGCTCTTGTGAGATTGTGTGTAACTTCTCTAGGAGGAGGGGGTATGCTAATATATTTCCTCCAGTTATCAGCCCTTTTGAAGCTTTGCCCTGGCAAATCCATTGTCTGGCTGATTACCTATTCACGTTTCTTCCAACTGGATTTTCCAGGGACCCAACAGACAAAGGCCTGGTCTACACTAGGCTTTTATGTCGACTTTAGCGCCGTTATATCGAATTAACCCTGCACCCGTCCACACCAGGAAGCCATTTAGTTCGACATAAAGCTCTCTTTAAATCGATTTCTGTAATCCTCCCCAACGAGAGGAGTAGCGCTAAATTCGACATGGCCATATCGAATTAGGCTAGGTGTGGATGGAAATCGACGGTAATAGCTCCGGGAGCTATCCCACAGTGCACCACTCTGTTGACGCTCTGGACAGCAGTCCGAGCTCGGATGCTCTGACCAGCCACACCCCCGGGAAAATTTGAATTCATTTTCATTTTCCTGTCTGGGCAGTTTGAATCTCAGTTCCTCTTTGGACATCGAGGGGAGCTCAGCAGCAGTGGCAACTATGCAGAGCTCTCCAGCAGAGATGGCCGTGCAATCCAATAGAAAGAGGGCCCCAGCATGGACTGATCGGGAAGTCTTGGATCTCATCGCAGTGTGGGGCGATGAGTCCGTGCTTTCAGAGCTGCGCTCCAAAAGAAGGAATGCTAAGATCTACGAGAAGATCTCCAAAGCCATGGCAGAGAGAGGCTACAGCCGGGATGCAACGCAGTGCCGCGTGAAAATCAAGGAGCTGAGACAAGGCTACCAAAAAACCAAAGAGGCTAACGGACGCTCCGGATCCCAGCCCCACACATGCCGTTTCTACGAGGCACTGCATTCCATCCTGGGAGCGGCCGCCACCACTACCCCACCCCTGACCGTGGACTCCGAGGATGGGATCATGTCGGACATGACAGCGGACGGGGAAGAGGAGGAAGGAGATGAGGAGGACGAGGCAGTCGACAGCGCTGGCACCGCTGATTTCCCCGACAGCCAGGAGCTCTTCATCACCCTTACCGAGATCCCGTACCAACCGTCCCCATCCCTTACCCCGGACACAGAATCAGGGGACGGATCAAGCAGTAAGTGCTGTAAACATGTAAACATTTATTTAAAACAGAACGGTAATATTTATACTATTAACAATGTATATTTATAAAAGTGCTGTAAACTAGTAAAAAAATAATCAGGTACAAAACAGGAATATTTACAAAGGTAACAAATGGGTTTTGCATGATTTCTCTGTCTTAGGCTCTTCTCAATTTAGTCCCAAGTATTTTAAAAAAATTTCACAATGTCCGTTACTACATGATTCCCAGGCCCAAGACGCTCCACTCCAAAGTCCCAGTGCACCTACGCGAAAATCCGGTCAATGTGGCCGGGGATCGACGAGAAATCCTCGTAGGAGAACTCCTCGTAGGTCTCGTGGAGGTAGAGCTCAAGCCTGTTGATCAGGTTCCGGGGTAGGGCGATCTTAGTGGGCCCTCCGTGGTAGCAGACATGTCCCCTCCATGCCACAATCAGGTACTCGGGGATCATGGCCCGACATAGCATGGCGGCATACGGCCCCGGTTTCTGCATGCTTTCCCGCAGCATGCGTTCTCTCTGGGTGTCCGGGATCCTCAGGAGGGTGATGTCGCTCATGACGCCCTGCTTTGAATTAGGGAGGGGACTGTTAGTATTGGGACTGCTTTACAGCCACGCGGTGGAGGGAGAGGGGCAGCATACAGGGATCTTTCCCTGGGACAGCCGCGAGGGGGTGGGACAGGGGCAGAGTTGATGCTGTCCTGATTGCTGGCAGCAGAGACTGGCATTGCTTTCAATGTGAAAGGAGGCCAGTGCTACAGCTGGAGTTTTAAGCAGCCACAAGTCTGCGGCTTACCATTATTGCCCGCTCCAGAAGTTCAGGTCTCCAGCCACAGTTCTCTGAACACTCCAAGACCTCCGCAAGTCCACAGGCACTGAAGGCGACGGCCGAAAATTCGACCTTGTCCTGAGTGCGCATGTGAGAGGTTCAGTGCATGGTCTTGTTCACAGAGAAAGACTAGGTTCTTTGTATACAATTTCATTTATCTGTCTCAGGAATTCACTCCCTTTTTAAAATTCACACAGACACATCTGCGACTGTCTCCCAACCCAGCCTGTCAGCACACTCCCAGAGGCTAGCGCAGATTAGGCGGAGGAAGAAGAAGACGCGTGAAGACATGTTCACAGAACTAATGGGCTGCTCCCGAGCCCAGGCAGCCCAGCAGACACAGTGGAGGGAGAACTTGTCACAAATGCACCGAGCAGTCATGGAACGGGAGGAGAGGTGGCGTCAGGAGGACCAACAGGCTACTGAAAAGCTGCTTGGACTAATGAGGGAGCAAACGGACACGCTCCGGCGCCTTGTGGATGTTCTGCAAGACCGGAGGCAGGAGGACAGAGCCCCGCTGCAGTCTATCTGTAACCGCCCTCACCCGCCACCAAGTCCCACACCACCCTCACCCAAAGTCCAAAGAAGGAGGGGCGGCAAGGGCCGTTAAAACTTTCAATCAACCCCTGCAGACTGCTCTAGCAGTAGAAGGCTGACATTCCCCAAAATTTCATAAGTCCTTTCCTACCCACCTCACACAAGCCCCCGTCCAAGTTTCACCCCCCACGTTTCATGTCTGGTTCGCAATAAAATGTTTGTTTCTGTTCATTACTGTTTCGGTCAGGTTCTTTTGAGGGAGAGTCTGTCTGGAGGGGGGGAAGGGGCTTGGTAATTGGACAGGACAGTCACCTTTAGCAGGCTACAGAGGCGGGGTCAGGTCCAGCATCAGGACACATACACAGTGCAGTCACTGGTTACCCTGGTCAGTCTGGGAGGTGCTTTTCATGTTTTGGGGGGGGGGGG
>NW_020664725.1:15313162-15321849 GCF_002925995.2 Terrapene triunguis | reverse complement strand
GCTCTGTGACTTTGTGGCGGGGGAGGGCAGTTACAGATCTTATGCAGCGGTCCTTATCCTGGCTCACAGATCCACGCAGCAGGGGATCTGTAACCCTACCCCCCCTGCCAGAAAGTCACATAGCCGACACATACACACAGTCCCCCCCAGGAGTGCTGGCAGGCTCCATTGAAATAACCAGTCCACCAGTGCGGAGCCTGTCATTCCGGGAGTTTAGAAGTATCATTTGCATCAGAACACTGAACCCGCCCCCCGCCACAGTCTGCGTCCCCGGTTTAAAATATTCCCGCGAAAACAGCAATACAGACAACGGTGTTCATTAAAAAATCGAAATGATTTTATTTTTTGGGAAGGGGAAGGGGGTGAAGGTTGTATGTAACTGGAGAGGATAGTCAAAATGAACTGGGTAAAGAAACGGGGGCAGGTTCAGCTTTTCTGTCCACAAACTGAAAAGTCACTGGTTGCCCTGCTCACTCAGGAACCTAGCTTTCAAAGCCTCCCGGATGCACAGGGCGTCCCGCTGGGATCTTCTAATGGCCCGGCTGTCTGGCTGGACGTAATCAGCAGCCAGGCTATTTGCCTCTAGCTCCCACCCCGCCATAAAGGTCTCCCCCTTGCTCTCACACAGGTTGTGGAGCACACAGCAAGCTGCAATAACGATGGGGATATTGGTTTCACTGAGATCACAGCGAGTGAGTAAGCTTCTCCATCTCCCTTTGAGACGGCCAAAAGCACACTCCACCACCATTCTGCACTTGCTCAGACGGTAGTTGAACAGTTCTTTTTCTGTGTCCAGGGCGCCAGTATAGGGCTTCATGAGCCAGGGCATTAGCGGGTAGGCTGGGTCCCCGAGGATGACTGTAGGCATCTCCACATCCCCAAGAGTTATTTTGTGGTCTGGGAAGTAAATACCTTCCTGCAGCCGTCTAAACAGACCAGAGTTCCTGAACACGCGAGCGTCATGAACCTTGCCCGGCCATCCGACGTAGATGTTTGTAAACCGTCCCCGATGGTCCACCAGTGCTTGCAGCACCATTGAAAAGTAGCCCTTTCTATTGATGTACTGGCTGGCCTGGTGGTCCGGTCCCAGGATAGGGATGTGAGTCCCATCTATAGCCCCACCGCAGTTTGGGAATCCCATCGCGGCAAAGCCATCTATGATGACCTGCGCGTTTCCCAGGGTCACTACCTTTGGGAGCAGTACCTTGACGATTGCCTTGGCTACTTGCATGACAATAACCCCCACGGTAGATTTGCCCACACCAAAGTGGTTCGCGACTGACCGGTAGCTGTCCGGCGTTGCAAGCTTCCAGAGGGCTATGGCCACTCGCTTCTGGACAGTGAGGGCTGCTCGCATGCGGGTGTCCTTGCGCTTCAGGGCAGGGGACAGCAACTCACAAAGTTCGAGGAAAGTCCCCTTCCGCATGCGAAAGTTTCGCAGCCACTGGGATTCATCCCAGACCTGAAGCACTATACGGTCCCACCAGTCCGTGCTTGTTTCCCGGGCCCAGAATCGCCGTTCAACAAAATCCACATGCCCCATTGCCAACGTCATGTCCTGGGCGCTGGGGCTCGTGGTTTCTGACAGCTCTGTGCCACTCTCCGACTTCAGGCTCTCACGGCGGTGCCGTAGCCTCCTCGCCCGATTTCTCTGCATCTGCCTCAGGGAAAGGTGTATGATAAGCTGCGAGGTGTTGAGAACGGCCACAAGTGCAGCGATGGTCGCAGCGTGATCCATGATCGCAGTGCTGTGGCGTCCGCGCTGTCACTGACCAGAAAAGTGCGCGAACTGATTTCCCGCCGGCGCTTTCATGGAGGGAGGGAGGGCGTTAGTGACGGACGGATGACGACAAATTTTTTTTACCCAGAAGGCATTGGCGGCTCGACCCAGAATTCCGATGGGCAGCGGGGACTGCGGGAACTGTGGGATAGCTGCCCACAGTGCACCGCTTCCAATATCGACGCTCGCCCCGTTAGTGTGGACTCACAAAGTCGAATTACTGTCCTTAGTGTGTCCTTAGTGTGGACACACACGTTCGACTTTGCAATATCGATTCCACATATTCGATTTAAGTAAAATCGAATTACCCTCGTAGTGTAGACATACCCAAAGAAAGGATTCTTGAATAAATAGCCTGAGTTTAAGCTGATTCAGGGCAGCCTTCATTCTGATCCAGCAAAGGGACAAGGCCTCTGGCTCATGGAGGGTCCCACTCCTTAGGGCAGGGTTGGAAGGACTGATATCAACCAGAGCCCTTGTGGCGATGGGGGGAGGGAGGAGGTGATCTCTGGCAAGCTTATTAGCGTGCATGTAGGTTCTTTTCATGTTTTTAATGTTTGCTGTGTAATACTTTTACCGTAAGAATAAATGTGCTTGTTTAGAAAGAGCTGTGTGGTAATTTATAACTGCGGGAAGTTACACGGTTGTCAATCTCAGAGGCAGAAGCAAAACAGGCCTTCTTAGTTAGACTGTCATTTGCTGGAAATAACACAATGAAGTCCGGGAACTGTTCAGCCTGGAAATACCCCAGTCAGGAGGGAGACAGAGGCAGGGCTCCACCCAAGAAAGGCAACAGCTATGGGAGGGTTAGGGGTGGAAGCCCCACATCCTTTCAGAAAGGAAAAAATGAAATAAACACACTATCATTTTTTTGCAACATCAACTTGATGCAGCTACATTTTACTCCAGCTCTTCTTGCATGGCTGCCAAAGAGAGATGCCCAGGGCAAAAAATGGTCAGATTAAAGTGACTGCACGCAGTGGAATATTGCAGCTGATTCTCCAGCTGTCTTTACAAGGTGTGGCTATGCCTATGGTATCTGCACATTCAAAAGAGCCAGAAACGAGCATTTGCCACATGTTTGTAGCTTCCATAGTTCAGAGTCAGTTAGAGGATGGTTGGCTTTTTCCATACAAAAATCCTTATTTTTAATCAATATGCAAGGTGACTTGTCTAACCAAGAGACCCCTTCTTAGTGGTGCTCTCGTGCCCTAGGATTTATAGAGCTGAAGTAAAGAACCTGGGATCCCTCAGGGTCTAGTAAAGCTCTCCCTGCTCCTGCCATCAATGGAAAAATCTACTGGGGTCAAGTCTTCAGCCTCAGATCCATTTTCTTTTCAGGGCTTCTCAAAACCTTTCACTCCACAACATTTTTCTTTCAGAGGGCAGAAAATCCCTGTGCTCTAATGGAGCCCCTGCTGCTTGGTAAACATTCAGATGGGGAAACTGTATCTCTGTTGCAATCACTCTTTCCTGTGCTCCAGGAAGCGTGTGTATTTGTCTTTCTTTCGTGAAGCATGAGTTACGGTAATTAGAAACTACGGGCCCTAGTCTGTGTGGTGGGAATGGCCTGACTCAGTTGAAAATATTGCACATAAGAATCTCCCCATTCCCATTACTTGTCCTTTCTTTGCAGGCCATTGAGAATTACAGTAATGTGGAAGAGGATTCGGGTGCTGGTGTGTGTGTCTGGGAGGGGCCTCCCCCATGCAAGCTTTTGAAAGGGTATTTACACAGGCTGGAGGTATGTGTGTAATATTTTCACAGACCCTTGGGACTGTTTGGGGCTGCTCCTTGCCTTACAAGCCTGATTAACCTAATGAAAAAGCCCCCTTGTGGGCAACTGGCTGGCTCTGGGGATCAGGAGTGGACCACGGAGTATTTCCCTAGTATGATCCTGTCTGCCTCAGGTCAACAGTAACCAAAAGCTGCTGCTGTTTGGTGGCGCCCTCTGTGAAATCATTTGATGGATCTCAGTACAGTTACCAGCAAGCAAATGTCCAAAACCAAGGGCCTCCTGGCTGCGAGCCCTAGCACAGAATGTTTCCAGGGCTGTTTTCTAAGTTCTTAGGCAGGAAGGAGAGGCTGTATGTATGGGGAAAGGTTGTCTTACTGCTGCTCACGTTGTACCTTTTCCATAGAGAACTCCAGTAAATACCCCAGGGCTGCCTGTCCGGCTCATCTCCCCAGCACTAATGCTCCTTTGCCCAATCCCTGAACCTACTGGCTACAGTCCTGCACAGATGGAGAAAGTGAGGCATAGGCTGTTTTGAATACAGCAGTTTCCCTTCAGGCTAATCAGCTTTCCTGTAACTCACTCCCAGCCGAGTTAATGGGAGCCATGTGCGGGCACAGCCATAGCCCAATGGACCTGGTCCAACTAATTCTAAACAAAGCCATCGTTTCTCTCCAGATTCCACCAGTCCGGGTGACACCACTTTGAGAGTGTCACGCAAGAGAGTGGGGTGGTTTTCCCCCCACAAGTTAGCAATTGTAACTTGGAAAGAACAATCTGCTTTTGATTGGATAGAAAGGGAGAGCTTTTCTGAAGCTATTTGCATCTCTGGTGTCAACAACCGCTCAGACTTGCAGCCAGGGCTTAAAGCGGCATGAAAAGAATGTGTGGGGTTGGCGGCTCTCTCATCATCTGCAAGCAGCAGTGCTTAAAGTGCATCCCCAGGTTGGTTTCAGTTTTTGGTTGGGTTTGTGACCCCCTTGAGGCACCCACCCCCCCACACACTTTCAGCACCGAGTGTAGCTGAGCTGTGATAGATTGTGACCTCCTTAGGTCTCATAAACTAAGCAGGGTGGGGCCAGCACTGTCCTTGGATGAGAGCCCCGTAAAGACAAGGAGAAGTTGCAGGGAGTCACCTGCCTCCCCCTCTGGGTTATAGAAGTATTTGTTTAGGATGAATTAATAAAGGTCAGATGAATCTTGGAGCCTGGATTAGGCAGTGATTTTGAGCCCAGACTATCTGCTTTTTGTTGATCCTCACCTTGGACATTCCCAGACCAGTGCTCTTTGCCATGCCCTGAAACGCTTTCCAGGTCTGCTCAAACCAAATCTAAGTCTGTCCCTCATGGCACTGCAGCGCACTACTGCTCAGCCACCCCCTTGCTAGGTAGCTTGTCTAAGATCACCTGTTGCCGCCAATGGAAATAGCCAACCGGTTCCGTTCAAGACTTGGCTCAAAGGGTTGGCATTGGCTGCCTACTTTCTGTTGGAATCCCAGTTCCAAATAATGAATTTTGGGGTTCTCTGGCCATGCTGAAATATTTTTTTTAAACATTCGTTTGAGTCGACCTGAAAAAAAAATATTTTGCTGAATTTTTGGTGAATCAAAAAGTAAAAGAAAATTCATTTTGGGTCAAATGAAATATTTAGTTCGACAGGAAACTGTGTTTTCTCTAGATTTTGAGTTTTGTTGTTTTTGTTTTGTTTTTATATTTCTGTATTTTTAAAGTAAATTGAAGGACATTTTGAAATGAAAAGTTATTAAAACTTTTCATTTTGAAAGTATTCCAGGGTTGGAATAAGTCAAAACAGCAGATATTTTGTTTTTTTCGGTCAAAACAATTCAGTGAAACCAACACAAATTTGTGACATTTTTGGTATCACCAAATCTGTATTTTTTTCACCAAAAACAATTTTGGCCAAAAAATTTTTGCCCAGCTCTAGCTGTGAACTCCATCACTTGAGACATTTAAGCCTGGACTGGACACAGCATGGGAAACTGTACTCTCGAGAGCAGCCTGGATTGGCTTAGGGGTCTGGAGGAATGGGATAGCTGCTGCTTGTATTGTGACACTTCCTTCGGGGACCCAGGGTTTTCAGGCACCTTGCCCACTGCCTGCCCTCAGCGTGAGGAAGTCTTGTCTGTGCCCGCAATGTGAAACCACTAGCCTCCGGCAGCAGAAGCACTGCCTTCCTGCCCTTCGTAGGCCTCACTGTCTCGGTACAGATTACCGTTAGGCACATACCTCCCCCTGAGTTCTCGGAATGGCCTCTGGCTCGCCCAGCCCATGTTCCACTGAACAGTCACAGAACTCTCAGAGCTGCTACTCCCTAAAGGAAAAACACACACCAGCTTGCAAGATTCAGCTGAGGATCACCACTCAACTCAACACACTTCAATATATACACAGAGTGAAAACAGGAATAAGTTTATTATCAAAACAGAGATTCAAGGACAGCAAGTGAGGATATTGCAAAGCAGTGGTTACATATCAAACAAAATCATAACGTGCTTTCTAGAGCCGACACTCACCTAACCAGGCATTCAGCTATATCCTACGAGATAGCTTACCCCACGTCCTTTTCTCAGGATTTTCAACCAGTTTAGCTGAGATCCCTTCTCATCAAATCAATCCTGCTGGCAGTCCTCACAGACTGAAGGAATAACTGGAGGTTCATCTGCACCCCCGATATAGTTTCAAAAGTTCATTGCCTTATGCCTAAACAAGATAACCCCTGCTGGCTTATTTTTTCCTGAAGCCCCTGCAATCAATTGATTAGAATTTGGCTCAGACTGTAAATGGGTGTCCTTTGGGAACCACACAATGCTCAGTTTGCACATGATGAGCCAGAGTGACATATGCATCTCTGTCTTGCATGACAGAGGTATGTGGATCACCTGGTGGCCTGCCTTAACTCACAGTCCTAGGGAACATAATTTTTAGTATAGATCCATAACTATTCACATGTTTTCCATACATCTATCTTGCAATGATTATGACGACCAGTGTGACACAGGCTTTCATTAGAGACCTCACATGATCCCTTTTGACGAACCCAGGAGATCCCTCTACACCTATGTACCCTGGGGCCATCTGCCAGTTGGCGTCAAGGGGTCCTTGGGTCACATGTCCTATCTCTCAATTCTATATTCTTTGATTAATGCACATGCCAAAGCAAAATCATGCGCAGGTTTGGCTCTGAGAAGCCCCCACCCCAGCTCCCTGTGCTCCACGCCCCCTACAACTCCCTGCCCCTCACAGAGCCAAAATACAAGTTTGCCCCAGGTGCCTTTTTCCCTAAGGCCAGCCCTGCCCTTTCCCTTGCACCAAGGCTCTTTCCTGCTCATTTTCAGCAGGACTAAGCAGGCCGCTTGCACGCAACCAGACTCAGCACAGCCTCAAAATCTGAAAATGTGCTTTGGGAACGGTTTGGAGTCACCTCAACACACTGTACATCATACCCGGCCTCTCTCAGGGCTTCCTCCACCGACTCCCGCTCCAGGTAGAGGCAGGAGAACCTGCGTTGGCCTACCATGTAGTAGGTTTCTTTCAGGACTATCACCATCACCAAGTGGCCTCCTGGCTTTAACAGAGAACTGATGTTCTTCAGTGCTGCACGATAGCTGTTCAGGTCTTTGCAGGCAGCTTCCAAGCACAGTGTGGAGAGCAGGCAGTCGGCCTGGGGCAGAGACACAGGGGCCAAGATGTTGGATTTGGACACATCGCATTTCAGAACCTGCTTGACTTTCTTTCTCAACTTCTCTTCCTTCTCAGCCCACTTTTCCCTGCAAGAAATGTTATATTGTGTACTATTGCATGATTTGCAGTCTGTCCATTAGATCTCAGCAAGGGGATGTTCAATGGATTTGAAAGGCAGCATATTTAAAACTAATAAGAGGGGACACTTTTTCCATACAGCACACAATTAACCAGTGGAACTCATTGTCACAAGACACCGCTGAGGCCAAGAATTAGACAAAAGGATCTGATATTTACACGGATAATAGCCAGTTACCTTACAGTAGGGATTAATCATAACTGAGCCCTGAAGGGCTATAAACCCTCCTGCTTCAGGGCATAAGCGAACCCCTGACTAGCTGGAGTTAGGAGGAAACGTTCCCTGGGTGCTAGGCATTTCACAATTGTCAAACTGCAGAGCAATGCAGCAGTAGCAAGAAAGGATATTGGTGTGACTCTCCATTCCTACTGATCCAGGAGCATGCGGAGCTTTGGGCAGCTCAGCATTTTCTCTTTGCATCAACACCTTCTGCGCTTCTGATCTATGCCGGGAAGGAGGAGGCTCCAGTGTTTAGCATGCTAGCCTAGAACCCCTGAGACCTGCATTCAGTTCTGTGCTCTGCCACAGATCCTTCTGCGTGGCTTTGAATAAGTCGCCATCGCTCTGTGCCTCAGTTCCCTCTCTGGATAATGGGGGTAATGTCACAAGGGTGTTGAGAGTCAATGCATTAATAAAAATAGAGAGTGTCTCAGACACTATGGCAATTGGGGCTGTATGAGTTCCCAGATAAATAGAGTCTCATGCCTCTAATCTGCAGCCCTTCTTCCCCCAACCCTCCATCATTCCAGTCCTGGGCTGCATCCTTCAACAGCTCTGCCTGAACAGCCCCCCTGCTGTTCCAGTCCTGGGCTCTCCCCACCCCTCCAGCTTTGCCAATGCACCTCTATCCAGACCTGCATTCCCTGACCCTTGCTAGGCCAGTCCTGCTTCCCCCTACACACAGATACACGGCTCTGCTGATGCCCCTCAATCCTAACCTACAGCACTCCTTGCTCTTCCAGCCTGGCACCTCTCCTGAACTGAGACTGCCACTGGTGTGGATTTCAATTAAAATCAAGTAGCTACAACTATTCACTGCCCTCTGAAAATATAAGGGCTGATGTACTTGGAAATATTTATGTGGATGTTTAGCTCTGGAGAGAGATTAGATAGCAAGTCTCTGCACCACAAAGCCCCACATCGGGCTGAAACACCATCGCTGCCATACACAGAGACAGCTGCTCTATCTAGATACAACGGTTGTTTTATTATTGATCAGTTTTGTTAACTCATTCACACCATGGCCATTTGCAGACCTGTGTAAAGACACGAGCCCTGTTCCAAGGACCTTGCTCTCCAGACTAACTAGAACTTTTTATTCTAGACAGGTTT
>NW_020664725.1:15229284-15263162 GCF_002925995.2 Terrapene triunguis | reverse complement strand
TTAGCCAGTAACAATTGGTCATGGGCATTGTGTATTTCACAACAAAGCGTTAATGTATTTAACATTGATGGAGAAAATACTGCATTCATTTCATTGGTATGTTTATTAGTAATATTATTTCCCTTCCTTTGGGGCGGGTTTCCTTTACCCGTACTCCCCAAAGGGTTTATATTGCTTCCTGTTTGCGAGCGAGAATGAAGAACTTCCCAGAGAAATCACAGCTGTCATCAATATTATCATCCCTGATGAGAACCTCAAACTCCTGAATGATGAAGCCAGTTTCACTGAGGGCTTCTCTCAGAAATTCCTCTCTCAGTACCAAACACGAGAACCTTTTGGGGCCAACCATGTAGAAACTGCAGCTCAAAACTCCACTCAGCACCAAGTGCCCTCCTGGCTTTAAAAGGGAGCTGGTGTTCTTCAGAGCAATGCGATAAGTGGTCAGATCTTTGCAAGCAGCTTCCAAGCACAGTGATGAGATCAGGCCGTCAGTTGGAAGCAAGATGACTAGAACCAAGGGGTTGCTTTTGTTGAGATCACATTTTAGAACCTGTTTGATGATTCTGCTTAACTTTGCCTCCTTCTCAGCCCAATTTTCCCTAAAGGAAAAAGCAAAATATGGACCAACTTGGTTAACTGAAAATTCAATGTCTTTTTATTCCTTTGCAGCATGATACAGGTGTGAATATTAGAGAACAAATTGCTTACTGGAGTGATGTCTATTTTCAGGGTCTTTGGGGGACCTTTTTTATTTTTGGTTTGTGGATCAGGTTTTAACAAATGCCAAATCTCCAAGTGAAACTAAGCCCAAACTTTAATGCCAAATTTTGCTCAGAACGCACCCCAAGATTGTTGATGCATCCTGAACCCTAGCAAACTTTTTAGCAGGGATTTGTAACAATATCTTGAATTAGGTAAGGTTGCTTTAGCATCTCAGCTTAATGCTTTCCCTGTCAATATTTCAGTTTGGATACGCTGCCGTTCTCTGCCAACAGCTTCCCCCCTCCACAGGACTTTGATGCTGAGCCCCACTGGGGACCTTAAAGAGACTCTGAACCCCTCCCCCCATGTAGTTCCCCTCAATCCCACTCCCCTTTTTTTCCCTTGAAATTTCTGCCTGCATTCCGTACTGCTGCAAACTCATCTGGCCTGTCCACAACAAAGTTTTTCCCTGAGGATCTCTCTGTTGATAAATTTGCATTTGGTCACTAAGAGTTGCTGGCCCCACGAAAAAACAGCTTTGCAGTACTCAGGGGATTTAAATAACAAGCTTCTTCCAGCCCAGTAACTGTCCTGTCCAGCTCATGCACACAGTTCAACCCCTAGAGTCGGACTCCAGCTCTTTCTTCAGCCAGTTCTGCAGTTCCTGGCACTTCCGGTCCCTGTAGTCTGAAGCAGTGATCTCCTTAAAGATCTTGCAAGGACCTAGGAGCTGGTAAATAGTGGGGCACTGCCGACATTCACCAAGGTGTTTTTTACACCTCCTGGTTCAGACTGGGGAATTCTTCAAGCTCATCACGTCCTAACCAGGCTAAATGCAGCTGCAGCTCAATTACACTGGGCTGTTTTTCCAATGCATTTTTTTTTCCAGTTAAAATCATGCCCTGCTTCCATTCAGGGCAATAGCCAAACTTCCACTGATTTCAGTGGCCCAGAGGCTTTGCCCCTGAGGCCTGGTCTACACTTACCCCCCAATTCGAACTAAGGTACGCAACTTCAGCTACGTGAATAACGTAGCTGAAGTCGACATACCTTACTTCGAACTTACCGCGGTTCAGACGTGGTCCACACGCGGCAGGCAGGCCCCCCCGTCGACTCCGCGGTACTCCTCTCGCCGAGCTGGAGTACCGCAGTCGACGGCGAGCACTTCCGGGATCGATTTATCGCGTCCAGACCAGACGCGATAAATCGAACCCGGAAGTTCGATTGCCAGCCGTCGAACTACCGCGTAAGTATAGACATACCCTAAGACTTTAAAGCTTCTTCGCAATCTCAACTCAGTTGGTGTTATGAGCGGTGACAGCTTAGATTCTGCTCTGGTTCTCCCTGTGACCTCCCACCCACAGTCAGAGCCAGGAATCTGAACTCTGTCTGAACTAACCCAGCATCAGAACTCTGCCTCTGAAAAGGTTCCTGGCCCTGCCAGTAGCGAAGGCGCAGAGGCTATTGATCTCGGTTGTTCAGATTGGCACTTTGCTCTTTTTGTTTTTTCTGCCTTTTTTTTTTTTTTTTTTTTAAATCACATTAGATTTCAAGGTAACAGGTCAAACGACTTGAAACCAGATTCGATACAACCTGCATGCTCTGTCAATGAGTCCTAGCAACATGCTAGGGCAGCGGTTCTCGAACTGTGGGCCGGGACCCCATGACCCAATTTTAATGGGGGGGCCAGGGCTGGCATTAGACTTGCTGGAGTCTGGGGCTGAAGCTGGAGCCCAAGCCCCCCTACCCAGGGCTGAAGCCGGGGCTCAGGCTTCTGCCCCCCTCCCGGGGTCACGTAGTAATTTTTGTTGTCAGAAGGGGGTCGCAGAGCAATGTAGTTTGAGAACCGCTGTGCTAGGGCTTCCAGACATGCTCCTTTAGGGTGACCAGATGTCCCGATTTTATAGGGACAGGCCTGATATTTGGGGCTTTGTCTTATATAGGCACCTATTACCCCCCACCCCGTCCCGATTTTTCACACTTGCTGTCTGGTTACCCTGTGCTCCTTCCATCACACATGCACAGTGAGAGACAGCTTAGGTCCCTGTCTCAGACACCAGTGCGCTAGTGTGTGGGTGCAGAGGCCTAATTCAGCTTCAGCAGCAGACTGGTAGTCTCGTGTCAAGCTGCGGCATCAGGCCCAATCAGCCCTTTCTCAGAAATGAAATAGCCCAGTCACTTCACAGGGTGCCTAGGCTGTGCACCTCTGTCCCCCCTAGTCTCTGGTGTCATTTCAGACGTCGGGTTTAATGTGCGGGCGCTGGGTGGCGTTGGTGGCCTGTGATACGCAGGAGGTCAGAGGAGTGGATTCGGTAAGCTCATAGAGTGACACGACTCTCTGTTATGCTAGAGCAGCCAGGACACGCCGTGTGCCCTACTGGTACGGCTGTGTCCTCTTCAGCCTCTCCAGTCAGAGGAGGGCACGGGCCTTTCCAAACACAGAGCCTCACAGCTGGAGCCAAGTGAAATATTCTTACCCCCCCTCATTCCCTCTTGATGAGCTGAGGCTGGGAGGGCAGCTGCCTTCGCAGAATCTCAGCCCGGACCCTCATAAGGTTGGTGGACATAAGCTGAATGCTTCCCACCAAGGGGGAGCTGGTGAACTCCCCCCACCCCATCAGCTCCGTTCTTCCCTCAACAAGCCTCAGAATCATGCTGGTGGCTTCCAAGACCTGGTCTACACCTAAAACCCAGGTTGGCCTAGCTACACCGCTCAGGGTTGTGAAAAATTGGACATGCTGTGCGCCATAGTTATGTTGACCTAACCCCACCGTAGACGCAGGGAGGTCAATGGAAGAATTCTTCTGTCGAACTAGCTACTGCCTCTCGAGGGGGTGGAGCCACCATAGCAACGGGAAAACCCCTTCCATCACTCTAGTAAGTGTCTACAATGCTAGAGCTGCAGCTGTGCGTCTGTAGCACTTGAGGTGCAGACATGCCTTATGGAAAAAAGAAGCAAGTTCTCAGGGCTTTTTTTCGGGGGGCGGGGGAGGAGGGTGAGAGCTGAAAGGCAACTAGCTGTGGGGGTTGCCATCGGAGGTTTCAGTTCATGAGACCGCTCCTTGAACCTGCAGGTTGGTTTGCCTCCAGCCCCCACCAAAGGAACTCTTGGTCTGAGCACAGTCCCGCCATCAGCACTTTGCACACCTCTGCTCAGGCACAGAGAAGGGAACTGACTTTCAGTCACGTGGTTAAGACCTGCATTCGAGCCTGGCAGCTCAGGCACATCTCTGAGGAGATCTGACACGACCAGTTGCTTGGGCCTAAAGTTCTGAATGCCCTTCCCAGCCCTAGACCTGCAGTCCGTCCAGATTCTTATCTGGAAATCTGACCTATCTGACCAGTCCAGCCAGTGCCGTCCCACTTTGTGAGAGCAGCCGCGAGAAACTGGGGAGCATAAAACCTTGGTAATATCCAACAACGTATGCCCCAGGCCCATAGAACATTACAGAATTATATATAATCTTACAGCTGCATTGTGCTTTGCTGATAAAATAGCATGGATGATACATGTGGCAGAGACTGGCCCATGGTGGGGGTCATGACCAGACTATCTCTGGGTTCCAGTATCCCTGGCTACTGGAACAGTCCTTTGCAGGCTTTTACTAGCCTGTGCAATTTAGAGTAGCCCTGCAGCTGCTCTAACTTTTGCAAAGGACTGACCTGGCCGCCAGTCAGCTAAAGGATCAGGAGGCAAGGGGTTGGGGGAAGAGAAGGAGGCACAAAGCCACGTTCATCTCCTCACCTCAGTTGGGTGCTGCTTGAACACAGACTGGCTGGACCAGAAGACCAAGGCCATGTTGTCTAATTCTATTTAAAACTGCCTTTCCAGAGAAACCTGAACTAGGGGACAAAAAATTAAGATTAGAGCCCATGAGCCCATGTTCATTAAAGCAATGGAAAGCCATGCACATTCGATAGGGTTCGAATAGAGCAAATCCACCTCAGTATCCTCACTGGGAATATTTAATGAGGCCAGTTTTTTCACACAAAAATACACATTTTTCATAACGTAAAACAGAAGATTTCAAGGAGTAACATGACATTTCATTAACACAAGAAGAGCATCCATCAAACTAATATAAGGAGCTAAGTATGTTTACAGAAACAAAACCATTCCTCTCACTATGTAGCTCATTGGATCTTTTCTTTGGCAAATACCAAGAACCAAAGCAGAACTTGGGTAAAAATTGTTCAAAAATTGCAATAAAATAAAAAAAATAGCAACCAAAATTGTCTGTTGGAACTCATCCTGCAGGGAAGCATTTCCTCAGTTAAGTTCATCCTGCAACAGCAATTTAGCTGCTTATATTCTCCTGCATTATGTATTTTACAACAAAGGGTTAATGTATTTAACATTGCTGGAGAAAATACTGCATTCATTTCATTGGTATGTTTATTAGTAATATTATCTCCCTTCCTTCGGGGAGGGTTTGCTTTACCCGTACTCCCCAAAGGATTTATATTGCTTCTTCTTTGCGAGCGAGAATGAAGTACATCCCAGAGAAATCAGAGCTTTCGTCGATGATATCATCACCCCTGAAGAGAACCTCAAACTCCTGAATGATGAAGCCAGTTTCACTGAGGACTTCCCTCAGAAATTCCTCTCTCAGGTCCAAACACGAGAACCTTTTGGGGCCAACCATGAAGAAACTGCAGCCCAAATCTCCACTCAGCACCAAGTGCCCTCCTGGCTTTAACAGAGAGTTGATGTTCTTCAGAGCATTGCGGTAAGTGTTCAGATCTTTGCAAGCAGCTTCCAAGCACAGTGATGAGATGAGGCAGTCAGCTGGAGGCAGGACAATTGGATCCATGGGGTTGCTTTTGTGGACATCACATTTTAGAACCTGTTTGATGGTTTTCCTTAATTTTGCCTCTTTCTCAGCCTTCTTCTCCCTACAGAGACATACACATGTACAATACAAGATGAACTCCAAAGGGTTATCTGCAATTTCAGTGTCTTTCTATGATATAGGTGTGAGTATTAGGAGGAAAACATTGTTTGCTAGAATGATGTCTATTTGTAGGATCTTGTCTTAACTTTATCTTTAGTTCCCTTTTCCCTGGGTCAGTTTTAAGATATGCTGGAAAGCCACCACATTTTGCTCAGAACTCATCCCAATTTGCTAAGGGGGTCATGAACTCTGGCTACTTTTACAGTGGACCCCCTGATTGAATTGTGGTTTTGTAAGAAAATCAGCAAACAGGTGAATTTACTTTAGCAACAATTTACCAGTTGATAGCTCTCTCCAAGGTCTCGGATACTGAGACCCACAGGGGACCCTATACAGACTCTATCATGACTGAAAACCACATTCCTCCAGCTTTCTATTTTCTCCCCAAAAATGCTGCCTGTATTCACAACTGATTATATTGCTGATCAGTATAAGTAGATGATGCTGCATAGACAGACTAAGCAATACACAAGGGATTTAGGCAATCTGCTTTTTCTAGTCCCTGTACCTGTTTCCCTCTAGCTCACACACGTATTCCACCACTGGAGTCCAGTCAAACGCTTCTGGCTCATTCTTCAGCCATTTCTCCAGTTCCCGGTGGTTCCGATATGTATAGTCTGAAGCAATGATCTCCTTAAAGGACTCGCAGGCGGAGAGGAGCTGATGAATGTTGGGCCCACTGCCAATATCAATCAGGGTGTCGCCTTTCACCCCACCTGGTTCAGAATACAGAATTCCTGGCGCTCATTGCATCTTAACCAGACTAAATGCAACTTTGTCTCAATTAAACTTAGCTGATTTAGTTTTAATACATCTAGAGCTAAATCTTGGTTCCATGAAGGCAATGGCCAAACGCCTAGTGACTTCAGTGTTACCAAGCTTTGACTGCAAGTCCTCAATGCTTCTTGACATGCACATTAACATCATATACTCTCCTGCAAATCTAAACTAACCCAGGTAGCAGTATAGAAGATGACAATGTTGACGCTGCATGGAAGATGTGTACGGAATGAGTGCTCTTTTTGTAGATGTAAGAATACTATTGTACATCAGGCAGAGGTGTCCTCAATAACAATTATTGACTAAGCTGTTACAGGGCTTCACACCATGGACCTGATCCACCACTGACCTTCACCTTGTGTTGTCACATAAACTCTTCCTCTGCAACGTATAAATTAATTGATAAAGAGCAAAGACACATATTAATGTTGCCAATTAGCAGGTATTAGTAATTGTCTTCTGTCTAGTCTCCTGCATTCAGTTCCATTTCATTCTGGTTTTATACTTAGTATGTGCTTTTTATTGCACTTACATTTCTATTCAGTTTTAGTTTTTCTGTAATGCAAGATGCTCTAATTCTATTACCAGTCCCCTGAGCTATGCAATACCAAACTTAGAAGTTGCTTTGTACTTAAGGACAATCCCCAGGCTTACACCATGTGTCTATGGGGTTGCAGTAATTCTTAGAAATAGAAAATGTACAATGTGATGCATTATAGCTGGCATTTGCAATCCAACAGCTTTGTAAACGGTATTAAAATTTGCATCACATCTACTTCGTAGTAAGGGATGCAAGTATATTCAAAAATTTAACTGCAGGGGTGATTTTTGAACAGAGTTGGAGCTCTTCATAAAAAAACTCATTTCCGCTCCCAGGAGAAGGCTAAGGGGAAATTTGCTAGATAATAATTAATAATAACTAACTTTTCTGTCTAGTGCTTTACATTTATACAGCTCCAAGCACTTTGGACCGGAACACTAATGTCATTATCCCTGTTTTACAAATGAGGCACAGAGCAGTGATGTGACTTGCCCGGGGTCAATGGGAAGGTCAGTGTCAGGCTTGAGAACAGAACTCAGGTGTCCTGAGTCTCAGTCCACGGCCATACTGCATGGATGCTTGCAGAAAGGGGAGGATGGGGAAAGCTTTCTGGGGACCTGTGGTACTTCCAAAGGCTATATATTTAGCCTATTTAATGGGCTTTTTATCTAGAAACACTCTCTGAAGGGTCCTCAGCCCCCCTGTGCCGCAAGGTGAGACTTAATGAACTCCCATAGCATGTTTGTTGCACATCAGATAGGAGTGACCATGGAAACCAAATAACTAATGCATATTACAGGATACTTCGCCACAACCCAGGCCAAAGGTGCCATGATAATAACCTGGTTTCTGATGTCACAGACAAGGATAGACAAGCCAGGGATGAGTCCCAAATCCCACATACCTGAAGTGAAGGTTTTACAGTATTGTTTCAGGATGAAGATAAGAAAGTCATCTCTCCAGGTGTCTTCCCCAAACTTAAAATATTCCAGGAAGGCCTTCGGGTCAAATTCTGCCTGGTAAACGTCGCCTCCGGTGAACTCAGTCATGATGCTCACTCCGAATCTGCACATACAATGCGTTGCTTTTCCCTAGGATTCCTGTGCACAGTCAGCGGCTCCTGATAGCCCAGAATCTGAACTCGGCCTTTTCACTCTTTCCAGAAGCTTTGTAAACAGTATTGAAAAATTGCATCACTCTGCCTTTTAACGCTTTCTTGGGCCTGAAACCTGAGAGCAACCATGGACCGCAGCCCAATGGTATTTACCTTTAGACGTACTACTTTCTGTTCTTTTATACCTTTTTAATCCCATTTCCTTTTCACAACTACTGAGCAGGTTACAGGGCCCTAAAGGAATGCCAAGCGACAGCAGGTACAGCATTCTGTGTACACCCCTTCCAGAGCTCCCAAGTTGGGTACGTGCACAGTGGGAGGGGCCTGAGATTAGGTGAGGGTCTGTCACCAACTTCAGTGCTCTAGTGTGTGGGTGAAGAGAGAAAGGAGAGTCGTAAAGATCAACTTCAGCAGCACATAGACTATCATACCTCATGCTGCAGCATTAATATGAATCAACCCCTCGTTGGCATATGTCAGGGGCTCTGCAAGGTGTCTTCACTAAACTGGTGTAAGTGGTAGGAATTGTGACAGCGTGAGATATCTAACCAATGAACAACCTGTTTGTAGACTAAAAAATCCTGCTGGATCTCAGGCAGAGCAGTCTCTGGTAAGAACCGTCATAGGAGTATTGCTGAGCTGCACGTTTGGCCCTGATTTACAGTTACCTGGGACCTGTATATCTTGCATAGAAGATATATGTTGAATGAGTTCTCTTTTTGTGGAAGTAAGAATACTCTTATACATCAGGCGGAGGTGTCTGCCATAAAGATTATTTACTAGGACCTGATTCACCACTGACCATCTTGTGTCATCATATACACTCTTCCTCTGCAATATATAAAATAATTAATATAGAGCAAAGACTTATGTTTCCAGTGGTTTCCTCCTGTCTAGTCTCCTGATTTCAGTCCTGTTTCATTCAGGATTCATACCCTAGCATGTACCTTTTATTGCACCTCTATTTCTATTCATTTTTAATTTGTTTCATATTGCGAGATGTTCTACCCAGTCCTCTAAACCATGCAATCCCACATTACACGTTAGTGTACTTAAAGACAATAATTAGGATTACGCTCTGTGTCTACGGGGCTGCAGTAATTGGTAATAATAATAATAAATAATTAAAAACGTGTGATGCAATATAGCTGGCATTTGTATTGCAATGGCTTAATAGACAGTATTAAAGATTGCATCACTCTACCGTTTAACGCTTTCATAGCCCGGCAAGCTGAGATCAGCGGAGGAATTCAGCCCCACTGTTTTTAATTATAGATGTACAGCTTGTTACTGTTTTAAACCTTATTTTTATCCCATTTGCTTTGTTCAAATCCAGGGCTAGTTACAGGTCCCTAAAGAAATCCCAAGCTGCAGCTGATACAGAGTTCTGTGAACCTTTAGCAGCACTATACCAGCCTTCCCCCTTGCAGAGCTCACAAGCAGATACATGCACAGGGGGAGGGTTCGGAGATTAGTCTAGGTTTGGGTCTAGTGTGGGGAAAAAGGAAAGTCACATACAAATCAACTTCAGTAGCATGTGACCTCTCATACACCATCCTGCAGGATTAGTGTGGAGCAACCCATTGTTGACATATGTCTGCAAGGTATCGTCACGAAACTGGTGTGAGCAGTAGGGATTGTGACAGTGTCAGACACTACATTTAAAATATATACAGAATGAGCAACCTGTTCATGGACTAAAGAATCTCATTGGATCTCAGGCAGAGATGTCTCTGGTAAGGATCTTCACATTTGGACCCAATTTACAGTTTCCCTGGACCTGTGTAGACACCGCATGGAAGATATAGACGGCATGAGTACTCTTTTTGAGGAAGTAAGAATACTCTTGTACATCAGGCAGAGGTGTTCTCAATATCGATTAGTTACTAGGGCTTCACATCAGGGACCTGATTCACCACTGACCTGTACCTTGTGTCATCGTATAAACACTGCCTCTGCAATATATAAATAATTAATATAGAGCAAAGACAGACAATGTTTCCAATGAGCAGGTGTTATTTTCTCCTCTCTAGTCTTCTGCATTCAGTCCTGTTTCATTCAGCATTCATCCCCCAGCATGTACTTTGTATTGCATTGATATATCTACTCAGTTTTAGTTTTTCCATAATTGTAAGATGCTCTAATTCCATTACCAGTCCCCTGAGCCCTGCAATTCCCAGTTACAAGTTACTTACTTAAGAGCTATCTATAGGATTACACAATGGCTGTGTCTACAGAGGGAGAAAAAACCTGCAGCTGACTCAGGTTTGTGGGACTAGGGCTTTGGGGCTGAAAAATCACTGTGTAAATGCTCGGACTTGGCTTGGAGCCCGAGATCTGGGACCATGCAAAGGAGGAGGGTCACAAAGCCCAGGGTTCAGCTCAATCCCAAATGTCTACGCAGTGATTTTTAGCCCTGCAGCCCACGCCCTGAGTCAGCTGAGGTAGGCCAGCCACAACTGTGACATAGGTCTTTTATCCCTGTGTAGACGTGCCCTTTGTGTCCATGGGGCTGCAGTAATTATTAGTAATAAAAAATACCATGTGATGCAACATAAATGGTATTTGCAATCGAAAGCTTTGTAAACCAGTGTTAATAATTGCATCACTCTGCTTTTTAACACTTTTATAGCCCTGCAAGCTGCAAACAGCTACGGAATGCAGCCCTACCGTATTTATCCTCAGACGTACAGCTTGCTGGTGTTTAAAACCTTCTTTTAAATCCCATTTCCTTATCACACCCACACAGCTGGTTACAGGTCCCTAAAGGAATCCCAAGCTGCATCTGATACAGAGTTGTGTGAATAGTTATTAGTGCCAGGCCAGCCTTCGGACCTGATTTAATTTCCCTGCACCTGTGTAGACACGGCATGGAAGATATATACGGAACAAGTACTCTTTTTACAGGAGTATGCATACTCCTGTACAGCAGACAGAGGTGTCCTCAATAGCCATTATTTACTAGGATGTTACAGAGCTTCACACCACAGACCAGACTCAAACCCTGACCTTCACCTTGTGGCACCATATAAAGTCTTCCTCGGCAATGTATCAATAAATTGAGACAGAGCAGACATATATTAATGTTTCCAATTAGCAAGTATTAGTGATTTTCTCCTGTCTAGCCTCCTACATGCAGTCCCTTTCCATTCAGGATTTATACCTCAGCAGGTACTTTATATTGCACTTATATTTCTATTCAGTTTTAGTTTCCATAATGCACGATGCTCTAATTCCATGACCAGTCCCCTGAGCCACGCAAACCTCTTTAACATGTTACTGTATTTAACAACAATCCTTAGGTTTACACTATGTGTTTATGGGCTTGCAGCAAATGTTAGTAATAAAAAATACAAAGTGATGCAATATAGCTGGCATTTGCCCTCCAAAACCTCTGTAAACAGTATTAATTGCATCACTCTGCCTTTTAACGCGTTTGTATACCTGCAAGATGAGTGTAGCTGTGGAACTCAGCCCCTATGGTCTTTAACTTTAGATATGCATCTTGCTGTTGTTTAAAACTTTTTTTTTTTTAATCCTGTTTGCTTTTCCCAACCACAGGGCTGGTTACAGGTCCCTAAAGGAATCCCAAGCTGCAGCTGATGCAGAGTTCTGTGAACAGTTAATAGCACTGTGCCAACCTCAGCCCTTCCAGAGCTGACAAGCACATGCACAGGGGAAGGGTTCTGCGAGTCCTGTTACAGACTTAGGTGCTCTAAGTGTGTGGGTGAAGAGAGAAAGTCACATACAGATCATGCTGCAGTATTAGTGTGAATCAACCCATTCTTGACATGTCAGAAACTCTCCAAGGTGTCTTCATTAAGTCGTGTTCGCAGTAGGGATTGTGACAGTGTCAGACACTGCGTGTAAGATATCTACCGAATGAGCAACCTGTTCATGGACTAAAGAATCCTGTTGGATCTCAGGCAGAGATGTCTCTGGTAAGGATCTTCACAAGGGTATTGCTGAGCTGCACATTTGGACCCAATTTACAGTTTCCTTGAACCTGTGTAGACACCGCATGGAAGATATATACGGCATGAGTACTCTTTTTGCTTCAGTTTGTAAGTATACTCTTGTACATCAGGCAGAGGTGTCCTCAATATCGATTAGTTACTAGGGCTTCACAGCATGGACCTGATTCACCACTGACTTCACCTTGTGTCATCATATACTCTTCCTCTGCAACATATAAAGTAATTAATACAGAGTATAGACAAATATTAATGTTTCCAATTAGCAGGTGTTAGTGATTTTTTCCTGTCTCGTTTCCTGCATTCAGTCCCCTTTCATTCAGCATTCATCCCCGAGCACGTACTTTTATTTCTATTCAGTTTTAGTTTTTCTGTAATGCAAGATGCTCTAATTCCATTCCCAGTCCTTGGAACCTTGCGATCCCCCATTACAAGTTACAGTTCTTAAGGACAATCCTTAGGGGTTGCAGTAACTGTTAGTAATAAAAAAATACAGCGTGATGCAAGCTAGCTGGCATTTCTAATCTAATACCTTTGTAAACAGTAGTAAAATTGCATCACTCTGCTTTTTAACACATTCACCTCTCTGCAACCTGAGAGCGGCTGTGGAACTCGTCCCCACGGTGTACAACTTGCTGTTGTCTTAAACCTTCTTTTTACTCCCGTTTGCTTTTCACAACTAAAGGGCTGGTTGGTCCCTTGAAGACTCCCAAGCTGTTGCAGCTGATGCAGAGTTCAGTGAATAGTTAGCACTAGGCCAGCCTCCACCCTTCCACAGCTCACAAGTGGGAACCTGCACAGTGGGAGGGGTCTGAGATTAGGTCATGGTCCTGTGTCAACCTTCAGTGCTGTAAGTGTGTGGGTGAAGAGAAAAAGGAAGGTCACGTAAAGATCATCTTCAGCAGCATGTAGACTATCATACCCCGTGCTGCAGCATTAGTGTGGATCAACCTCTCATTGACATGTCGGAAACTCTGCGAAGTAAACTGGCATTAGCAGTAGGGATTGAGACACTGAAGGGAAGATATCTTCTGAATGAGCGTGCCATTCATTGACAAAAGAATCCCATTGGACCTCAGGCAGAGCTGTTTCTGGTAAGGATCTTCACAAGGGTATTGGGGAGCTGCACCTGTGTAGACACTGCAAAGAACGCGCATACGGACCGAGTACTCAGTATCCATACTGTTGTACATCAGGCAGAGGTGTGCTCAATAAAGATTATTTACAGGGCTTCACACCATGGACCAAATTCACCCATTGACCTTCACCGTATGTCCTCATATAAACTGTTCTTCTGCAATGCATAAAGCAATTGATACAGAGGAAAGACAAATATTAATGTTTCAGTCACCAGGTGTTAGTGATTTTCTCCTGTCTAGTCTCCTGCATTCAGTCCTTTCATTCAGGATTAATACCTCAGCAGGGTACTTTTTATTGCACTTATATTGCTATTCATTTTTAATGTCTCCATAATGCAAGACGCTCTAATTCCATTACTAGTCCCCAGAGCCTACAATCTCCTTTTACAAATTGTTGTCCTTAAAAACAATCCCCAGGATTACACAATGTGTCTATGGAGTTGAAGTAATTGTTAGTAATAAAAAATACAAGGTGATGCAATAGAGCTGGCATTCGCAATCCAACAGGTTTGTAAACAGTGTTTAACAGTGTTAAAAATTGCATCATCCAGCTTTTTAACGCTTTCATGCAGCCTGCCTGTGTCGTTGTTAATGTTCCTATTATTAGTTAATTGTTCTCATTCTTAGTCAATTCTCCCAGGAGCATAAAAGAGGTGTAAAACTTTTAAGGTTCCTTTCCATTGCCAGAGCGGTGTAAAGAAGCCGTATTATAAATGACAGTCAGCTAGGGAGATCTATGTGCTTTCGCCCTTTTTCCTGAGTCACAATGGGGTTAGATTACAGCTCAGGGGCTATTTTATTTACCCATTTGGGAAAAAAAAAAGACTTTGAGGGCAAATAAAAGTTTGTCAAGCAGTCCAAAAAAATGTCAGGACAGTCAGAACCAAGCACTTCCCAAAGTAGCCAGCCAGGATTAGAACTGGAATGGAGGGTATTGTTTACCAAGTATTTGTAACTTAACTTTCATGCGTTTACGAAATGCTGAATAGTTATTGTGACTTTTTTTTATGTATTGTAGTTTAAATAAATTACCAAAGTAATTGAAACTGGTGTGATTATTTTGAAAAATAAAATGTACAGAATTTTTATTTTTTTTGGCATCTATTCCATTGCCCTACTGTTCGGAAGTTTTCCTGAGATTTCATCTAAATCTGCCGTGCCGTAGTTTGAACCCATTGCCTCTTGTCCTGTCCTCTGTGGCATGTCACAGACAAGGATAGACAAGCCAGGTATAAATCCCAAATCCCACCAAGAGGCCACACCTGAAGTGAAGGTTTTACAATAATGTTTCAGGACAAAGTTAAGATATTCCTCTTCCCAGGTGCCTTCCCCAAATTTATAATGTTTGAGATAGGCCTTTGGATCAAACTCTGCCTGGTAATCATCTCCGCCGGTGAACTCAGCCATGGTGCTCGCTCGGAGTCTGCACATAAACTGTGCTGGTTTTCCCAGGGTCCCCTGCCCACACTGAGCTGCCCCTGGTGACGCACTCTCTGAACTCTGCCTTTTAACACTTTCATGTGCCTGCAAGAAGAGTGCAGCTGTGGAACTCAGCCCCTACGGTCTTTTGATGTACAACTTGCTATTGTTTAAAACCTTTTTTTAAAACCCTGTTTGCTTTTCACAGCTCCAGGGCAGATTACAGGTCCCTACAGGAATCCCAAGCTGGAAGCTGATATAAAGTTCTATGAATAGTTAATAGCATTAGGCCAGCCTCTCCCCTTCCAGAGGGCACAAGTTGATACCTGCACAGTGGGAGGGTTTTGGGATTTGGCCAGGGTCCTGTCACAGCCTTCAGTGCGCTAGTGGGTGAAGAGAGAAAGGAAAATCATGTAAAGATCAACTTCAGCAGCACGTAGACTCTCATACACCACGCGGCAGCATTAATATGAATCGACCCCTCATTGACATATGTCAGGGGCTCTGCAAGGTGTCTTCACTAAACTGATGTAAGCAGTAGGGATTGCTACAGTGTGAGACTGCATGGAAGATATCTAGCAAAGGAGCATCCTGTTCATGGACAAAAGAATCCCATTGGATCTCGGGCCTGGGCTGTCTTTGGTATTGCTGAGCTGCACATCTGGACCCAATTTACAATGTACAGTTGCCCTGTACTTGTGTCTTTATCTCCTACACGGCTTTGAAAACATCAGGCTAAATATATGTTGTAGAAAAACATGGTAGGGGACCCGGACAATGTCTCTCAGGAAACCATCCCGCTCAGCCCCCTGGGGTTTCACTTGATGAGATTTGACATGGCTTTCTCACATCCATATTGCATGGCTCTCTGAATTTTTATATGGCACCTTTACCTTCCTTCCAAAAAGCACAGAAAACCACAGTCTCTGCCTGGAGTTGGGACTTTTTTCCTTTTCTTGTTCTATTTTACTTGAATTTACTTTCTTCCTCAGAAATGTATGGCTTTGTCATTATTTATGATTGACTGATGATATTATAGCAGTGCCTAAGAGCCAATGGAGAATGGGGTCCCATTGGGTTAGGTGCTGTATAGAAACAGCATAATACACAGTCCCCGCCCCAAAGATCTTACAATCTAATATAATTGATACAGCAGCTAATACAGAACAATGACAAATAATTCAGTGATTTCAATTAGCAAGTTTTTTGGAAGTGTAATTCTTCTGCATAAAGCCTGTTCTTATTCGTGACCAACTCCTCAGTACTCCGGAACATGCTTTTTATTGTTCTTATAGTTTTATTCAGTGTATATATGCAAAATACACTAATACACTAATCCCATTACCAGTCCTCTGAGCCATCCAATCCCATTTACAAATGACTGTGAATAAGGACAATACCTAGGATTACAGCATGTCTGAGCACAGAGTGATCGGTGGTAATAGACCAATACAATGTAATTTGGTATTACTGGCATTTGTTATGTAACAGCTTTGTAAACAGTATTAAAAAGTGCTTTACATTTACTTATTAAAAATAGATACCAGTAAATACAGTCAAATAACTGAATGGGGTGGAGGGTACTAATGAAGCTGGGTCTTTTAACGATAGACTCATGTATCCATTCCTTCAGGAGAGCTTGGGGGGAATTTGCCTAATAATAATAGCGATAATAACAAACACAAACCACTTTACAAAGGGTTACAATTAAGGTTTACCAAATGTTTCTTAATGAAAAAAATAGTGTCAGAAATGCTGTTTGGTTGCAGTGTATATATTTAGTGAAAACAGTTCCTTTTCTTTGAAATTTCCCTTTTTTTAAGAAATAAGAAATAGTGTATTTTTACTCCCCCAAAAATGAAAATCGAAAAGATAAATTGTTACTTTGCAACTTTTGGTTGCTGAGTTTGTTTTGTCAGATGTTGCCCTGTGGTGGTTCTTGATTGGATGTTTGTAGCCATACATTTCTGGGGATTGTGCAATTGGATCAGTTGATCCACATGTCACAGAGGTCCCTTGACAGGCTAAGGGTCAAGCTAAAATGCTGCATGATCAGCTTGTTGGTACCACGCTTCTCTTAGACTTTAGCCAGAAGAATTGAATCCTTCTCGAAACATAAATCAATAACTGATAACCTCCTGAACTTCTTTAGTTCAGCCAAAGCTGTTGGGCTCTGTAATGTTTCACTTACGCAGGACAATGGAATAATTCTTCCACTGTAGGAACGACTGGGTGAAATTCTATGGCCTGTGTGATGCTGGTGGTCAAACTAGATGTTCATAGTCATCCCTTCTGGCCATAAAATCTGTGACTCATGAAACTTGATTGACGCTCAGTGGGACTCAGGCTTCTAGATCACTTAGGCACTTTTGAAAATTTTACCCATCTAAACTAAATGGGTTTATGTGATGGGGTGATCACCCCACACTGGCCCAGAAAGGTCAATGCAGAGTGAGGATGGGGCTAATTAATGCAACAGTCCACAGTGGAGAGCAATCAGGTGGCTAAGCCATCCCCTGATTGAATGAGGGAGCCCAGCTGAGGAGGAATGAGCTAGGCTGTGACTCTAAAGACAGGAAATTGGCAGCAAAAAGGGACAGCTGGGAAAGGTTATAGTTAGTACCTGGGAGAAGGAAGGTGTGTTTGGGCTGGTAGACCCAAAGAGGAGAAGCCAGGAAGGTAGGACAGGGCTCAGGGAAAGGCAGTACGGTCCAGGAAAGAACAGACCTTGACTGCTGGCCCGGAGTAGTGGGCAGGCAGGCAGGCAAACAAGCACACAGGCCTGGGTTCCCCTGCCAGTCACTGAGGGAGTGGCACTACGAGGAAGTGACTAGGAAGAATGCTGGAGCCTGTTTTGTGGGAAGAGATTTTCCAATGCTGGAAGGGGAAACCATTTGGTGACCTGGCCTGAGGGCCAAGTTATGAAGAGGCAGCATCAGCTCGTGGTGCAAGAAAGGTGCTGCAGACCCAGAGAGAGGCGGAGAGACAGTGTGCAACCATGGGAAGGGACATTGACCTTGCAAGCTATTCCCCAGAATGACCAGGAGGAGGTGCTGTCCTAACGGTGAGTAGAGCACCCTGTCGCAGGGCACCAGTGGAGGTGGTGGTGATGATGATGACCCAGCATGAAAAGAAAGAAATATTCCTCTTGTTCATGGAGGAACCCTATTGCTGCTTAGTTACTGCTGCTTCAATATGGATTTCTTACCAAAATATCACAGGGCTATTGATTATGAGCCAATAAATAGGCATAAACAAAACAAGTGCAGAGTATGAGCAAGTCTGAAGTATTGTAGAGGAACAACTCTAGGGAGCGGGAAACAAACTCTTCTAAAAAATTAAGCAGCTGAGTTTAGATACAGGAACTATCTGGCTTCTTAGTGCACTTCTACTGCTAACGTCACCTGGAATAAGTTGTAAATCAGGTCATTTAGGATATTGCTCACAGTTGCTCAAAATTTTCCCCATATCCTACAAGGTAAGGTTGAGCTTTTCAGAGCCGCTTAACTCCATTGTGAAAATCAAACTGTAAATATCTCTCCTATATCCACCCCCTCTATACCATATACAGAATAAGCCTGCACTGGCCCTCAGGGGTTGGACTAGATGAGACCTAGTAGATCTCTTCCACCTCCCTATGCCATGGTTGTATGCGTATTTATCAGGCGCCTTTCCGTTCCCTCCAGCAGAAGCACAGAAAACACAGTCTCTTCCTGAAGTGACTCATCATGTTTCTTGTGATATTTCACTTGCACCCGCTCTCTTCCTCTGGGTAAGTGATCCAGAGCAAAGACAAACATGACAGTTTCCTGTTAGAAGGTGTTAAGTGATTTTTCTCCTGTCTGTTTCTCTGCATTCTGTCCATGATTGATGCCCCAGGTCATGCTTTTTATTGCATGTCTATTTCTGTTCAGTTTTAGTTTTTCCGTAAGCAAAATGCTTTAATCCCATTACCAGGCTCCTGTGCCATGCAGCTCCCCCCCGCCCCGGCCAAGTTACGGTAATTAAGGACAATCCCTAGGATTACAATTATATGCCTGTGATTTCTCAGTAACTGATAGTAATAAAACAAAACAATGATTTTTTTTTGGATAGCTGGTATTTACAATCTATCAGCTTTCTAAACAGTATTAAAAAGTGCATCGTTATTGACTTATTAAACAGATTCAAGCAAGTACATTCAATCATTTAATGGCAAGGGGGAATTTGAATGAAGTTGAGTCAATTAATAAAGTACTTACATGCTTTTTCCTGCAAGAAGGCTGAAGGGGAATTTGCCATGTAATTAGAGCAGGTTGGGAAATTATCATTCCCATGAGAAAATTTCAACTCAAATTTTCATTAAAATTTTCTTTTAAATTTTTCAGATTTTCATTGGGGATTTTTTTAGCAACTGAACTTTTTCAGTTTGAAACTAAAAAAAAAAAATGTGGTTTTCACTTTTCCCTACAACTTTTCAACAAAACCTGACAGCTTTCTCAAACAATTCCATTTTTTGATGGAAAAGCCATTTTTCCACCAAGAAAACACTGTAGTGGAAAATTGTTTGACCATCTCTTGCAAATCATAATCAAAATACTTTTCTCTTGTGTTCTTCTCCATAGAATTTAAGGTGATTTACAAAGAGAGGTCCATGCACTATCCCTGATTTAGCGGCTGGGCTGGGTTGGGCTGATGCTTACAGAAGGGAAGAGACTTGGGTAAGGTCACATAGCAAGTCAGTAGCAGAGACAGGAGCTGATCCCAGGCTTGCTGGTGGTACGGTATTCCATTTCAAGTGGATACTATGCAGAAAGGGGAGGGAGGGTCAGATCTCACAGACTAATAGCACTTATAAAGCGCTTCTCATCTTCAATGCACTGTAACAAATACTAGCTAATGAATCCGCAAAGCAGCCCTGTGCAGTAGGGCCGAAGCAATGCCACAATGAGCCAGACTTTTTACTGCAAAGTGCTCTCCTAAAGAGATGTCTGTATATGTGTAGATAGTTCACTGGTCATGTGCTATTAGTTGACGCTCAAGAATATGTAGCTTTGTACATAGGTTATCTAAGACCTATAAAAGTTGTTGTAGTTATGCACTTCAAATTGCTTCCACTGTGCAGCTCTTTCCATCAGTACTTTTTGTTCTATAGGTTGTTTTTTGTTACAGACCAGTTGTGAGTGGACACCAGATAACCAAAGCACATGATAGTGATCGTTTCCCCCAACAAAGAGCCACACAAAACCTGGGTTTGTGTCACAGACCAGGATAGACAAGCCAATGACATAGCCCAGATAAATTAAGCACTGGTGTCCAGTCCCCATGAGTGGATCTGCAGAGTTTTCACTGCCCTGATCACAACACCCAACATGAGTAAAGTGAGGCACAGAAGGGAGGTGGCTTGTCCCACGATCACACAATGAGGCAGGGGCAGAGCTGGGATTAGACACCCAGAATCCTAACACCTAGCCCAGTGCTCAGCCTTATAACCCCTTTGTCCTGCTTCATAAGGAAATCTTGATCTGCTGTGAAGGCTCATTACGCAGGGATCAGGCCTTCCTAGTGCTGACCACTGCAGGCGTTGGCACTGCATGTGACTTTCTTGCCACCTGTAGGCACATGGACAGCTGATTACACTGAATTAGATGAGGATGGGGAAGTAGGTTAGCCGCTTGTTGATACATCCTATCCAGCTTTCATCCTGCTTTCTCTTTTCTCACCACTAAGGGGAAGTAAAGGATCATGTTAAGGAGAATCATAGCAACTGATGAACTGGTCTCAAATATCTCCTCCTATGAGCAATCACAGCAGGCGCCAAAATGATCCAACAATTCTAGGTTCATTACAAACTCGAAATATATATCATTGGCCTTTATTTTTTTAAAGAGCTGTCATTGGCAATGACGGTTAGATGAGCGGCTATGTCATAGTCATACTAATCATTTCTCTGTTAGATCCTAAGGTAGTTTTGCTTAATAAACCCCACTTTACAGACAGCATGTGTGGTGAGTCCTGCTGGTAAAAACCAGCTACCAAAAAAGGGAAGCTTAAAAAAATAAAATGTGCAAACCTGAAAGGTGAACCTTTTAATTAGGTTGCCGTCTTTTTAGTGCGACGAGCACAGCAGCTCTGAGCTGCTATTCAAACGGACTCAGATGATCACAGTGAAACTCATTCTCACACCAAACATTATTTGTCAGTGGAACTCACAGCACTTTATAAACAGTCATTAAATAAGCCCCACAACACCCAAGGGGTCTGGAGGCCAATACTGTCAGCATCTTTATCTTAGAGATGGGGAAATGGAGGCACAAAGAGGGGAAGTGACTTCCTCGAGTCTCTTAACAGGTCAGTGGCAGGGCTGGGAATAGCTCCCCAATCTGTTAAAGCACAAATAAAAACTGTGTGAGCTTTTCCCACACTGATCCACCAGTGAAAAGGGGAATAGAGTCTCCCACACACAGTCTATTTCCATATTGGCAGCAAATTGTATCCAAAGCAGGCACTGAAGACCTCCTCTGCATTAGGAAAATTGCTACTCACTTTTCGGCACTGGATCAGCCGAGATAATGCTCCCAACAGTGTGCAGCAGAACCTGGGCACAGTACATGTATATTTTTATTCCTTGTTGTCTAGCTCCGCTCTGAGTTACAGAAGTCCCTGAAATAGATGCACCCTGAGAAAAAGGAACAAAATGGAAGTGAGGTGAGGTGGCCATCTCAATGCAATTCCCAGAAGGACTGGTACCTTGCCATGAGACTCACCAGCATCGGTCTCTCAGAAGAGAGACCATAGATTGAGGTGTAGACTTGAACCTCCTCTCTTACCCTTAGCCCTTGTCTACACTGGAATTTCAGCCACTCACATAGCTGCACTGACACAAATTATTATTGTGATCAAGATTTGCACTGATGCAACTTACTCTGGTATGAAACCAAATTGTGTCCACACCGGGAGCTTTGCACCAGTGGCTGAAACCCCAGCACAGACAAGGCCAGAGAGGGGATTCCATGATGGGGGAGGCATGCCCTGCTACTGTGGGGTATCTGCTCTGTGGGACTCCAAGCACTTCCCTCCCAGCAAGGGGCCTCGCATCTGCCCCACAGTGGAAAGGTTCATGCATCTCCAGCTTTCCCTGCACCTGGATGTAGAGCAGAATCCCGTCCCCCCACCCCTCCGTGCCTTGCACAAATCCAGGGGGAGGTGACAACGCCATTTCTGGGCCGCTCAGGAGCTGCCATGATGGTCTCACTAGGTGGCGCTAGAGCACTGGGCATGGTGGGGCTGGTGAAGATGTCCCTGTACTGAGAGCCGGCATTCATGCCAGCTGGGTAATGACAACTGCCTTTCTCCGTGAATTAGGGGCAGCTTTCTGGCAGACAACAGTGGGGAATCACCCACTTACGCCATTTTGGGGCCGCTCCGGCTTATCCTCTGCATAAAGCACGGAGGCACTTTGCATGGCCCCGTGCCCCTCTGGCTGTGAGCACTGCTCTTTGCACCTACTCTGGCCTTCAGCAAGGAGACCAGCAAGGCACCACCTTCAGCAGACTTGGGGAGCCAAAGCCACTGGAAGCAGCTGCCTGCTCTCCATGGCCACGCCTGCTCTGGAAGGGGATGCCCTAGGGCCCCACAGTGAGGCCTTCATCGTGCGCTGGACAGAATGAGCACTGTGATGATGATGTGCTGCACCCTACAGGCCCCCCAAAGTGGGAACTTCCAAACTCCTGTTGGATTCATGCACCTACCCATTGAAACGCTGCGTAGCAGGTCAAGATGCAACCTCTGTCCACACCTCCGATGCTGCACAGGGTCCGTTCTCATTGAAGTAGAAATGCCAGCGGCAGAGTTAAAATATTAAAACTGAAAATTAAATTGTGGTTTGGGCTTCAGTCGGTCTCTGCCCACTGGATGGGGTGATCGCTAACTTAGCCCTGCTAGTGCCTGTGCACTGGGTGTTCCCCAATAAACCCCTTATTCTCCCGTCTCCTGCTTCCAATTACATTCTCTTTGAAACTGACTTAGAGCTAGCAAGCTCACTCCCCCCACCTCCCCATCCCCAGGGACGAGAACAGACTGAGGCTCTGCAGGGCTGCTCCCGACAGGGGGGACCAGCTTCAAAGGCAGCTTCAGGGGGAAGGGGTAACTACATCAGAGGGGGGCATTAGGCAAACTCCATTTCAAACATACTGAATCAGTTCTTCCAACTCCCCCTTCAGCACTCGTGCAGTGCTCTAGGCCCGGCTTCAGGGAGCGCTCCTCCAAAGCATCGCTCAGAGTATGGAACCCCCATCACTGAGAATGGGGCAGTCACAGGCTGCGACTTTGCTGCAGGTAGGGGAAATGTTCCTAAGAGGTGGCGAGCTGCTAGACGTGTGCGGCTTAATTTCCGGGAGACTCTGTAGGCAGGGAGAGAGAGCCAGGTGTTGCCTGAGCAAAGAACTGGGAGCCCAGGAGCACCTGAGTTTAATGCCAGTTCTGCCGCTGATTTCCTCTGTATTGTGGCAAGTCACCTGACTATTCTCTCTCTGAGTGAGAGAGTCAATAGTAGGGCTGGCATTCGGGTGCTTCCTGGCTCCCAGTCCTGTGCTCAGACCAGTCGACCACGTCTCTCTCTCTGTGGTTCCCTGTAAACGTTCAGCCGGGTAACGCTGCAAAACGCCAGCATTCCAAGGGCTCAAGTGCACGGTGCTTGTGAAACTATAGAAGGGCACAGTGAAGGAAGGGGGCATTTCCCTATCCCAACCCCAGAAATTGGTCTTTTCCCAAGAAAAGCACCGCAGCTCTGTACACAGGGAGCCAGATCTGAAAAACTGCTGCCAGTCTGGGCCCTGATCGAGGCTGATGCTGGCTCCTTAAGTAAATGTGACCTGGAGAAACACAGAATCTTTCCGCTGAAGAACTGAATAGTGGCTGTTTCCATTCCAGCCCTGCACTGCGGCGCATACTGTCCTGAAAGGGCAATGTGCCCTGAGTAGCAGGCCTGGCTCAGACACTGAGGGTTGAAGGGCACCTGTTTCTCCCTGTGGATGGACAGATGCTCATGTCCTTGGGGGCGGGGGAGGAAGCCTCCATTTGCCACTCCCTCTGCTGCTGTAAAGGACTGGGGGAAACTGCCTTCCCCTGCCCTTGTGCACACTGCTGGAGCAGGATTCCAGAATGCGACCTGCTTGAGCCGGTCCCATGCGAGACCGGACACTGTGTCCGATCCAACACCGGAGGGTAATGGTAGCACGATGCTGCTAGGGGAAGGATTTCAGAGACGGATGGGTTTCTGTGAGAGACTGGCTAATTCTGCACTGGCTGTGTCAGGCCTGGGTCACACAGCAGCGGGAAACGGAGCTACTGCTGCCAGGAAGCTGAGTGCAACAAGCCCTTTTCTCTCTGGTCACGGCTCCAGTTGGTGGAGTTAATGGGCTCAGTGATCCATAGGTCCCAAGCTCATTTTCCCATCACCATCACAGTTCCCCTTCTCTGCCCTATTAGAGCAGGAATCAGAGAGATTCTGCAAAAGCCTCTGGCATCCATATTCTCAGCACAGGGCAACGCAGGTCACATGATTGTGGCATGAGCCCCACAACTGAGCAGCGACGCTCCTCTGGCAAGAGCTATGCTGGGATTGTGACGTAGGTTGTGCTGTCAAAGCAGACAGTGCGGTGGGCATGAATAGCCTTGTCTTCCCCGAGTTAGACCTAGTTCCCTTGGGTATAAATGCAACGCCATTCCCACGTGGTGGAGCCTTACTGTTTACACACAAGATAGAACCTTCACTTGAGGCCGGGGAAAGTTGCGGTGTTAGCATGAGGCATTACAATAGGCGGAGCGTGCAATGCAAACCCGCCGTGATACTGCATGGGCTGCCGTTGGTTTCCAGAGTCTTCTCATTAATGCCTTCAGTGTGGTGAGATAACACGGAGCAATAGATCAGACCAGCTGTGAGGTTTTCTGAGCGACCTCTTTCATTGCAATCCTCTTGTGGGATTCCAAGAGGGATTTCCATCACTGAACCGCACTCACTAGGAAATGAGGTCAGATGGCCCAAGAGGCATAATCTCTCCTGCACTGGAGCATAGGATAACGTCTTGCATGGGTCTGGAAGGAGATGCTCAATGCAGGAAAGCCTCACACATCAGGCCGGGGGCACTGTGGAAGAATTCCACCTGCAGTTGAAATGTCTGGTTTCTAGGCCACACCTGGAGTCCGGTTCCTAGCCCCTTTCGATCCAGCATCTCAATGCACCTTACAACATGAATTAGTTGAACATTAAACCTTAGCTGTGACGTAAGTACATACTGTCCCTGTTTAGAGAGAGGCAAAATGATTTGGCCAAGGTCACACAGTGAGCCTGTGTAATAGTCAGGAATAGACCCCAGGAGTCCTAACTCCCTGAGTCTGTATCCAGTTGTAGAGATAGGCCTGAGCCAAAACCTCAGGTCCAAGTACCCTTGAAGGTACCCAGATCCAAAGTGCTTCATGCTTAATGGACTGGACTGAAATATCAGATGAAAACACCCCTTCACTTTGGGAGAGATTGGAACCACCTCCGAGCTCTGAGGTTTGGGCTCATTTTTTGGTCTTGTCCCACAGAGCAGCTCCAGTGTTTCTGTCAGGATAGTCTGCATGAAATTGCACAAAGCGGGTTGGGGATAAAAATGAATTTGCAAAAGACAAGAGGGGCCCAATGGTATTTGTGGCTGCAAAATCTCAGTGGGGGACCTCTCCATCTTGGCTCCGAACCCAGCACAGTGTGTCACCATTACCGGACTCTGTGCCAGCCTGGTGGTGGTATGGAATTGACCTTCTCCCACCTCGATGCAGAACCATCCCCTTTGCAGCTCCTGCTGCCTGGAACACTCTTCCTGTATCTCTCCGTTTCACCAGTTCTATTCAGATCTCAGCTGTAGACATCCGCTGATTGCCATTTTCCCTAATACTTTTAGTTCAACCAAAGTGTATGATTAGGGCTCCATTGTCTTCTCCTCCTAAGTGCTTCTCCGCTTGATAGAAACAGTATTTTGATATTTACACTGTGTTGAATGGAACTTATTTCTCTGGTTAGTATTACAGGATAATGCATTAAATCTGTCATTAAGGGGGGGACCCCACACAACCCCCCACAGGCTAAGGGATCTGAGCTCTGTGCAGCATCTCATCTTAGTCCCATCGAATTGATGCATAACGCCATCACCCCACCCCCTGGATTCAGAAGGGCAGCTTAAAGCAGCTTGATTTTCAGAGGCACTACGTATCTACAGCCCCCATTAACTTCAAGGAGGTCTGTGAGTACTCAGCATCTGTGACTATCATGCCATTCATGACTCTCGCTCTGCCGCTGACATAGAGAGGGTGGGATAGAGAGAGAGATCAGAGAGAAGGATGACACTGGGAAGTCACCATGTGGCAAATAATTGATTTTTTTCCCCCCAGCTTAAATTAAAAGCTGGCTAAAAAACCCGAAAGAAGCAATAGTGGAGCAATCCAGCCCTTTTGTCTATTGTGAGGCAGTGGCTTTCCTATAGCCCAGTGTCATCAGGTCTTTTCATGTTGGAGGTCATAGGGAAGGATTTCCCTTAGGTCAAAGGTGAAACCCAGCTTGATCTTGTAGAGTTTTATTATAGAGCATGGACTTAAAAATATATTGGCAGGAGGTAAAATATTAAAGTGCAAAGAAATATCTACAACAATAACAATGATGCTTTTGATTTAGATAGCACTTATTACCAACATATAATAGGAATTCTAAGGAAAGACGAATACAGATGAAATGCCACTTTATCCCCTGCTAAATGCAATTTACTGTGCAGAGGTGCAAGGCTCTGTAGAAGGTGATTGAATGGTGCAAACTAAGTGGAAAAAGAAATGATTTGCTAAGTTTGGTGGTAGAAAACGGCTCCTTTCTGTATTTTAAATTTTCCTAAATGGATTAAGATTCAAGAGCCCTCCCCTTTTATTTGCACCGAAAAGTGTAGATAATGTTTCTTAAAAGCAAATATTTCCATTAATAAATGGCTTTTTGGAAAAGGAGACCAACTGTTCTTTGAGTCCCCTTCTCCCCCCCCCAAAAAAAAATATATATATATTGAGACGATTGTGCTTTCAAAGGATACAGTGCATTTAATTTCACAAATGAAACTTTCAAACAGCTCCTCAGGGGCTTCTCAAGAACTCCAGGGCACCCTTCAATAAGCATTGGTGGAAAGCTGCATTGCCGTTTGGGGAGTTAAAACAGTCGATCTATTGGCAATACAAGACCATGTCTAGAGGGGAGAGATCAGATGTTTGTTAAAGATGATTTGCAAAGATGGAAATTATGGGTGTGTGCTAGAACGGGATAAGAAAGGATTTTTTTTTCTTGTGAAAAAATTTAGACCACGTTTTTTTTTCATTTCTGTTGAAAATGTTCAGGTTTTTAGGAAAAGCTGTATTCCCCCCCAGTTTTTGGCAACTGAAAGCCCCAAATTTTTCTACAAAACCAGAATTTTTTCTCAAAAATTCCCATTTAGTCAAAAAAACATTTTCTGTTGGAAAAATGTTGGATGGAAGATTTTCTAGCAGCTCTGGTGTGTGCTCTCGTATGCTGCTTTAAACAGGATGAGGAAAGCCGGTTGACCCAGAAGTGGAAGGTGGTCAGGTTTCTGATGGTCCTTAGCTCCTGGGGAAGTTCATGCTAAAGTCTTGGGCCAGCCACCGAGAAACCACTGTAGGTTAAAGCCACCTTTGCCCACCCCCACCCCCATCTTCCCTATTTCATTCCCACACTAAGGAAATGAACAGAGTAATTGAGAATCAGGCCCAACAAATTTTATATAATCTGAACAAAAATCTATACAGCGTCAAATCAAGTTTCTTCTGCCTTGGAGTGTCTAATGTCCTAAACCTGCTCATTCTCCATTTGTTCTTAGTCAGGGTAGGCAAGCTCTGAATTTCTAGTATGAAGACAGAAACAGAAAAATCAAATTTTAAAAAATAATAATTTCAGGCCTTTTCTCTCCACCATAAAGAAACAAAAATCCCCACTGGGATACTGCACTCCATATTCTTCACAGGGATATTATTGTGATATGATTATGGCCTAATTATGATGTGCTTTGTACAAGATGGGTCATGTGAAGTGTCAGTGGAAAAGTTATAATTTGCTGAATACTATTATCCTATTTGTGTGCATGTATCATTATTCATAACATCAGATACAAAATTGACTATATATCTGTATACACCTGGGTGATGCGCACTGAGGTGCCTGTCAGGGAATTCATACAGTCGCATTAGGACTGATGCGGTTGTGGGTCGGAGGAGGAACTCCAAAAAGCTTGGCTGTGCTGCATGCGTTAATACAATCACTGTTCCACCGTCCCAGCTGGTGGAAATAACATGGGGACGGGCAACCTTTAAAAACATAGCTAGATAGACCAAGGAGAAGCAGTGTGGTCTTGTGGCTACAACACTGAACACTGGTTTAATCCCTCCCATGTAGACAAGCCCTAAGAGAGCTGCTGTCTATTCCCAGCTCTGCCACTGACCACCTGTGTAACCTTGGGCAGGGCACTTCATTTCTCTGTGCTTCTGTTTCCCCTGCTACTCTTTGGCTAACCTACTTAGGCTGTAAGTTCCCTCATTATTTGGGTGTGCAGCGCTCAGGACAGTGGGGCTTTGATGTCATCTGCAGCCACTAGGCATCACTGTGATACAAAGAGCTAATAATAATAAATCCGCTCCATAACTGATGTCTCAGATATCAAGACCTCCTGATGATCTGACCCAAAAGGTGAGATCATGGAATGGTATCGTTAGGCCAGCACAGAGGCGCACATGTAAGGTTAGCATCAGCAATACGGGGGTTTTATGACGGATAATAACAGTTGTAGCTATGCTTGAGGAAGGGGGGATAATCAGATCTCTCTCTCTCAATCTCATCCCTGCAGGGCTCATGAAGGAGTTTGCAGCAGTACTCAACAGGCCAAGGATTTCCCCTTCCCACGAAGCATCAGGTATGGGTTGCTGCTGAAGTCAGGATACCAGCTGTGATGAAGCAATGTTCTGCTCTGGCAAAATCTTTGTTCCTACTGTAACCCACACTTACACCGTGGGACTCTCTGCGTCCCTCTGGTGGCAGGGCCACAAAAGGGTACGTCTACACAGGGATAAAAGCCCTGTGGTATGGCTGCAGTTGGCCCGGGACAGCTGACTCGGGTTCAGGATGTGGGGCTAAAAATTTCTGTGTAGACATTCTCCCAAGGGCATATTTCGTAAAGACAAGTTGCATCGTAGACCTTCTCCTTTCATTGGAATGTCTCGGGGTTGTGGCTCATCTGGTGCAATGGGAGAGCATTATTCACTCCCTGCTCCAACACATGGAGGTATACACAAATATTTATCCAGCCTCTTGATGAGCCAGAACTAGTTGTCCCGTTGCCTTTTATATAACATTACATGACACAATCTCGCTAAGAAGTTTCAACATGCCCGCTGCTTTGTTTACCAGGGTTCGTCCTTGCTTCTCTCAGAACACAATTCGTCAGTACAATCTGCACAGCAGCCTGATCTCCAGACAGAGCTGTTAGATTGGTGCAGTGGTCAGAAACATGACTTGTCAAGTGCTTTCAAGTGTATTCATATATTGCTTCTTTTCTGCTCACTGCAGAGCAGAGAAATGCTTCTATTACTAGCAGCTACATTAGCCTTTGGTCAGACGTCCGGGGAAGCCAGGGGAGCTTGACAGCAATCCATGGATTTAGAAACATTGGTAAAACAGCTGTTTTAAGGGCCAGCTCCCCAGCTGGTGGAAATTGGCATCGATTCATTGAAGCCAAGAGAGCAATATCAATTTACGTCGGCTGAGAATTTGGCTTCTATTGTTCAGCTGCCTCTGGTTAGCTAACCTAATCTGATGGACTCCCAGAAGGCAGTGCTGGTGGGTTTTATTATTCACAACAGAAATTATTTACAGCTTTTGTTTGTTTGCTTTTTTAAATTCTGAGTCACTGGGAAGAAGGTGTGTGGAAATGGGTCTGACTTTGCTCTTGGTTACTCTGGTATAAATCAGGAGCGAGCACAGTGAAATCAGTAGAGCTGTACTCGTGTAAAAAATATTGATCTGGGATGGAAATCAGGTCCACTGTGTTTTGTTGAGTGGCGGAGTGACTTCACTTTTATACAACTTATGTGTGTGCACATGTGGAAGGGGCGTTGTTTGCATGTAGGGGGATGCACATGTTTGTGGTTATGAGTTTCAGAGAGGAAGAGAGGAGGCAGAGGCTAATAGAGAAATAAAACGGCGCAGCAGTGTTTAAAACAGCTGAGATGCTCGCCTGTTTAATCAAAGGATTGCAAGAAAGGTGCAGCGGATGAATTGCCGTTTTCAGTCAGTCACTCACTCACTACATGGTAATTTCGTCACCTTAGGAGGACACCGTGGATTTTAAAAATCACTCCCCTCCTCCTCATCCAGCCAAATGTATTTTTATTTCACAAAATGCACTTAAGACCCAATTGCTTAGACCAGCCACATGGCCCAAAATGTCAGCAACAGGATTAAAACACAGTGCTGTGTATGGTGAATGCTGTGCAGAAGTTCTTGTTAAGGCTCAAAGTTTCCCTACGTTAAAACGGGCAGGGAACGTTCCGTGGGTTGTGAATATCGATGGGTCGGACTTCAAAGGCACAAAGGACAGTTAGCTCCCCAGGGCCTATTGAAAGTCAAGGGGAGTTTGGTGTTTTCTTGGGCCTTTGAAAATCTCCACCCTATTGTACTTTTAAAAGCTGCCTCTCTGGGCATGTCTAGACGAGGGAAATAGCTTGTGTTTAAAAATGTGTTAGCTGGTTTTGGCCATCTCTGCGCTTTCACTCAGGTGTGATGCTCCCCTTCCCTCGCTCCCACCCCCTCAGGGAGCTAAGGGGAGCAGGAACAGATGGACGGAAAGGCCTGCTGTTGCATGCAGTTTGGTGCCCTGGATTTACTCGAGGAGGGGAATCAAGGCCGAGATGCAAACCGGCAGATATCACGGTATCAAATGGTTTATGATATCATTTGCCAGCGCCTCTATCTGCTACCAAGTCTTCAAATGTCAAAGTCAGTCAGGAGCGGGGATGCAGGTGATGAGAACAGGTGGGTTACGCTAGCCTCCTGGGTCCCACTAATTCATAGGAACTAGAGGGGAATCAGTTAACGACAGTAATGGATCCAAGCTCCTGCGATGGGTGCCTGTAACTGAGAGAGGGGGAGGGAGGAGCCCCGTTGTGCCCTTGATTTTGCAGTCGGAGCTAACCTTAACGACAGCCCGCCTTCAGTTTTGCCTTCACTCGGGACTTCTGAAGCCGTGGCAGATGTTTAAAATAAAATGAGTGTCTTCTCTAGTGACATTAGGCTCCATATCTGCCATATAAACAGTCACTCTGCCTTTCCTGAGTAAAAGAACCAACACTTTCTTAACCCCCTATACATGCAGAGCTAATGGCATCTACTCTGTGGGCAAGACTCAGAACAAGATCCTCAGGTGGCGTAAATCAGGCTGGTTCCATTCGCTTCAGTGGGGCAATGAAAACTTACACCAGCAAAGCACCCAGCCCTTCTCCCTACTGACCACACAAACCTCACACGCTCACAGGTTAAAGAGGTTCACAAGCGAATTTGGTTTATGAACAAGTCAATAGCCATTTAAAGCCGGACTGGGTTGAAGACACCTCTCCACCTGACCTTTCTTCAGGGGTTTCAGGGCTCATGCTTCTGTTTCCTTTGGCATAACTCCTTTCCAGCTCTGCAACAGCAGAGATCCACGTGCTCCTGTGAAGACTTACACGCAGTTAAATTATCGCTTCAAGGCCTGCCTTAAACCCATCCGAGCCAAGACTGAGACTTCATCCTTAACTCACCTCCTTGGCATCAACGCATCAAAAGATGGAGAAGGCCAATTAAACCCTGTTGACTCGAACTCCCAGCTTGGGCCAGGTGTGTTCCCTACAGGCTGTTCTCTCTTCAGGCTTTGCCCAGTCTAGTTTTCAAACAATTCAAGTAATGTGGCTCCCACCCCCCGCCCTACCCCACCCTTGGGGGGTCTATTCCACAGTCTAACTCTTAGGAAACACTTCCTTGATATTAAACCTCTGCTGAGTTCCATCCTATCACCCTGGTGTTTACCCCTTTGTTGCACTCTTGGCAGGTCCCCTACTTCTTTGATGGTTTACACCCTTTGTGCAGTAGCAAATAGCTATGTCTTCCTCCACTTAGTCTTCATGTGGACAAGCAAGATGCATTCAGAATGTAGAGCTTTTCATCTTTGCTCCCAAATCAGTCCCTTTGGGCCTTATCTGGACCCCGTTGCCACAATACCCGAGCACCTCACAGGTTTTAGTGGATTTAACCTCATAACCCCCCTGTGAGGCCGGGCAGTGCTATTCACCCCATTTTACAAGTGGAGAACTGAGGTACAGGCAGACTAACTGGCTTGCCCAAGGAAGTCTGTGACCGAGCGGGGAATTGAATTCAGCTCTTTCAAACCCCAGTCTAGTGGCGGGAGTGGGGCAGACGGGCCCTAGACTGGCAAGGAGAGGGTTAATGAGAGCCCATGGACTGGACAGCTAGACTACGGCAGGTGTCAGGTGCAGAGAGGGGAGTTAACTGGACCTCGCCTAGGTCAGGGCTGACCAGAAAGGAAAGCAGTGTTCTGCTTCTTCTGAGGGGAGAGAAACCTAGTTGCAGCCCAGAGACTGAGGTAGCTTGCTGCTTAAATGCACTGTCATGACCGGACCCAGGGAGACCAGCTAAAGTACTAGTTATTTGAAGACAAGTCCTGAATATCAGGGCCCTGCTGAAGGTTCATTGGATGACCCTGTTTTGAGCTGTGTTTGGGTTTTTTCCCCATGATTTCTTTTGGACCTTAACATCCCAGAAGGGGAAGGACTAAATCGTGCCTTGGCCAATGCTACATTGGATCTCGCACAGGACAGCGATCTACCAGCGGAGACCCGTGTCTGGGTGAGTTGTATTGTGAGGGGCCACAAGGATGTACCACAGAAACGAACCTCTCACAGCCGCCTAACCACTGGACTAGCCTTCCTCTCCAAGCAGGGTGTTCTCTGGTTACCCTCTGTGTGGCTGGCATTGTCTGGGTCCCACGGTGCCCAGAATTGAAGATAGTATCTGGGGAAACTTAACTAGGCACCAGTCCGGCAAACGCTTCTGCATGTGCTCACAAGTTAAACATGTGCCCAAGTGTTGGTGGGATTGTGGTCTTAATTCTGACCAAGACCTCAGAACTTCCAGTGGGAGTTTCACCACAAGGCAGGGGGAGAGAGACCCGTGCACTAAATTCTCCCCGTCTCTCCTGAAAGAGAACTATTGAATCGCTTTCCAGAACCAGTATATGTTCCTCTCTCCCAATCCTGGAGCCCTTACTGAGCCTTCCAGCATCATAGGGAGTGAAAAGTGAAGTTGTGCATGAAAGAGGTGGGATGGGGAGCAGCAGAATTGCCAAAAATAATGGAACAAGAGAAACTATAGAAACAGCACTTATTTAAAAAAGCTGTAAAACAAATCATTGTTACCTAGTGACTTCGTATCTGCATGGTTTCGATTTTGTGTACACAGTTTTTATAGGATCCTTCAGAATGGTAATATTGTGTTTTCCAGCTTTGGCTAACATTTTCCCACCCTAGTTATACTATAGGTGGTATTTTTCTCAATTTTTGACTAGACCAGGAGGGGAAAGGTTAATGAACACCTGCTGTGTTACTGTTACATTCATTAAACATGTTTAGAAACTTTTCGTCCACATTAGTTCTTTGGGGTATATTAGGTCTCCCCCTGACAAGAATAGGGGCTTTAAATCATATGATCTCCCAGCAAAATATATATATATTATGAGCCAAATGAGAGTTTGGGGGTTGTATGCTGAAATAAGGATTCAATTTAGAAAGTAAAAAGGAGAATAGTTGTGTTTTGTTAATTACGTGCGTACCAATTATGACAAACATTTATAGAGAGATCTATTGTGTAGTGCTCAAACCTTTCTGGATCAATATGTTTATAACCACTGATTGGTAATGAACATTGCAACTAGTTCCATCTAACTTTTAGATTTTATGAGCAAGGTACTGTGTCTTGTTTAAAGCTGCAACTGGCTATTAAACATGCTGGCTAATAAGATAAAGTCACTTGAATTATTTAAAAAGAACAGGAGTACTTGTGGCACCTTAGAGACTAACAAATTTATTAGAGCATAAGCTTTCGTGGGCTACAACCCACTTCTTCGGATGCATAGCCCACGAAAGCTTATG